>NC_137334.1:29837737-30242737 GCF_965287045.1 Carcharhinus amblyrhynchos | reverse complement strand
TTATGCCAGAGTCCGACGCCTCGCCCACCATGGAATCAAAGCAGACGAGGGGCCATCAACAGAAATGTCTGTTGACCTTGGGTGGGAATTTTTGGTCTCACACGAGCGAGGCTGTAAAATCCTGCCCATAGTGTCTGAAAATGGGCCAAACTCACAAATGAGAAATTCCAAAATTTTGCAAACAAGTTTGGCTTCGTTTATGCAGCCAGTTCAACTTGCTATCCTCGTGGAGATGGAGATACCAAGGAATGGGTACAAACTACTAAGGAGTAATCAAAGATAAATAAGACCATAGAATCATAAGATAAAGGAGCAGAATTAGGCCACTCAGCCCATCGAGTTTGCTCTGCCATTCAATCATGGCTGATATTTTTTCTCATCCCCATTCTCCTGCCTTTTCCCCATAACCCCTGACCCCCTTATTAATCAAGAATGTATCTATCTCTGTCTTAAAGACACTCAATGATCTGGTCTCCACAGCCTTCTGCGGTGAAGAGTTCCACAGATTCACCACTCCCTGCTGATGAAATTCCTCCTATTCTCTGTTTTAAAGGACGTCCTTTAGCCTGAGGTTATGCCCTCTGATTTTAGTTTTTTCTACTAGTGGAAACACCCTCTCCACGTCCATTCTATCCAGGTCTCGCAGTATCCTATAAGTTTCAATAAGATCCCCCTCGTCCTTCTAAACTCCAATGAGTGCAGACCCAGAGTCTTCTTCAACTGTTCCTCATATGACAAGCTCTTCATTCCAAGGATCATTCTTAAGAATCTCCTCTGAACCCATCTTTCCTTAGATATGCTCACAGTACTCCAAATGGGGCCTGACCAGAGCCTTATACAGTCTCAGAAGTACATCCCTGCTGTTATATTCTAGACCTCTCAACATGAGTGCTAACATTGCATTTGCCTTCCTAACTGCCAACTGAATCTGCACATTGACCTTAAGAGAATCTTGAACAATGACTCACAAGTCCCTTTGTGTTTCTAATTTCCTAAGCATTTCCCCATTTAGAAAATAGCCTATGCCTCTTTTCCTCCTTCCAAAGTACATAACCTCACACTTCTCCACATTGAATTCCATCGGCCACTTCTCTGCCACTTCTCCCAACCTAAGTCCTTCTGCAGCTCCCCTGCTTCTCAATAGTGCCCGTACCCTTACATATCTTTGTATAAAGACCTTAATCTAGTGAAACCCATCTAAACTCTTACCATACAACAAAATAATGCACACATCTCATAAAAGAATAAAAATCCCATAAAAGAATAAAAGGAAAGAAAACGCTACCACTGTTATCACATGGCATTATATCAATCCTATAAGACTTTTAAATGTTAGTGCCAATTTCCCATATCTCCTCTGCAAGAGAAAAGTTGAGAGATCAGCCAGGAACCTGGCAATTTTTGTACCAACCAATATTCATCATATGCTGATTTAATTCTAATTTTCCATTTTATGTCATTTTGAATTCACCAATTCCAAGTAAGGTTTATATTGAATAGACATGAGTTTCAAATTTAATTCATTGGCTTGATAAATTTAACGATGCGTTCTCTGCAGGATCCTTGATTAGACAACTAACTGGTATTTATCTGACTACCCCAGACCAGGGATTATGTTTGGCACAGAACACACACATTTATTTTCAGACATAAACATTTCCCTGTAAGTTCAATCAGAGTGTCTTGTCCTTTGGTTTATGTTTTTCAGTGCATCATAAATAAAATGCTGTAACGTAGGGTGAAAAGATAAGTCAGGTAATTGCAATACGCCGAAGAAAAGGAATGAAGTTTGGAAGTACAGAATGATAGATAGGGTGCTATCAACATTTGTCTAAAAATCATGGAGGCCATAAAGGATAGTCAACAACTTCATAGAAACAACAGTCATTACCTCAAGAAATGACAACATTTCTCAAGTAAGGCAATGAGAAGATAAGGGGATGGCTATGTGGCCAATGTAATTGAATTTTCATAGGGTTTCACATCTGAATCTATGAAAGAAAATAAAAGTAGCAAAACATGGTGAGAAATTAGCTAAGTGGATTGAAAATGAGCTTGGCAGTAAGTGATGATTGATGAGCAAGAGGGTTTATGTAGGGGACTGGTAGTGGCGGGGGTGGGGGGAGAAGTGAATTCTGCGAATCCTGTGAATTTATTGCGAGTCTTTTGACATTTGCACCATTGTTAATGTGCATGGAGTGAGCTGATAATACCGTGAAATGTGTTACTGATCTAAGTTTATTTATTAGTGACACAAATAGGCTTACATTAACACTGCAATGGAGTTACTGTGAAAATCTCCCAGTCACCATACTCCGGCACCTGTTCGGATAAACTGAGGGAGAATTTAGCATGGCCAATGTACCTAACCGGCCCGTCTTTTGGACTGTGGGAGGAAACCGGAGCACCCAGAGGAAATCCACGCGGTCACAGAGAGAATGTGCAAACTCCGCACAGACAATGACCCAAGCTGGGAATCAAACCTGAGTCCCTGGCGCTGTGAGGCAGCAGTGATAACCACTGCACCACTATGTCGCCTATTTCTTATGGAAGCGTCATAAAAGTTTGTTGGCTGCACTGATGGCTTTTCCCAACATTTTTAAACACTTTGAAAAAAATGCTGGAGGCATATTTCATGCTGTGACACTGGTGGGGCAGGGCTAGAAAAAGCCAGCACTGGGAAGCTCTGATATAAAAAAAAAGAACTCATCGCCCCCACCCACCATGTATAAGGAGAACTCCCCCAGTGGAGCTCGCCCGACCCTGGCATTTCCCCCTCCTGCACCCAATCGTACCACCCTGGAAATGTCAAACGGGAAGTGTAAGGGAGCAATGCAAGGACATGTCTCTTTTCGCCAAGGGGTTATACTTACCTGTGCATCCCCGCCAGTTTCCTCTCAACCGCTTCACATTTGTGAAAAGCAGTTGGGTGCAATCTTACCGGCCATTCACACCACCTTGCTGCTGCAGCGAGGTCAGAGAATTTGGTGGCCGGTGAGATGGGAAAATCCCCCCGGCGTGAACAGTGGTAAGATTCCAGCCATTGTAAATCACGCCAATGTGACGTGATGCCAGCAAGGGGGGATTTCCAATGGCAGGGGGAATGATACAGCAGGAGAGGCCACTAATGATATCAAAATTCATTGCAATGAATGGAAGGGCAGGAACTTTCTTTCGTCACAGGCGAGGGGTGGGTGAGATTGCTCGGTGAGATTCTTGTCTTCTGCGTCTCGTGATATTTTGCGCATGTATTACCATTTGCGCTCACAGTGAGTACAGGCGCAAAGTCGCAGCCAATGTCTTTAATAATAGTTTTGAACATTTTCCCTATGACAGATGTCAAGTTAACTGGCCTGTCATTTCCTGCTTGTTTCCCACCCCTTTTTAAACAAAGGCGGTTACATTCATGATTTCCCAATCGAATGGAATCTTCCCTAAATCTAGTGAATTCTGAAAATTAGGAACTGCACTTCAACTATCTCACTAAAGATTTCTTTTAAAACTCTAGGATGAAGTCCATCAGGATCTGATCGTTTGATAGCCGACAGCTCTAACATTTTACTCAATAACACTTCTCTGGTGATAGTAGCTTCCCTGAGCTCCTCCCTCCCTTCCATTCCTTGACTGAAATTTACTTCTTGTATTTGTATCCTCCGCAGTGAAGACTGATGAAAAATACCAGCTCAATTCATCTGCCACCTCCTTATTTTCCATTATTAATTCCCCAGGCTCACTTTCAATAGAAGCAGCGCTTACTCTGTTAAATATTTTTTTAAATAACTGTGGAACTTCTTACTATCTTGATATTTCTAATTAGCTTCTCCCTAATTTTTCTATCTCTGTTCTTTTTTAATCAGCCTATGGATAATTGTTAACAAGTGTAGAATAGTGAAGTGAACATGAAATATGCACACAATACATTAACGTCTAATTATGAACATTTGTAGATTTACCTAATCAATAAGAAGTTATCGTCAGGAGACTAACCAATTCTTGAGATGCTTCTCTAGGATAGTTGACTGTAAGCCAAAACAATTGACTTCAGCCTTGTAACCTCTTTTTTGGAAGATTATATTTGGAACATGTTGTAGTCAAAAGAATGGAACTGAACTCATTTTTACCTTAAAACATGGATCAGGAGAGAAAGGTCTAACCAAGAGACGGAATAATGCATACTTCAGCAATTTACGATTGCAGTTCGTGAAGTTTGGAAACGTAAAGAAAGGCGTGGATTATAAAAGTTCTGATGTGTGCAATAGGTTCCCATAAAAGGCATTGAAGGCTAAGCCAATTAGTATTCCAGAAATAACTGGATGAACACCTAATTAAGTACAGGATTGCAAGCCATAAGGATAAGTACACGAGTGAACATTATAGACGATCAAATACTACAAGCAACCTTACGGCTGCAGGCATGTGGGAGGATGTGGGAACGTCGGTTAAGGCTTAATAAAATAAATGTCAGACTGAAATACAGGAGCTTTAACTATGGAGAATCGGGGAGAATTTTCACAGTGTTCTTGACAGTTCTATCTCTGAGAATTCACCTCCCTGGTTTGGAAGCTGCCCGGCACTGCAAACCGCGTGTACCTATGGGAGGAAATGTGATGGGTCAAGTGACCTGCCCTTAGTCCAAGCATTCTTAATGCTGTTATTGAGGTAATGAAGTGCAGCAGATGAATCTCAATTGACCTTTCAATAGCCTATCGTTCTATTGCAGTTGTTTCTCAGCCTAATCTGTCCCATAACTAATCAATTTAAAGAACAATCACCACTTACAGCAGAAAATCGCACCTCACTGAATTCTTCTCTTTAAATTTTGTTCTTCACATCAATTGGGTATTAATTTCAAAAACGATCAACACTGTTCAACACATTTAAAATTAGAAATCAGCCTACACTTGTGATCGAGGTATCAAAGTCTAATTTTGTTGGCTTCACTTGCAATCTTTTTCTATACAAGGACTAATTTCTAATGTCCAAATTTGCTGGTATTTACTTCCCCTCCTTTTACCCAACCTGAGGGTGAGGTGAATTTGACATCTCTTTTAGAGTCGATAGCTAGGTAAATAATATGGATGGCAAAGATTTTTTTCTAGTACATGTTTAATACATTTTATATTCTAATGCTTTTTTAAACTTTTTTTTCTAATACAATAGGCAGCACAGTGGCAAGCACTTAGCACTGCAATAGCACAGAGCCAGGGACCGCGATTCGATTCCAGTCTTGAGTGAATGTCTGTCAGTGTGGAGTTTGCACTTTCTCCCAGTGTTTGTGTAGGTTTCTTCCAGATGCTCCGGTTTCCTCCCACGTTCCAAAGATGTGTGAGTTAGGTTGATTGTCCAAACTAAATTTCCCCTTAGCAGGGTAAATAAGCAGGGTCTCAGGGATAGGACCTGAGTGGGATTGATGTCAGTACAGCCTTGATGGGTCAAATGGTTTCCTTCAGCACTATAGGGATCCTATTATTCTATGTTCAAGGTACCTCACTTGTTCTGAACTTTTATTGAGCAGGCCAAGTTTATTCAGACATGCTGATCCTTATTCCAAATTTCCCTAACAGTCTGTAACCTCTGAAATAACACGTAAGTTACGTTGGACAGGGAGATTTGGTGTAATAATCCTGTAAATTTTAGTCAGCCAGAAAATTATTTGAAACTCAATTGTAAAAGTTTGATTTTATTGCAGTGCGCCAGCCAGATACCTATATGATCAATCAAAGTTAGTCTTTACTGTTTGGTTGCTGGCCATTGTAGATATCATCTCTGTTGGGCTTCAACATTTCCTTAGATACACATCAGCTAGGTTATCCAATATTCATTAGTTGATATTGTAGTACTAGACCGGTGACAGTTTTGTAACTTCAATCGCTATATTCTTCACAGGTAAGTTTCAAACTTGTCACTTCAGAAGTATAAACTACTTGATAGGTTTGACCTCTGTGAACAATTCTGAGGGAAGTTAAAATTGGCCACTCAGTCTACCAGAGAATGTGACCGCTGCAAGAATATCTTTGAGAAATTGAGATATGGCTAAAGAATGGCTGATCACCCTTACCCCTTTTCTGATGCTAGGCCCCACTGCCAGCATCTAAATTGCCAGTAAACATTGCAAACTTCAAAGCATCCATCAATTATTACGGGATTACCAAAGATGAGGTGCATACCATACAACCCTGAGATATCCATATCTGCAGTAATCAACACTTCAATGCGGCTGCCATGTTGTGCTCCATTTGAGGCTTACACTAAAATGTTGAAAATGAATGCTGCAAATGGCTGCAAAAACAAAGCAGTTGCAGAAACTTGTGACAAAATTCTATTAAATCCGCAGCATCTTATAATGAAATCATTTCTATATATAGATTCAGGCTGAAGACATTCGCCTGTGAAAAATTGTTGCTCCTCACTCCATCCGCTTTGAAGATAATTAACTTTTTGCAGCAAAGATCAATAACAATAGCGCACAGTTTGTATACTTACACCACTGACCTCTTTCCAATTATTGAGGCAGATCCCAGGGGTGTGTGTTGGCATTATTGATCAACACAGTAAGAAGTTAAACATTTTTAAATGGAGAAATGTATTTATCACAGATATATTTCCTTCTCTTCTTGCTGTATTATTTGGCTTTGAAGGAATTTTAGTCCATGTGTTTATTGGATCATTTGAAAATGTTCTGCAAAGTTTTAAGATGCATTCATTTCTTTAAGGTGATGGAACAAATCTATTTTACTAATTAAAGCCATTATCCTCTGCTAATTTCCTCCATTGTTCCCTTGTCTTTTTTTATTGTGTTATTTATTCCTTTGTCTGCTCTCAAGTTCAAATCTTTCACTCTGAGTACAGCAAGAACTTCTATCAGAATTTCCTGAAAATGGTTCATTATCTTTCCTTAATTATCTTCAGAAAAGTGCAGACATATATGGAATATTTTTGTAACATTCAGGCAAGTATATGTAAAAAAAAATGGAATTCCATTAGAATCTCTTTAGAGTTATGCACCAGTCAGGAAATGATGAGATTTTATTTCTGCACTTTCAGAATCTTTCTTGAGAAAATTGTAATTTATTTCTGATCAATTCCGACCCTCATGAGTTGAAATGAGATTTTTTCTGGAGTATAAAAAGAGAAATGCTCTGATGTCTGTTGAAAGTCATGATAGTTTTCTAATATCTTGTTTATATTCTCTTGTTGCATATATTTTACATACAGAAGCCTAATGTAAAGCAACACAGATAATGGGAGTGAAAACCAACCTCTACCCTGGGGGGAAAGGGAGTTGGGGGGACGAACAAAACAAGAAGTAACGGATTGTCTATAATATATTGAAATCTACTCTGCTTGATTTTCCATTCCATTGACATCAATCCAAAGGAAACCTGAACAATGTGCATAATGAGCGGCTATTGCCTATTTTGCTTCTGCCAAGATTAGTGGCGCAGTGGTTAGCACAGCTGCCTCACAGTGCCAGGAACCTGGGTTTGATTCCCGACTTGGGCCACTGTCTGTGCAGAGTCAACCCTTTCTCCTTGTGTCAACGTGGGTTTCCTCCAGGTGCTCCGATTTCTTTCCCCAGTTTGAAAGTTGTGCTGGTTAGGTGCATTGACCACGCTAGTGAGGAATTTTCACAGTAATTTCATTTCAGCGTTAATGTTAGCCTACCTGTGACACCAATGAAATAATAAACAATATTCTCCCTAACATTCCTAGGGATCACCCTACATTCTTTCCTGCAGCACTTCAGAGTTTTCAAACCAGAAACTTTTTGTCTCTGAAAATGATTCTTGCAAGAAAGTGGACGTGAGGAATGTGTTAGATCAGACGTGGCCCTATTGAATGGTGGGGCAGACTCGAGTGGTTGAATAGCTGACTCATGTTCCTATTTCTTATGGTCTTAGGGATAGATTAATAAAGGTTATCTGCCTACCTTCAGTTTGTGTTCATAATGGGGGAATGTCATAAACCTAGAAATAATTTTATGCAAACATATCTCTGCATAGAAATAGATCATGGCAGTCAGTGGGTGGAATGTTTCCATTTTGCCCACCATGAGATGGGATTGGAGTGGGCGGGCAGGACCATGCAGAGGTCTGTTGACCTCACGTGGGATTTCCCAGCCTTGGGGTGAGCGCAGTCAGAAAATCCTAACCAGTGTTTAGATCAGCAAATGAAGAGGTGGGCATCGCTGTGTCTTCCCCTCTCTTTGCCATCAGTAATCCTCCTGTCACTGTGGACAGAATGAGTACTAGTCCTGTTGTGTTCTTAGCACCACAGGAAAATCAACCAATTCATAGGTTGAAGAGGGCACTCAACAATGTCAAAATGGCGGCGCGGGCTTGTTGGGCCAAAGGGCCTGTTTCCTGTGCTGTGTTGTTCTTTGTTGTTCTTTGTCCACCCCCACCACCATTCAAGTGTTGTAAGGCAGACATGGAGCGAATAAAATTGGATTGCAAAAATACCGAAAACACTTGGTGGGGACACTCTATGTGTCCTCCAATTAATGTATTGTGATAAAGCTTGGATGATTTGAAGTAACACAAAGGAATAGAATGGCTTGCAATCCTCCATATTTATACTGGACAGTCCCTGGATTTTTTGCTGAGCTTCAGGGTGGAATTTCAGAACTCCAGCATCTTGGGAGGTTTTTGTAGTAATTAGCCATTGCCCTCAACAGATAGGATAGATTGGATTAGAGCCCATAGTGCTACAAGATGTACATGGACATGTGATGACTGTTTCATCTTATTCATGGCATGGAAGTAGTGTGAGTAATAGGATTACAGGGGTCTCATCCATCAATTGGAGAACCACAGGGAGTCTTGTGTCACTTTTCTCTGGGAAATCCTGTGCTATTTGATTCCAATCAGACACTTACTTGAACATCATCAGACCTCTTGTTTGAATAGATCCCTAGGTAGAGGTGGATGTAGGTGGAGTGGGGGTGGCAGCGTGGTCGATGAGGTGGAGGAAGGAGGTGCGAAGCAAGGGCAGGCAGTGGGCTTCCTGCAGAACTCCCCCACTTCTTGATGTTGAGTTCCTCAATCAGACACAAGTGCCATTGAATGAGGAATCTTCCAATAGCCTCTGGCAAACCCAATAGGGTTTCTTTTGGAGGTGTGTTGGAGGCCCTTAAGTGACCATTCAAAGGCTTCAATAGGCTTCTGGAGGGAAGGCCGCCTACAAGCCTTCCTGCCCGAACTTGATTGAAGGGAGGCTGGAAGGTGGCAGGAAAGGGACCAGATCTTTACCCCATCTGATTGCACAACCTTCCTGTCTCTGAACCCACTCCAGGAGAGGCAACATTAAATCCTGCCCCATGGTGCAGCATTTTCCAGTTCCCCGTGGCATATTTTTCAGCAGTGGGGGCGGCCTGCCGTTGGCGAGCCCCACACCTTCTGCCATCGTGGAAAACGGCACAGGGCATCAACAGCAGCGGGACTGGAAGATCCTGCTGGTGCAATGGGCCTGAAAACCTCGGCCACAGTTTCTGACAGGGGTTTCCTGCTTTTTAGAAAAGGAATATCTTTATTTTTGAAAAGGAAAACTCTAAACGATAAAGAGATTATGTCAATCCGACTTTGTTGCAATTTCTTTCTCCATTTGCCCTTTCACAAGCCATCTTTGAACAAAGAACAATACAGCACAGGAACAGGCCTTTTGGCCCTCCAAGCCTGCACCGATCATGTGTTCCTAACTAGACCAACCGTTTGTGTCCCTCTATTCCCAGTCTGTTCATGCTATCTTTCAACATTTTGACATGAAGTATGAAATTACAGTTACTGAAATATGTTCCACAATTTCATGCTAAACTGCTTTGTTGATTTGTTGCTGTCCCTGGGAATACTCATTGTCATACACATACACTAAACACTACCTTCAATTTGAACATATTGGTCGAATATCTATTAATAGCTGCTGTAATACAGAGCTGTTCACAGTTCGTGGCCTGGAAATTTACAAATACTTAATGCTTCATTTCTTCAATCTTTCAGTCTATATTCTAACTGTTCGAGTTACTAAAAAATAGCTTTCATAATACGTTAAAAAAAAGGAGGAAGCCAGGAGGCTATAGTTTACCAGTGTGAAGGGTGTTGGCCAAGCCAGCACATTGTACTTGAAAGTTATTCTAATGCCATCTTAATGCTTGGCCTTGTGCTTTAGATCTCCATAACTAGCTAAAGTTTTTGCCCTGCACTGATATCCATTCTGCTGCCAGTGGTTGTGATCTGAAGGTTACGTCACTGGGACTCACTAAAGCCCACTGCTTGGAAGGCCCTTTCTTAAAAAATAAATCTACATCAAGATTGTTCTAAAATAAAGCGGTCAGGTACTTTAACAGCAAAGGTAAAAGAATGAAAAGGTGCGTCACATCACCAGTTTGTGGAGAATTATTAGGGAGGTGTTGCTTGCTTGCAGTCTGACTTGGAAGAGAGGGAAAATCTAGCAAGTGCCTCTGAAATCACCACAAAATCATGTTTTTGTTCATTCGTGGGATGTGGGTGTCGTTGGCTGGGTCAACGTTTATTGCCCATTCCTGAGGACATTTAAGGATCAACCATATTGGCTGTGGGTCTGGAGTCACATCTAGGCCAGACTGGGTAAGGGTGGCATATTTCCTTCCCTAAAGGACATTAGTGAACCAGATAGTCCACAATGGTTTCATGGTCATCATTGTTTCTCCAGAAGAAACTCTTCAAAATGCAGCTAATGAAAATACAACAAAACCTATTCCAACTTATAAATCAAGGAAGGGTTTAATCAAGAAACACCATTACTCCAATCTTGGCCATGCCCTGGGCCACTCCAAACTCCCCACAATTCGACATAGTTCCTTACTTACAGCGAATTAGCTGATCAGCTGACTATTACATAACTCTGTGTTGGTTCCATGTTTTACTGGGTCAGCTGACCCTTACATCTTATTCCAATTGGTCACGTTACATCTAACCAAAGTTGTCACCAGTTACATTTTAACACTCATTAAACTTTTAATTCCAGATTTCACCATCTGCCATGGTGGGATTTGAACCCAGGTGACACACTACACAGAGATACATCAGTTTACAATTCATTACATCCCTCTCCCTTTCCTCCAGTAGAATGACATCTAACTTTAACTCTTACTCACTATGAACAATAGTTAAATTTTTTACCAACTGTCATTCCATACAGTTGTATATACACAATCAGTATGGGAGTCTCTTTGGTGGACATCGGTCCTGCTTTGGCAGAATCTGTCATTCAGAATTCTTTGCTTTCGTGCTCTCGACAGTCAGTTCA
Source organism: Carcharhinus amblyrhynchos (assembly GCF_965287045.1). Classification (NCBI taxonomy): domain Eukaryota; kingdom Metazoa; phylum Chordata; class Chondrichthyes; order Carcharhiniformes; family Carcharhinidae; genus Carcharhinus; species Carcharhinus amblyrhynchos. The sequence goes on along the minus strand of NC_137334.1, from coordinate 30,231,454 downwards.
GACATTTCCAAATCTCGAGTGTCAGATGTCGGGTTGGCCTTTCAGACATCGACTCTGAAAATTCTCTTTCTGAAGTGTGGATCTGATCTGTGTGTCTCCTCCAAACTCTCTCATCATCAGTGGAGTACTTTGTATCCTCACACAAGACTGACAACGTCCTACTCTTTCTTCAACCGGTGAGTCAAGACCTCGCCACCAGAAATAACCCTTTGCAAATTATTTCATACGTTTAACTCCTGGATGTCCATCGTGAAGTTGAATCAGTGTATGAATCCACAAGCATGAAAGAATGATTACTCTGATTCCCCATAGAAGTAGTCCATTTTGTACTGTTAACTGATGTTCCCTTGTTTGGTACGGCTTTAATTCCAGGTTCCTCTTTTGTTTATCCAATGGTATTCCTTTCAAGATTTCGTCCATGACCTTCCCCATCACCAGATCTGACCTCGTACATCTTTGTGTCAACCTGGGAAAAGTACAAAATGTATACATCATTCTCCTGTGAGTTGGCTTTTTCCCAAATTGGTAGGCATGATAAATTATTGGCGTTCACATGTTGCTCATGCTTTCTGTATTTAATCGTCTAATTATGCATTGATAAGATGAGGGATCATCTCTACAAATGATTTGCAGTTAAAGATGGAGTGCTGGATTTTACAGCCTTACTCGTTCCAAAACCGTAGAGTCTCAACTGAGATCAACGGAACTTTCCAGTGCCCATGCCTTACCCACTCTGATTCCCATGGTGGGCGGGGTGGTAAAATCCCTGCCGGAATTCCTTTGTATGGACCAAAGTTCATTATTCGAAGGCTGTGGTTTGTTAACAAAGTAAATGTCTTCCAAATGGAAAGTGGTGAAATCTTTTGATTCCAAAAACTATACACAGGGCTTTCTTTTCCAATTGAACATTTGTTCAGCACTTGTCAACATTCTTGAAACAAAAGCTATTGATCTTTCAATTCCATTTAGCAACATGAGAGACTTCTGCACCCATCCCATGGTACAATGCGTCACATGCAAGTTATAATGTTAATTTAGGGTTGAAATGTAGTAAGCTTTCCAATTTCATTAGCATATTTTTGACTTCCTTATATGCTTTTTTGCAGTCTTTTGTCCAAGTCCATAATTGCTCTGCATATAATAATGTATGAAGTGGCTTTAATATGGTAGCAGGATTTGGAATAAATTTTCCATAGCAGTTGATGAGTCCTGAAAAAAAGACTTCAGTTGCGAAATATTCTGTAGTCCGAGCACATCTAAAATCACAATCATTTTCTTCGGTTCCTTGTGGAGTCTATTTTTATCAGTTACATAGCCTGCATAGCTTATGAATGACTCAGAATGTTTCCTTCATGTGACAATTGTCCTTCTCTCGGTGCTCCAGTGTTTTCCTCTAAGTTCTGTAAATGTTCCTGTTCATCTTTGCCCACGATTAGAACGTTATCCAAATAACACTGGGCACCATTACCACTTAGGATTTGATCCTTTGTTTTTTGGAATAAGGTCAGCATTGGTACTTTTGCTGGAAGAATCTGTGTGAGCAGCGATCGTTAGCAGTAGTTGTGACTTAGTTGCTACTTCCATTTGACTGTATGTTAGGGACAAGTCTGTCTTACTGAACTGTTCACCCCCAGACAATCCGGTGAATAGGTTCTCAACTAATGGTACGAGATACTGGTAGACACACAGGGCCTGATTTTATCATTTTAATTCTAAGCACTGGACGGGCTTAGATCCGACTTTTAGACAAGTTCTGAGGTGCCCTCGTATGCACAGTGCCTGAAAAAATAACAACGATTCTGAATCGTGCTGCAGAAGCCTGTTGGTGTGTCTTAACGCGCCTAAAACACTGCAGCTCTGATAGGAGCCTTCAACTGCATGTGCTCAATTGAAAAAAATAGAAAAGCACCTCCCGCTACATCGCTTCTGGGCCGGGTAATGCCTCTCCCTGGCCCCCATAGACATTGCCTCACTCCCACAACATTACTGGCCCTCTTATCCCCATAGGCCCCCCGCCATCTAAACCAATACAGCCTCTTGCCCCTTTCCCACCCCCCCATCAATCACACACAGCGTAGCAGCAGATCCCACCAGTCGCAGGCAGAATGGCAGCGACGTCCCCACCCCCCACCAGAGAGCCATCTGACCCGCCTCCCTCCCCCCCACCAGAGAGCCATCTGACCCACCTCCCTCCCCCCCACCAGAGAGCCATCCGACCCACCTCCCTCCCCCCCCACCAGAGAACCATCGGACCCACCTCCCTCCCCCCCACCAGAGAGCCATCTGACCCACCTCCCTCCCCCACCAGAGAGCCATCTGACCCACCTCCCTGTCCCCCACCAGAGAGCCATCTGACCCACCTCCCTCCCCCCCCACCAGAGAGCCATCTGACCCACCTCCCTCCCCCCCACCAGAGAGCCATCTGACCCACCTCCCTCCCCCCCACCAGAGAGCCATCTGACCCACCTCCCTCCCCCCCACCAGAGAGCCATCTGACCCACCTCCCTGTCCCCCACCAGAGAGCCATCTGACCCACCTCCCTCCCCCACCAGAGAGCCATCTGACCCACCTCCCTCCCCCCCACCAGAGAGCCATCTGACCCACCTCCCTCCCCCCCACCAGAGAGCCATCTGACCCACCTCCCTCCCCCCCACCAGAGAGCCATCTGACCCACCTCCCTGTCCCCCACCAGAGAGCCATCTGACCCACCTCCCTGTCCCCCACCAGAGAGCCATCTGACCCACCTCCCTGTCCCCCACCAGAGAGCCATCTGACCCACCTCCCTGTCCCCCACCAGAGAGCCATCTGACCCACCTCCCTCCCCCCACCAGAGAGCCATCTGACCCACCTCCCTCCCCCCCACCAGAGAGCCATCTGACCCGCCTCCCTCCCCCCCACCAGAGAGCCAGTGACCCCCATGTCCCATGAACGATTCTGCAAACTCATCGAATGGATCCATAGGACCAACTTTTCCTGTCATTGCAGTGCCCAGTTCTTAAACTGCAGCATTTTCTTTCGCCTTTCCTCTCCTCTAATTTCTTTCCTCTTCCAATAAATTTACATTATTTCTGTTGTTTTTACTTGGTTGGTCTGTAAATGGTTTTTTTTCTTTTTTTAGAAAACTCCAGTCTGTATTAAAACCAGGAAATTTCAGCTTTAATTCTGATTAATCTTAGTTACAATCATGAGATTTGTTTTCCTGTTTCAGCAGTTGCTTTCCAAAAGCAGGTTCTTCTCTCTCTCTGAGTTTGAGGACCAGATGCTGCAGCCTGCCATGTGTGAAGGCACGCAGCTGGAAAAGTCTCCCCAGCTTCGATAGGGAAACTTGTTTGTATCATAGAATCCCTACAGTGCAGAAAGAGGCCATTCGGCCCATAAAGCCTGCACCGAAAATAGTCCCACCCAGGCTCTATCTCCTTCATTCTACACATTTACCCTAGCCAGTCCCCCTGACACTAAGGGCCAATTTTAACATGTCTAATCCACCATACTCGCACATCTTTAGACTGTGGGAGTTAAAAGGAGCACCTGGAGAAAACCCACGCAGACACGGGGAGAATGTGCAAACTCCACACAGACAATGAGCCAAGCCAGGAATCGAACCCAGATCTTTGGTGCTGTGAGGCAGCAGTGCTAACCACTGTGCCATCGTGCCGCCCTTTACGCAGCTTACTCCCTTATTTTCACACTTTGATAATTTTCTTGGAGATTTTGAGCCCTCCATCGTTTTAATTGATTAAAATGACCATCGACCCACTGGCTTAAAAATGTTTTTCCCTTTTCCCATCTCTGACACTCCGTGTGCTCCTGAGGTCATGATCGAGTAAAAAAATTAAGGAATGACCTGGAGTGCTTCTTATCAATTTTAAAATTAATGTACACCCTTAGCAAAGGCTAAAAACCTGTGTCCAGATTTACCACAGTTGAGTTGATGTTGGAGTGGTCTTCTGAAAATCGATCCTAGATTCAATGTCTAGGTCTGAATTTCTTCTGACTATTTTTCCTGAAAACCTACTTCCATTGCTAATTTTATCTAAAATTGTTTTTTGTCAATGATCTTGCTGGAAAACACACCTCGTCACCAATTTTATCTTTTATTGCGTTAGACAAAAACGGTCAGCTCACTGTAACAGCAAAAATAAAAGAATGGTGGCATAGTGGCAATCACTGCTGCCTCACAGCACCAGGGATCCAGGTTTGATAAATTCTTACTTAACCAGTTAGTGGAGCTTTATTAGATAGATGTTGCTTGCTTGCAGTCCAAGATGGAAAGGAGGGACAATCTCCCAAATGCCTCTGATGGTGTGACACATTACACAGAGAAGCAAATGGAAAGAAAATGGGGCTTGTATAGAGATAGGCAGTATCAGCTCTACAGGTTTGAAAGAAATCAGGCAAAGGTTTCCAAATGCTCAATGAGTGAGATTAAATTGAGAGCCCTAACCTCACTCTGTGCTTTGGAAGTGATTGCATTCTTTTATTTTTTTATTACATTAACACTGCAATGAAATTACGGTGAAAACCCTCTAGCTGCCACACTCCTGTGCCTGTTTGGGTATACGGAGGGAGAATTTAACATTGCTAATGCATCTAGCCGGCGCGTCTTTCAGATGGTGGGAGGAAACCGCAGCACCCAGAGGAAACCCACATAGACATGGGGAGAATGTGCAGACTCCACACAGACAGTGACCCAAGCTGGAATTGAACTGGGGTTCCTGGTGCTGTGAGACAGCAGTACTAACCACCGTGATGCCGTCCTTTCATTCCCTTTCAAGTTTAAATAGTTTATTCGCTGTCACTGGCATACTTAAATTTCATTTAAAATGTGTGGGGGGGTGGTGACAGGCGGTGAGAGGGTGGGGTATTACTGTATAGGGGGTTGGTGTGGGCCTCTGCTTCATTGCTGTGTCTCATTTGATCTCCCCCCACACACCATTCCCCACCACCCCAGCTCCTGCCAAATGATCGATAGATCATTTTTTGGTGACAAATGTAAGCAAACATATTTGGAGCCAATTGTGAATGGCCCTTCAATCATTTCAAGTGAAGCAGAATACTCTGTGCAAGATTGAACAGTATGAAAATACACCGATCATACAGCAGTTTCGCATAATTAAGATAATAAATTGTAATTAACGGTTATTTGTGTGCCTTTCATTATTCTCACAATGACTAAACAAATGTCGCCTGCAGCCTGTAAATAATCAAACCTTGGGCAGTAATTTCATTTGCATGTGGAAGCTAGCTTCAAACAGCTTACTGGAACTCACCCTGATATCCAGGAAAACATTCGACTTCCTGCAAGCTTGTCTGGCATGAGCATATTGATTTGATATATTGTCAGTCAGTCACAAATCACAAAACCCATTGATTAGGCAGTAAGCTGACAATTAAGTTTGACACAGCTCCACGGAGCTTGCCGGCTGACTGAAAGCCTTTGTACGCTTGTCAAACATTTATCCTTTTTTTAAGCCCACAAACAAGCCACGGTCCCCCAGGTCTCGGCCCTCCAGAGGTCAAAATCATCAGAGACAACAGAACATGGCAGAGAGCAGTAAATGGTGGAGATGCACCAAAATGTGACGGCAGGGTTAGAAAGGTTAAGAAGCTCTGGATGCACAGTGTGGGTATGGTTGATACAAAACATACAAACTGTACAAACTGTTCACCTCTATAAATAAACTCTCACTAATTGCATCCTTTCTTTGGCTCCTTGTTCTGAGGAACTGTGTTCCTGGAGTCCTGACCTAACAACCTGATTCCTGCACAAGGAAAAGAGTACTTAGTTCAGGACTTCCTTTATGCGCTTTGAAAAAGGTTCCCAGTACATTGGTGCTGTCCCTTTGCAGTGACTGAACACGTCAGTTATGCCTGTGTCTCTTAAGGAATAAGGATGTCTCCCGCAATGTATAGCATGAGCATCGCTCATCCCAGTCATTGTCAATGTGTGCTCTCTTCACCATTACAGTGTGGTTCCCCCCTCCCCATCCCATCAGAGGGACCTCGGGGTCCTTGTGCATGAGTCGCAAAAACCCAGCCTGCAGCAGGTGGTCAGGAAGGCGAATGGGATGCTGGCCTTCATAGCGAGGGGGATTGAGTATAAAAGTAGGGAGGTCTTGCTGCAGCTGTATAGGGCACTGGTGAGGCCGCAGCTGGAGTACTGTGTGCAGTTTTGGTCGCCGTACTTACGCAAGGATATTTTGGCCTTGGAGGGAGTGCAGAGGAGGTTTACTAGGCTGATACCGGAGTTGAGGGGGTTGAGCTATGAGGAGAGGCTGAATAAACTAGGCTTGTACTCGTTAGAGTTTAGAAGAATGAGGGGAGATCTCATTGAGACATATAAGATGATGAATGGGTTGGATAGGATAGAGGTGGAGAGACTCTTCCCGCTCAGAAAGGATAGTAGGACTAGAGGGCACAGCTTCAAGATAAAGGGGGGGCGGTTTAGAACGGAGTTGAGGAGGAACTTCTTCACTCAAAGGGTGGTGAATCTCTGGAATTCTCTGCCCGTTGAAGTGGTGGAGGCTGCCTCGCTAAATATTTTTAAGACGCGGGTTGATGGGTTTTTGATAAGCGAGGGGATTAAGGGTTATGGGGAGAGGGCGGGAATGTGGAACTGAGCCACGACAGATCAGCCATGATCTTACTGAATGGCGGGGCAGGCTCGAAGGGCTAGATGGCCTACTCCTGCTCCTATTTCTTATGTTCTTATGTTCAGTCTCTGGTGACATTGAACCTCAAGGGTACAGCGAACAAAGGATGTTGTAAGATCAGGAAGAGGTGAAAGTTTCCCCCTGTGTCACCATGATATGATCCTGATTACTGAGAACAAGTGAGTTGTCATCAGCCAGATAGGAGTCAGACATTCACAGCAGCTCTGTAAGGATCGATGGACTATTCCCATTGCAAGTCATCATCCTCCTGAAATGTAGAGACTATGGACATCCATTGTGTCCCCATGACAGGAGACTTATCACAGAGCGTGTACGCTGCCATCAGTCAGACAGAAGAGCAATGCTCATTGAAGCTGATGAAGATAATGGGATGTCCTCTGTGGATCTCTTTATTTCCCTCCATGAGACTAGGGGAAAGGAGCATATTCTGAGCTTATCTGTCTCAGATGGACATCACCATTGCTTCATGGCTGATATCCTCTACCTCGAGGACCTCCTCAGCCTCATCCTATTCAACGTCCTCTTCAGGCGTTTCCTCCCCTCATTACAGGGCCAGGATTTGCAGAGTGCAGCAGGTGACGGCAACGTGTGTCACCCTCTGTGGATTATATTGCAGGGCTCCACCAGGCCAGTTCAGACACCCAGAACCTCATCCTCAGCATCCCAATGGCATGCTCCACAAAAGTGCAGGTTGCAGCATGAGCCTCATTGTATTTTGTCTCTAGCACACACTCTTGACCTCTGCACAGGAATCATCATCCGCTGCCTCAGTGGGTAGCCATTGTAGAATGGAAGAGACACACACACTCCCTGGAAATTGTGCACACTTGGAGGATGCCCTTGCAGTTCACTGCTTAGTGCCCCAGAGATCAGAGTGTCACATGAGTGCAGTTGACGACACCTTGCCAGAGATATGCACAAATCCCATTGCTCTTGCATTCTGGCTTGCCTGATCCCGGTCAAAATGGACAAAGTTGATCTGGAAGGCACTGCCCGAAAGGTATAGAAGCAGGTTCTGTAGTAACTTGCAAAGGAGAATTGGAAAAGTATTAGAAGGAATAAGATTTGAAGGACTGTGGGGTGAATTTAATAGCTTTTTCAAAGAGCTGGAACAGGCTCGATGGCCATGTTGGCCTCACTGTTTGCAGCATCATTCTGTGATTCAATGGAGTATGTCACAGAGGCACACCACTCAAAACCAACTGATCACAATTGTGTGAAAAGTGAATCAAAAATTCCAAATGTAAAAATTTTTGCACAAAAGAGAAGATTTGATCAACTAAATATCCCCACTTAATCTGAATAGTGTAATTTAAAAGAAAGTTCCTGACTTTTAGTGAGATGAGAAACAAATAACATCCCCATAAATTTTGTTTTGAAATTTTAGTTTACTCCTGCTGGGTGCCTCTACATCTATGAATATTTTATGTTAAAATATCTGCACACTGCTAATATTTTATGAAATAACTCAGCCTTCTTGTATCCATAGTTTAGTCTTGTCTCCTGCTTGCCTTGTAGGCTTCTCTGTTAAGCTGCCCCAGCCTGTCTGTCTGTTTATCACTTATTCCTCGCTGTGTTGAAAAACAGCCACAATGTTTCACCTCCACAAATGTAAGTCAGTAAAATATCACATTGTTTAAAAACAAAAGTGCTGCTGCATTCCTGTTGTGTATTTAAAGGCATCTCTGCCAGTATAACATCAGATCACTGCAGCGATGTAAGCAGAAAGATGCAGAGGTTCTTTCATCTTGGAGCTGGAACAAGCAACATTGAATCATAGAATCCCTACAGTGCAGAAGGAGGCCACTCGGCCCATCAAATCCACAATGACAACAATCCCACCCAGTCATTATCCACCTAATGTCACATACTTACCCTACTCATCCCCCCGGCACAATTTATCATGGCCTATCAACCAAACCCGCTCTGTGGGAAGAAACCGGAACACCCGGAGGAAACCCACACAGACATGGGGGTAAAGTGCAAACTCCACACAGTCACCTGAGTCCGGAACTGAACTCGTGCCCCTGGCACAGTGAGGCAGCAATACTAACTACTGTGCCACCATGCCACCCTTAAATATTCTAAATAAACTTTCATCCTGCTTAACTTTAACCCACAAGTATGGCACCTACTTTCCTCTTTGTTAATAATACCCAGTCAATACGTAATCATTCCCAATATATGCAGTTAGTTAATCTCAGACAGTACAGCTGAGGGCAAGTAGACAGTACATGTTTCAGAAAAGGGGCAATTGGTATCAATAGTTGGTGGGGCAGGGGTGGTGGTCAATTTTGAAATTAGAATGAAAAGAGGGGCAAATAGCCCCTGGCGACAAAATTGGGCAGAGACATGTATTCCCACTTCTTTTGACACAACACACTTCTACCCCCTACCTGCTGACAGTCCCATTCCCCCTCTCTCCCCCTATTAAGATGCACTTTACAGACTTCATTAATAATCACAAGAGGTATTTCCTAATAAAATTGTACAGCAGCCTCCAGGCTCCTAAAATTGCTCTTTTCCTAGTGAGTCCTGGTTGGTCATACAGATCATCTGATCCTTACTCTGCTGTGTTGCCCTCAAAGGGGCAATCACCACATTCCCCTCTTTCCCCCCTGCCCATCTCAGAAATGTATGTCTTAATGTCCTCATGCCAGAAGGGACCTTACTCCTGAGTATTCTCTAATGACATGTAGGTTAAGGTGTGTATCTGTGAAATGAGGATAGGATAAGGGTTAGTGATGGTTAAACTTACTCGCATAACAGTATAGACACAGATGCAGAATCTGACGATTTGGACCTTCCTATGTTGCGTTGGAGGATGGCCAGCACCCACTGAACTTTCACATCTCTTGAAGCAGTGCCAGGCAGACAATGAGGAAAAATCAAAGAAGTTGAATCTGAGGCAGGCATTGAACTGGAATTAAGTTCTGAAATCGAGACATTTGGACATCACCAATCTTTCACCCTTGATTTGGAGATAATTATTGAAATGGTCCATTAAAAATTGTACTATTAAGATACCAGCTCCTTTGTAAGGGTACACAGACTTCACTACTAACAGCCTAGTTATTTTCCTGACATGAGTCAAATAGTTGACATATGCTGAATGTTTTTCCTGAGCTCTCTCCTTTTACACATGACTACATCAGTGGCAATTAATATTAAAATTAGTGATAAAAAAGAAAATTAATAGATGCTTGTCATGCCCAGTAAAGGCATGTCCTATTCATAACTTCACACATGGACTGAGCTCGTATAGAAGCTTCTGGAACTGCTTTCCATTTGTTTTCAATGGACACTGTGAAACTATGCCGAGGGGGTCAGGTGACCTTTGCTTATTTAACATAAACTTCTGGAAAGTTCTGAAATGAATTACCACGTGTGGAGGCCTTTCCCTGGGATAGAGATACCAAAATAAATGTTCTCTATGTATTGCATACCTGCCATTGTTTGACACTTGTTCAAAACTCTGAGTCAATGGGCAGTATTCTCTCAGGTGCATGTGCCTGCTGTGAGGCATCTACAAGTGCACATTTGTCCTCTTTCCACATTCCTCTCCAGCTGTGGCCTTTTGCTGGGTCCTTACTGTAGGCCCAAATCCAGTCTCTCCGTCGCCAATGGTTCACACTCCACTCCCCACCCCCTTCCGTACAGCGTTGACTGTGTGTGTGGGAGGGTGAAGGAGGCACAGTGGTCAGTCCATCGCAGAGTGGGTACACTGCACTGGGACTGTGGGGCACAACCTTAGGCCCTTGTCGCTGAGGCCCAATTCTCCTGAGATTCACTGATTTTGCTCTGGTTAATGAGGGCAGCTGAAGCTTCATTTACGCTGGCAGAGCAGTTGAGGCCATTCATCCTTTTCCGGCATTGCATGGTTGACCTGTGCTGGACAGTCTGGGCATTAACATTTGGCGACCTGCACCCATGCAGGGTTAGTTTCCCTAATCGGCCTCTTCCTCCCATCAGCCAGGTAGACAGTGCTCCTCCTGACTTCCACATGGTCATGGAGGACATACATAAGAACATAAGAAATAGGAGCAGGAGTAGGCCATCTAGCCCTTTGAGCCTGCCCCGCCATTCAATAAGATCATGGCTGATCTGTCGTGGCTCAGTTCCACATTACCGCCCTCTCCCATAACCCTTAATCCCCTCGCTTATCAAAAACCCATCAACCCGCGTCTTAAAAATATTTAGCGAGGCAGCCTCCACCACCTCAACGGGCAGAGAATTCCAGAGATTCACCACCCTTTGAGTGAAGAAGTTCCTCCTCAACTCTGTTCTAAACCGCCCCCTCTTTATCTTGAGGCTGTGCCCCCTAGTCCTACTGTCCTTTCTGAGCGGGAAGAGTCTCTCCACCTCTCCACATGCAGGAAGGTATCATTGCATGTGGGCACTGGATCTTCCTCCTCCCCTTCCTGATACCTCAATAGCATTTGATAGTAAGTTGGATATCCGGGTGGTTTTTAAATATGATATTGGGGTGTGACAGCGAGACATGAGCCATCCAGCCCAAAACCGTCACATCAGATAGCATGAAATCCCTGACTGCATAATTAATGACACAGGGGATAGAAGATTCTGTAGGATTTCCCATCAGCTTCTGAAATGGAATTTAGTCCTGATGGGAGAATTCTGTGGGATGTTTGTTATTTAAGAAAATAAAGTGGAAGTGACCAGTTACTCAGAAGTGTGAAAGACCATCATCTATCTGAAATATAAACAGAAAACACTGGAAATATACAGCGGGTCAGGCAGCAGAATGTAAAGTTTATTTATTAGTCACAAGTAAGGCTTATGTTAACGCTGCAATGAAGTTATTGTGATATTTCCTTAGTCGCCACACTTCGGTGCCTGTTCCGGTCACTTCACCTAACCAGCATGTCTTTCAGACTATGGGAGGAAACCAGAGCACCCAGAGGAAACCCACGCAGATATGGGGAGAATGTATGAACTCCACACAGACAGTGACCCAAGCTGAGAATCGAACCTGAGTCCCTGGCACTATGAGGCAGCAGCGCTAACCATTATGTCACCGTGCCGCCCACATCTGTGGAAAGAAAGGGTTACTGACTTGAAGTATTAACTCTGTTTCTCTCCACAAATGCTGCCTGACCTGGTGAATGTATCCAACATTTTCAATTGAAATTAGTGAAATGTTATGACGCGGATTTGATGTTACTGGGAGCGAGAGTGTGAGGGTCAGAAACTCATTTCAAATGATGTATCTACCTCCACCTGCAATACTGAATGATCCCACCTCCCCCGTCTCCTGACGCAGAGAATCCCAAAGTTGCACAATCTTCTGGGAAAAATAAATTCTCCTCATCTCCGTCCTAAAAGCTTCTCCCCGAACTCTAAAACAGTGGCCCTTATTTCTTGACTCACTCACAAGACAAAACCATTCCCACCTCCAGCTTGCCAAGATAATTCAATAATAATTCAAGTGATACTTCAATCTAGTCAGCCCTCGCTCTTCTAAACTCCAGTGGAAACAAGCCCAGCCTATCCAACCTTTCCTCATAAGACAATCCACTCATTCCAGGTATCAATCTAGGAAACTTTCTCTGAATCACCTTGAATACGTTTATATCTTTTTTTCAATAAAGAGACCAAAACTGCACTCAATGGGCAAAATCTTCCCCAAAAATGTCAAAACCCAGCTGCACTAAACTAAGGTGCCAAATTTAAAGGGTGTCCCAATTAAACCACCATGGAAGTCACAGTATCTCCCCCCATTCCCTTTGCTCGAAGCTGGCCCCATACCCCTCCATGCCTACTTCTCCTCCCCACCATGCTACTCTCCCAGAAGTCAGTGCTGGCATCCCCACCTTCCTCCCAAATATCTGACCCCCTTCTCTCCACCCATACTATCAGTGCCAGCAACCACCGCACTCCTTCCCACTTTGATCAGAGCTGGCATTTCTCCCCCTGCTCCAGACCTTCTAGCTGAACGTCCAGTCCTTCCCCCTAACTCCACCCCTGCTGGCAGCAGCCCGCACACCCCTCGCCTCCACCATCCCAAAACTGCCATCACTGGCATCCAACAACACAGTTAAATGAATTCCCCACCCCCCCCATGCCCTCCCACTAGACCCTGTCCCTGGCACTGCCCCTGGGCACAGGTTGGCACTGCCAAATGTGCACTGCTAGGTTGGTGTCATGTTGGCATCTTTAGATTGGCATGTGCCAAGCTGGCAGTGCTAATCTATGCTAATGGGCCGTGCCGGAGGCATTGCCAGGATACTACGTCAACATGCCTTTCTCCCCCCTGGGGACTATAATCAGCTTTACACCCACCCGAGGACTGGGGGATCCCCACAACAGGTTCAATTCTGGGTGAACTTATTGTAAACCATGCCGATGTGACATTACGTCAGCAGTTTGAATGTACAGCACAGGTGGGTGGGGGGATTGTCAATATCTGGTGGGGGGGGTCTTTAATTATATGTAAATATATCAATATGGATTTTAATCAATTCAAGCCCTTTATGGGCATGAACCTGCCACTGATAAGGGGCATCAAAAATTGGTATTTGTGATCTTGCCGGTGAGATCTGTAACTCCCTGGGTGTCGTTGAATCTTGAGACCCCACTGTCATTCCCGTGGACGGTAAATGTGTGCTCAAGATCGCCCCCATTATCCGGACTTCTTTGGCCATTCTATCTATATCCACCTGCAAACTCCTTATGATCTCGTCACAACGTACTTTCCCACTATATTTGTGTCATGACCATCTTGGACGGCAGAGCAGGCTTGAGGGGCTGAGTTCTTTATTCCTGCTCCTAATCCTTTTGTTTTTATCTGCAAATGTAGCTACCATGCTTTCATGTTGTCCCTTTTAATAATTGATATAAATTGTAAAAATTTGAGGCCTCAGCACAGACCCCTGTGGGACTCCACTCATCACATCATACCAATCAGAAAAAGACCCATTTATGCACACTCAGGGTGTAATTTTACTGTCCCACCCGCCATGGGAATCACATAAGGTAGGACATGGAACATGCAAAAGCCCATTGACCCAGTCTTGGTGCGAGCGCAGCAGAAAATCCTACCCTCTGTCTTCTGCCATCCAGCCAATCTTCTATCCATGCTAATACATCACCCCCTACACCATGAGCTTTTCTTTTCTACAATAAACTTCATTGGCACTTATCAAATGCCTTCTGGGAATCCAACTGTAACACATCTACAGGTTATTCTTTATCCGAAGCATATGTTATTCTTTCAATAAATTGAATAAACGTGATTTCCCCTTCACAATACCATGCTGACTCTTCCTAATTACGATGAGTTTCCCTAAATGTCCAACTGCAATCTTCTTAACGATCGATTCTAACAACTTCCCCATAAAAGATCTCAAGCTAACTAGCCTATAGTTTCCTATTTTCTGCTAACAGTATAGCCTCCGCTCTCCCAAAACTGGTGTAAGTGCCCCTCAAACTGGAACCCACTTCCTCACATTGAGCCACACATTCATTTCTCTAATCTGATTTACCCTATGTCAGTTTGCATGTGGCTCAGGTTATAATCCATAGATTATCACCTTTCAGGTTCTGCTTCATAATTTGGTACCCATCTTTTTATACTGACTATGCAGAACCTCTTTCTTGTCCTATGTTATTGCTGCCTACATGGACCATAACAATTGGACCCCCTCCCTCCCAATTTCTTCTCCAGTCCTCAGTAGATGTCCTGAACCCTGTCTCTGGGTAAGTAACACATTCTGCTCATTGTTTCTCATTACGATGGTTAATAGTTTATTCTCACAGACTTGAATGAACAATGAAATGTTGATTGCAAATAGTGTTGTATAACATTTGGCTGCCTGGTCACATTGGTAATGCTAACAGCCATGTTGACATCTAGGGCTGAATTTTATCACCCCATTCCTCCTGCTATGGGGCTGTAAAATGCAGTGAGCCAATTAAATATCCATTGATTATGGAGGGACTGTAAAATCCCACTGGTTCAAATTTCTGCCTCTAATTTCTTTTCCTTGATAGAGAAATAAGATTGCCTGAGCAGACGCCACCCACTGCAAACAGATAATGAGTTTGATGCACCAGTGGCTAGTGGCAAAACAACAAACTTAGCATCATCCAGGCCCCAATGTAGCCTTGCAGCCGTCACAGAGCCTGCTCCAGTGCAGCCTGGAGGCTGTCACAGAGCCTGCTCCAGTGCAGCCTGGAGGCTGTCACAGAGACTGCTCCAGTGCAGCCTGGAGGCTGTCACAGAGACTGCTCCAGTGTAGTCTTGCAGCTGTCACAGAGACTGCGCCAGTGTAGCCTGGAGGCTGTCACAGAGACTGCTCCAGTGCAGCCTGGAGGCTGTCACAGAGACTGCTCCAGTGCAGCCTGGAGGCTGTCACAGAGACAGCTCCAGTGTAGTCTTGCAGCTGTCACAGAGACTGCTCCAGTGTAGCCTGGAGGCTGTCACAGAGACAGCTCCAGTGTAGTCTTGCAGCTGTCACAGAGACTGCTCCAGTGTAGTCTTGCAGCTGTCACAGAGACTGCTCCAGTGCAGCCTGGAGGCTGTCACAGAGACTGCTCCAGTGCAGCCTGGAGGCTGTCACAGAGCCTGCTCCAGTGCAACCTGGAAGCTGTCACAGTGACTGCTCCAGTGCAGCCTGGAGGCTGTCACAGAGCCTGCTCCAGTGCAACCTGGAAGCTGTCACAGAGCCTGCTCCAGTGCAGCCTGGAGGCTGTCACAGAGACTGCTCCAGTGCAGCCTGGAGGCTGTCACAGAGACTGCTCCAGTGCAACCTGGAAGCTGTCACAGAGCCTGCTCCAGTGCAGCCTGGAGGCTGTCACAGAGACTGCTCCAGTGCAGCCTGGAGGCTGTCACAGAAATTGCAGGCACTCAATTGGCAATTCCAGGATCAATTTCTCACCATTTCACATAGAATAATATGTTTATATAACTGCACCCTTGATGTTACATGACACATGTATCTAAGTGCTGATGAACAATATAAGACTAACTATTTTTCCTGCTTTCTGTTGCAGCATGAGGACCTCAGCAGCCTCATTGACCACCACAGTAGGCAGTGAAATATATCATCTGCCTTGGGGGTTGGAGATAGCTGACTGGCAGTGGGTAAAAGGCCAGAGAAAACACTCATCATTAGTTAAGTCCTTGGCCACTGCTGCTGGGGGTCTGATGTGCTCAGAAGCAGCTCCATTTGTGGTCCAGTGTATCCACAGTTCATAAACACTGGCAAGCCTCACACAATAAAACTCCACTGTCACTCAGAAAGATGAACACTGGCAAATGTAGCCTTCCACAAGCACTATTTTTCTTAAATTGCATTCACTGTAGATGTCCATGTTTCTAGGAGATTTTCACAGTAACATCATTGCAGTGTTAATGTAAGTCTACTTGTGACACTAATAAATAAGCTTAAATTAATGTCCATGTTTCCGAACTACCCCTGTCTTAACGTCTTTCTCCTTGTCTTAGATGTTGCTGCCTTCTCCATTGTGATTTCTGTTGTGACTTTAATGGTTTCAATCAGTCTATGCTTATTTTTTTCCTCATCTCTCCCCATCTGCAGCATATTTCAGATATGTCCCCAGCATCTGATGTTACACGACACATCTATCTAAATGCCAACTGGTTAACCAAGGATCTGAGCGAGGAGGAGGTCTAGAAGGAACTAGCCAGGCTGAACACTTTCATCATCAGGACGATCACAGACTTTCAACGAAAATCAAAACTGGCCAAAATCCATCAGCAGTGTTGTGTTCGAGCGATAGGGTTATCTGTTTCCTTTCTCCTCAACGATAAAATTGGTTCAGGTTTTACTGAAACGTTTACACTGAGTGTTTTGTCTGGGATAATTATGTACGGTCACTATTTCTCCAAAGTAAAGCTTTTACATAAACTTTTATTCTGAGTGTTATCCTGGGCATGTATGATGTAGGGTGCGATTTTCCCAGCCTGCTGCGCTGCTCTATCAGTGCAATGGGTCGGGAGATATCAGCGGAGGCTGTTTAGCGAGCTCTCCGCTGGGCGTCACAGCTTCAGACATCTCTGGCTCCAGGATTTTTGGAATCGTCAGCTCCACACCAGAAATTGGCACAGAGCTGATTCAAATATTAAAATTTCGATTGAAGTATCATTAGTATGCCCGGGACTGAAATCTCCAGGCCTGCTAGTGTTTCTCCGCCACCAGGAGTGGTTCATTCCAGCGGGGTTTACAATAGCTCCCCACTAATGGGGAACTGGCAGCCTGACCCAGCTGGAGTGAGGGGAGGCCATAGAAGACCCCCAGGCAGTCAGGGGTAAGGGGGGGGGGGGGTGACCCTGGTCATTGCCAGCCTGGCAGTGCCAGCCTGATGCCTGGCATTTTGCCAGGGGGCAAAGTGGTAATGTCCAAGATGAACCTTGACACTGCCCGCTGTACATCGGGCAGTGCCAAGGGGGGCGTGCTTGAGGGAGCGGGCCCTCTTGGGGGCAGGACTACGGAGGGAGAGCAGGCGGCTTGGGAAGGTCCCACTGCCACTCTGCAGAGGGATGTGGGAGGTGATCGGGGCTGGTCATCTGGTTGGGGTGGGGATCAGAACTACTGGGGGCTTACGGGTTGGAACTGCTGGAGGAGGGTTGGGGAGATGGGGGCAGGCTGGTGATGGGGTGGGAGCCATCAGTGCTCGTCTGGAGAGGTCCAGGAGGCCAGTGATCAGAGGGTGAAGGGGGTTATTAAGCCAGCGATTGTGGGGTTGACCAGTGGTTAAGCTAGCCAGCGATCGGGAGGCCAGCAATGTGGGGGCACTGCACACACACCAATCTCAGTGCTGACAGATCAGTGCATGCGCAGTGGCCTACTCAGCAGTATGCAGCCAACCTCTCTAGCAGGAATAAGCCCCATCCCCTGATTTTGAGAGAGAATCCAGGTAGGACACTCTGCAGTGCTCAGAATGTGGGAAGGTTCATTCTGGAAATCTTGCTAACAGAAACCAGCAGGATTTACTCCAGTTTTTACACAAATTCGGCACGTAGAATTTTTTTTTTGAGAATCGCCCCTGTAATCCCTAAAATGACAAAATCAGTTGTTAGTGCACAGTCGAAGGGAACAGAACGCTTTTGGCTTTTGACATCAGTTGATTCTCATTAGAACTTGCACCATCAATAAATGTTACAACCAAATATATAAGCAATAAATATGTGCGCCAGCAATAAGTACCACTGGATAAACTGGAAATGTAATCAGTTTAGGCCAATACTAGTAATATTACCACTATCACTGGCTGTTCCTGCTGGCCTGCCAATATTGTTGACACTGTCACCAATAGTATTGGTAATTTCAACTGGTTTACCAGATCAGAACTGGTCTTCATCTTCTAATTTAGAACTGGGACTTAGCTGGTGCCAATAATACAGGAATTTGCTCCTGAGTTGAAATGCTACTCTGGTTCCGTGCTCAGCGTGGTTTGAACCCACAACCTTTTGATTCAAGGCAAGAGTTCTACCTCAGAGCCGAGGCCTCTGTTCAAGAATCTGCTAACTGTTCTATTTCCTTTGCTTTGTTGAGGACATGACTTATTCTGGTCAGCCTCCATTGTAAAAACTTGATTTTAAAATGTTTTTTAAAATTTTTCCCAACCATAACTTTATTTGTTGTGTAAGTACACTAGTACTTTACGCAGTGCTGGAGGAAGCCATTGTGGAACGCCTGGGCTTCGAGGTGGTCCCTTTGCAGAATCCATTCCTAAATCGACGATACACCACCTTCAGGTGCCTCATGCGGCCTGTACCAGTTGTGTTTCTCCTTTTGGCCTTAGCACTCCAGTTATACTTCCTCTTTCTCTTGGCAGGGTAGGCACATTTACCACAGGTTGATTTCTGCAGGTGAAATGCTTTAGCCCCACATCGCCGGCAAAGAGTGTGGGTCTTGTTCCGCCTCTTACCAAATGACGATGTTCCCTTTGTCATTCTCACTGTGCGCTCGAGAGATAACTTCAGATGGTACAGGAATTGAACCCATGCCGTTGGTGTCTCTCTGCATCACTAACCAACCGTCCAGACAACTGAGCTAATTAACCCTGCTATTTTGAAATGTATTGAGTAAGTAAATTTGCCAGATTTTCATCATAATATGCATGGCACTGTATACTGTGTAATGTTATATTTCTAATGTAAATTCGGATTCTTAACCCGAAAGTGTTGTTTTCTAAATTTTTTGTTCTCATAGTCCACATGTGTCAACATTTTCATATGTTATGAAATTCTAGTGATATTCCAACCTGAAACATTTGTTTTGTGTGGTGCACTGTTCTTCTAGAATATTAGTGAGAAACATCAGTGAGAATTCAGACCATTCTTTCATTTAACAAACAAATACAAGTATTACGTAGAAGAAAGATAATAATCTTATACTTCAGCAAATTAACAGTTAGTACTAAAGCCTTCAAAAACTGAAAATCCAAAAGAATTTATTTTCCCAGTACCTAAACTCTGCAGAGACCCCCGTTTCCCAAACAGCAATCATAAACCGACTGGTCAAATCTAGCCAGCGATTACCACATCATACAGCTTAAGTGACCAAGACTTGGGAATTGGCTTCCAGTCCACTTAAGAAAACAAGCTTTTGCACAGACTAGCTTGCCTTTAGTACTTCATTTCTAGCTGAGCTGTGTCCTGAAAGACCTCTCTCTCTCACTGCTGCTTTTTCAAAACCTCATCTCTGGCTAAACTAATCCCTGACTCACAGCGCTCTGATTGCTAATCGTATCAATTACAAAGAACACCCTGTACTCTTATTTTTCATTTCTCTTAGGTGCTGCCCAGACATGGATTTCAAAACACAAGGCAGTTTATTGTACAAAAAATATATTAATTTACTAGCATCCCACTATTTTATGATAGTTGTTACTCTTATATTGCTTAAATTGTACTGTGCAATACAGGTAGGGAATGAGTTAAAGTATTTGTGTGCGATGTTTTTGATAATTAACCCATTCATATTAATGTTTCCGGAACCAGACGTATTACATGTACTAGCACCTAAACCTTCCTGTCCTTTGCATCATTTTCAGGATTATTTTCAAGATCAGCAGTGGGATAGAGTGGGGGCTGCGTCTTGGCACCAATTCTCCTGGGCATTTTTTTTACAAGCTGCTATTGTCCGCTTTTGATTGTTGTAATAAGGGTATCTCCCTGCATGCCAGAACTAATGACAAGCTGTTCAACTTGACAGCACTGCACACCAAGATAAAAGTATGTAATGTCATAGTCTGGGAGTTGCTGTTTGCTGATGATGTTGCACTGACATCCCATACTGAGTTTAATCACAACAAAAAAAAATTCTAGATCAGTTCTCCCTGCCCTGCAATGAGTTTGGAATGACAGTCAGCACTAGGAAAGCCTGGATGTAGAGGATTCACCTTTCATCAACACCAACAATCTCACTCTGGATTGTGATTTTCACACAGCTTAGATCAATAATCACCAGTAATTTATCCCTTGATATCAAAATCAGCACAAGCATTGTCAAGGCCACAGATGTCATGTCAAAGTTGAGAAGTTGATTGTAGACCAACAACAAACAAATGAAAATACAAAGCACTGTATGAACCAGTCTTCCTTTATGTAGCAAAGTATGAACCATGAAAAGCAGCTGAACAATTTCCATCTCCATTGTCTTGGGTATAAATTGGATATTTCCTGGCGAGATGGTGTTGACTATGGAAATATACCAGCACGGAGGGATCCTCAGCATGTTTGCCTCCAAATGCGGTGACTCCATTGGTTGGATCTTATAAGCAGAACGGATGATTGCCACACCCCTGAAGACATGCTCTATGTTGACATTGCTATTGACATGGAACCTATAGGTCACCCATGTCTGTGATACAAGGATGCCTGCAAGCAAAGTCCCAAGTTAACTGGGATCGAAGTCAATGCATGGGAAACCTTTGTTGCTAACCCTAATGACTAGACACAGGCAGTCAGGGAGTCGTGGAATAAACAGAAGACAAAGGAAATGGCCAGATGGCAGAAAAGAAAGATAAACATCAGTCTACCTCGGCCCAACGCTATTCATCTATGCCAGCTGTGGAAGGGATTGCCATTCAAAAATATGTCTCCACAGAACAATAGATGATGTTCCATACAGAAGTGACACATACTCTGGGCACAGTCTATTTTCTCCCAAAATATAAAGATATTATCACCATCATCATTAAACCAACCTGTTTGAACATTATCTGGTCCAGCAATGACCTTTGCCCGATTTTCCATACTCTTGGGTAGAGTTTGATAACAGTGCACTCGTTTAAGTATGTGATTTGAAGATGCCCCATGGCCTTCAGTTAGTATCAAAGCTGCAATAAGGTAATTGGTTAAGTCCAAACTGGAGAAATCAAGCAATTTGGAAAGTTAATCCAATCAGCTAGTGCAAATTTGTTTTTACATAGTTTCTAGCACAGAAATAGGCCATTCAACTCAACAGTCTATGTTTGTGCTTCAAATGACCTTTTCCCACCCTACTCCATTTCACACTATAGACATGCCTTCAATTTCTTTCACCCTCACACACTTGTCCAATATCTCCTCAACTGCATTTATGCCATTGTTTTCAGCTATTTCAAATAATAGTTAATCTTACACACTTACTACTCTGAGTGAGGAAGTTTCTCTTGACTGTTTGTTTTTGGGTTTGCTTTGTGATTACCTTATACTTATGACCCCTACTTTTGGACTCCCCACTATAGGATATGTCTTCTCTACATATATCCTATCAAAACCCTGCATGATTTTAAAACACATTTGTCAGGTTACCCTCAGTCTTTTCTTTTTGAGAGAAAAGAGCCCCAGCCTATTCATGGTAAACCTCTTAGTTCTGGTATCACCCGTGTAAATTTTTTTTGGAACCTTCTTCAGTACCTAACATTTGAAACCTCAATAAATCTATTTCTTTCTCTTGGATTCTGATGTTCCTTGTTTATGGATTAAAATCACATTCTGCAATATAAATAGTAATAAAGGTTCTGAATACAATCATGGGAATTCTTTGCCTGCAATTTTAACAATTATTTTAATTGTAAAATATTTCTAGAGTTGAATGCATTTCGCATTGTTCCAGTGGTAGCTCATCCAACCAGTTCCAACATGATCTAATTCATAAAAATAACACTAAATGTTTCTGTTTTAATGTCTGGTGTATTATGAACTTTCAGCCTATACCTTTAAAACGGGATATAAATAAGATAGTAATATGGACACAATAAATCATATGTACTTTGGCATTTCAGTTACAGTCTCAGGTGAATGCCCAATTAAATATGGAGATTCACAGTTGTCCAAGGAATTCACACAAATCATTGTTTAAGGATAGGCCAACACAAAAGGACCATGTTTTATACTGAACAAAATGGAAAATCGAAACTCATTTGACAGATGGTAGTGAATGGCCCCCATCATTGACCCATTCTATCATGATGACTGTCTCAACTCTCAAATGCTACCCCACAATACAGGATATGTAATCAACATAAACACCCCACTGTATTTGGAGAAAGACTTTGAATTTGGGAAAAGTCACATGGAGGCAGCCATGTTGCCATTGTACGTTTAAAAGATTATTTGGAAGCTGTTTGCAATTAAATCCACCACAGGCTCCAGAAACATCAGTTCAGCCAATCAGTGAATCAGGCTCAGAAACCAGCTATGAGACATTAAGTAGCCAAAGTTCTTAACCTATTCCAGTTTTCAAAGTTTACCTAAGAAGCAATTTCTGAGAAAATCAACTAAAAGAAACCTCACAGCCCGCTGAGAACTCTTCACTATGCAAGACATTTGTTCAATGTTAACACTTTCAGAGACGATGGGCACAATTTTCTGGTCTCATTTGCTCCAAAATTGGAAAATCCTGCCTGAGGTCAACAAACCTTCCCATGGTCTGCCCGTGGCCCACTCCGACTCCCGTGGTGGGTGGAACAGTAAAATTTGCCCCCACAGGCCTACTACATGAGAAACCAGAGAGTTTGTGTGTGTGTGTGTGTGTGTGCGTGTGTGTGTATTACCAGTTGGGTAATGTTACATTAATTAAGGATAAAGTATAAAGTGTGTGAGAAAAAAAATCACCTTTGTTTTAAACTCATGAAAGCTTGCTGCTGACTTATTTAAATAGCATACACACTCCAAGGGTACAAAGCATGCTGATAGTAGGCAGCAACAGAACACATATATTCTCTCCATGATGCTATGTTCAAACATAATCTGAAAAGAAAACATTTAAATTTCAACAGTGAGAAGTTTTTTGTGTTCAATTTTCCACCAGTGACATAATGTTGTGAACACCTATTTATTATAAAGCTGAACTCCAGTACAGATTTTATGACCTTTTATAGTGGCACAATATAATTAGATGAGAAAAATAGTTAAGACCATATTTTTGTCATGACGAAGAGCATCTCCATTATGGCGAAAGTGGCAATCAAATCCAGAAATCCTAAATCTTGCCCCCAAACACATCATTTGCTATTTCACAGAGGCGGGATTGGATTGAGACCAAAATTTATACACTCACAGTTTACAGAGGCAGCTGGCCATTTAAATCATCTACTGAAGTGGGATTTTGGCAGGCCAGGAATATGAAACTGGAGTGTGCAGACTGGACATGTAAGAGCTGCTCTTAGCTTAGTGGGTTTATTTAGATAGCCAGAGAATCCCTGTGAGAGATGAGGTTTCCCTTTAGATCTGGTCCTGGAACACATTTGGGAAAGGTAATGTACCTATTGGGAGAGTAAGGCATCTTTTGGATTGTCAAACATTAATATGATTATATATAAAAAGTGCATAACTCATTTGAACTGTTAAAGCTGTCAAAGAACTGTCAAAGCTGTCAATGGATTTAACTCTGCTTCGCTTTAAAAAAAACACAACCTGGTGTTCAAAAGGAATTTCACCCTATCTGTTGGCCCAATTCTGAGGATTATCATTAAGGAAGTATACATAGGAGGTCACAACAGGTATAAGAGGCCATGGGGAGGGTGGGGGCTGTTGCATAGAGGAGTATAGATTGGCATAGGATGCAAGGGATGAGGATTGGAAGTCTGTTTATCCTTTTAATAATTTCTTAACTTAAATTCAGCAAAGAGCCAGAGCACACAGGCCTTCTGTCCGGCCTACCTCTGCACTCAGAGGCTTTCACACTCTTTCCAGGATTGGCAGGTCTGACTTCCAATCCAGCTCAACCCTGGAATGAAAATCAGAATTGAGCCGCCACTTTTAAAGATCGGCTTTGCAGCCTCAGGAATTCTCCCTTTCCTGCGCACCCGACCTGGGGATGAAAATCTGGATCTTGGTTTCTGTAAGATGACAAATGGCTCTTTACATTTCAATGCAGCCAGGTTAATAGTAAATACGAATAAAGCTAGCATTTAGAAGTGTCACAAAGTATCGCGGCAAAACCATTATTACAGCAGGTATAGCCCCAAAATAGACACGAAAGCAAGGCCACATTGACAAGCTGCTGGAATAAGCAAGCACATGACAGTTGAATATTATTACAGCAAAGTATGATACATCATGGTGGGGAGAATGAGTACAGGCAATACGAATTCAAGAGCAAATTCTCAAAGGAGCGCAGGAACAGAAAACCTTGAGAGTATACGGCTGGAATTTCACCATCCCACCTGCCATGGGAATCGGACCAGGCGAGGAGCCTGGACAATGGAAAGGTCTGTTTACCTTGGGCAGGATTTTATGGTTTCGAGTCGAGAAAAGTCGTAAAATCCTGTCCTCGATGTACAAATGCAGGGAAGGCTGAAAATGTGGTTTAAAGGGCTGGTGGCACCAAGTGGACTTTATAAATAGAGGCATAGAGTGTAAAGGCAAGGAGGTTATGATGATTTTTTTTTAATAAAACACGGGTGTGGCCTCAACTGGAATATTACATCCCATTCCAGGTCCTTCAGAAACTTTGGGAAGTCTCTGAAGATGGATGCGGAAAAGATATCATGGATCCCCTACAACACAGAAGGAGGAAATCCACATGGACATGGGGAGAAAGTGCAAACTCCACGTAGACAGTAACCCAAGGCCAGAATTGAACCTGGCACTGTGAAGCAGCAGTGCTAACTACTGTGCCACCGTGCCACCCAAGAATCTTAAAATGAGTCCACGGGTGAGGGACTTCAGTTAGGTAGATAGATTTAAGAAGCTGTGGTTGTTCTCCTGAGGGAAGGCTGGGAGGAGGTTTGATAGAGGCATTCAAAATCGTGAGGGATCCAGACAGAATAGATAGAGAGAAACTGTTCTTACTGGCAGAGGGGATGGGAACAAAAACCTCTCTGATATAAGGGGAAGATCCAAAGATAAAATAGAAGGAAAAGCTTTCTACACAGCGATTGGTTAGAATTCAGAATGCACTGTCCGAGTGGCAAATTCCACGTAAATTTCAAAAGGGAATTTGACAAGAACCTGAAGAGAAAAAGAGTTACAGTGTATCTGGAGAAGATGATAGAATGGTAATAGCTGAGTTGCATTTATGCAGAGCTGATAATGACATGATAAGCCAAATGACCTCCTTCTGTGCTGTAACCACTCTATGACTACGTGATACTGGGCTAGATTCTCCAGTGTTTTTCTCAGCGGTGGGAAGCATGAGCCGTTTTCTGACAATGGGATATTCTGGTCCCAGCGCTGTCAATGGGAGTTCACACGTAAGCCACCCCACGCCACTAGGAAACCCGTGGCAGGGGGTGCACCACTGGCGGGACCAGAGAATCCCACTGGTGTGAACAACAGGAGAATTCAGGTCATTCGCCAACAGTTGAAAAACAAAGAGAAATCTTTCACACTGTCATAAACAATAATTAAAACCCCAACTAAATCAAGAACTATATTTGCAAAAGATTATCAGTTTAAAACTAATATTCATCAGGAAATGGTTTACAAAATGGTTACTTTGGAGTACCAAAGCGAGTACAATTGTAAAAATATGATGTTCACATAACATCCATTATATATGAAGACTAATTAACCTTATTGCAAAAATATACAAGAGACTTTTGCCTCCCGCTTTGACTATGGTGCCAGGAGATGTCCATTACACTAACCAATTAGGCACTTTAAAGCTGATACCATATTAGTCTGACTCCCTATCTGGCCAATAGTAATGAGATAGCACGCAGCTTTCAAATTGTCTTAGCTCTACTATTGATTTGACCAACATCTGCATAATACTGATATTAACCAGGGACACAGATGCTTTCACATGGTGGGAATTTCTGACTGATGCCACCCAAGTTCGACTTAATTGATATTTAAGTTTTTTGGAAAATCGTGTCTCACAAATTTAATGGAGTTTTTTGAAGGGGTAACCAAGAAGGTAAATGAGGGCAGAGCAGTAGATGCTGTCTACATGGACTTTAGCAAGGCCTTTGACAAGGTACTGCATGGTAGATTGTTGCACAAAGTTAAATCTCACGGGATCCAGTGTGAGGTATCTAAATGGATACAAAATTGACTTCTAATCTGGTGTTATAAGACTTCTTACTATTCTTGATAAAAGCCAGAGGGTGGTTGTAGAGAGTTGTTTTTCAAACTGAAGGCCTGTGACCAGCAGTGTGCCTCAGGGATCAGTGCTGGGTCCATTATTAATTGTCATTTATATTAATGATTTGGATGAGAATATAGGAGGCATGGTTAATAAGTTTGCAGATGACACCAAGATTGGTGGCATAGTGGACAGTGAAGAAAGTTATCTCCAATTGCAATGGGGTCTTGATCAGTTGGGCCAGTGAGCTGACAAATGGCAGATGGAGTTTAATTTAGACAAGTGTGAGGTGATGCATTTTGATAAATTGAACCAGGACAGGACTTACTCAGTTAATGGTAGGGCATTGGGGAGAGTTACAGAACAAGGAGATCTAGGAGTACATGTTCATAGCTCCTTGAAAGTGGAGTCACAGGTGGACAGAGTGGCGAAGAAGGCATTTGGCATGCTTGGTTTCATTGGTCAGAACACTGAATACAGGAGTTGGGACGTCTTGTTGAAGTTGTACAAAACATCGATAAGACCACACTTGGAATACAGTGTACACATTCTGTGGCCTATTATAGAAAGGATATTATTAAACTAGAAAGAGTGCAGAAAAGATTTACTAGGATGCTACTGGGACTTGATTGATTGAATTATAAGGAGAAGCTGAATAGACTGGAACTTTTTTCTCTGGAGCGTAGGAGGCTGAGGGGTGACCTTATAGAGTCTGTAAAATAATGAGGGGCATAGACAAGGTAGATAGTCAATATTTTTTCCCAAAGGTAGGGAGTCAGAAACTAGAGAGCATAGGTTTGAGGTGAGAGGGGAGAGATACAAAAGTGTCCAGGAGGGCATTTTTTTCATACAGAGGATGGTGAGTGTCTAGAACAAGTTGCCAAAGACAGTAGTAGAGATGGATACAATCTTGTCTTTTAAAAAGCAATTAGGTAGTTACATGGGTACAATAGGTGCAGAGGGATATGGGCCAAATGCAGGCAATTGGGATTAGCTTAGTGGTTTTAAAAAAAAGGTGGCATGGACAAGTTGGGTCAAAGGGCCTGTTTCCATGCTGTAAACCCCTATGACTCTATGATTCTAAGTGATAGCTCTGAAGAATCTCTATTGTAACAACTATGATTTTTAGTTCAGTACATGCATTGGTGGCATGCCATGCAAATAATATTTTTGTCATGTGTGAAATGTGTTTGTTTATGTCGCCTATATATATTGATCAATTTCAAAGGAATATAATTAGGGAAAAAATGTTAGATTTGTTTCCAAAACGTGTTTGATATACAAAATGCTGCACCTTTAAATTTATGTTAATGCAATAAAAGAGATCTTTGAAAATAAATAGGTTGTGGAATGTGGAGACTATCTTAAGCAGCAGGCACCAAACTGTCACCATTAAGCAATAATCCACCCATTCTGCTAATTTGATTGATTAAGGGGTGAAGCAGAGAATTCTGATGCTTTATTGATTCTTTGTGTGCCAGTATGTTCAATGTACAATGTCAGATAGAGTTGATGTTCCTGGCCTTTTTCACACTGTGTTCAATAAACTCATCTCAGTTCAGAGGAATATGCACAATGGAAGAATTACTTTCTTAAATCCTTTTGGTTTAATTGCCAGAGCAGCTCAAATGGCCAGAGAACTGTGCCGGCATTCAAATTAAACTCAAGCTTTATCCCCCCTGCCTCTGCCCCAGTCTCCCTACTATCACATCCCTCTCCCTCCCTGGAGAGTGCAGCAAAACGCATCAAGGCTTTGATGCTGTTTTTCATGAGCATAGCAATTACCAACTAAATTGGGTTTTGGCTTCTCACCCATCAGCATGATCACAGACAAAAAGCAATTAGTTCCTCTGCCTCTTTAGCTGAGCTGTTAGTGAAGTCCCATCAAGTCCACAGGAAGCTGCAGCTAAAGAAATTTGTGTGATTAATGATCAAAGGTCAGCTCGACTGGAGCATCAGCCAAGGCTCAAATTTCATAATCTAACATGACAATGAGATTTATCTGCTGTATGCAGGAGTAAAGTTCAGGTGTCTTAGAATGCATTAGCATAGCTGATGGGTGAGCAATCCCTCCCCTCAATGCATTAGGCACATTAGGACATGATAGTGTTTATTGATCACTCCTTCTTGATTACTCCGTTGTGGTGTTAACATTTAAATAAAGACTGTGTTCAAAGAATAGCAGCACTTTTACTGTTACTGATTGGCATCACACCCAAGTTATTGATGGATATTAGACACGCATTCAGTGAAATGTGCCTGAGCAGACACCCAGACATTGCACTGCACAGTGCACAGACTGCCGATTTACACCCAGGGCGGCTGGAAAGGGACAAAGTAAATGATTGGCCTGGTATAAATAAACCAGAGGAAGACCTAGTCACCCATTCTGAGGCAATTGGGAAGACAGATCAAAGAACTGTCAAGCTGTGTATAAGTGCAAAGGAGATCCTTTTAACAAGAGTGCTTCAGTTACACAGTGAATACAAAATGATTGCGAAATCCTAGCAGAAAGTCACACTGTACTGGAATCGAAAATGGATTCTTTGCAAAGAAGAAGGCAATTTATACAAACTTAACAGAAGACCAGAGGGTATTGGTATGGTTTCATTTGCCAGAGAAGAATTATAATGGTTGTCAGAAATAAAAGATTACAGAACACTATAACTGGATGCCCTCAAACCAGTAGAACCGAAACCCAGCGCTTCATATTAATTGAAACTGAAGAAAATGCTATCCTCACAAAGAACTTGTTAAAAACGGTTCAAGATAAAATGGTCAATGTTAATGTTTTCAAATATGGACAACGGAAGTTAGCAAATTAGCAATGATTACAAGAGAAATAACAGCCACAATGATAAACAGCACATAAGAACGTAAGAATAAGCACATGGGCAACACAGTGGCACAATGATTTGCACTGCTGCCTCACAGCTCCAGGGACCCACGTTCAATTCTGACCTGGATTGACTCTCTGTGTGGAGTTTGCACATTCTCCCTGTGTCAGCATGGGTTTCCTCCAGGTGCTCCGGTTTCCTCCCACAGTCCAAAGATGTGCAGGTTAGGTTCATTGATAAATTGGCCCTTATTGTCAGGAGATTAGCAGGTAAATATGTGCAGTTAGGTGATAGGGCTGAAGTGGGATTGTTGACGGTGCAGACTCAAAGGGTCAAATGGCCTCTTCCTGCATTGCAGAGATTCTATGATTCTAAGAACGCACCTCTGTTTGGATCACAGCAGAACTCCATAATTAACCTGTTGTCAAACATCAACACCGATCTGATAAAAAGACAACGACCAATGCCCACAAGTAGCATTGACAAAGCACCACTTCCAGAAGGCCAGCCTGAAGATTTGCAGCACAGGAATTGCCAAAGGCCACTTCTCATGAGGAAGCAAGATGGACTCCGTTCTGGGGACTCATGTGTTTTCAGGTTAAGTTGGTGGAAGAACTGTGCTGAACTGTTTTCAAGTTGAAGTTTGTTTATTAGTGTCAAAAGTAAGCTTACATGAACACTGCAGTGAAGTTACTGTGAAAAATCCCTAATCGCCACATTCCAGTGCCTGTTTGGGTACACTGAGAGAGAATTTAGCATAGCCAACACACCTAACCAGCACGTCTTTCAGACTGTGGAAGGAAACCAGAGCACCCAGAGGCAATCCAACAGGGAGAACGAACAGACTGCACACAGACGGTGACCCAAGCCATGAATAGAAACCTGGGCCGCGATTCTCCCAAAAGCACTAAATTGGCGGGAAAATGGTTCTAGATGCCAACTGTTTTCTCAGCTCAGCTTCTCACTGAATTCCCCATTCTGTGCAGTGTAGAGGTCTCTGTCGTGAATCTCATTAAAAGCCCGGAGGCGGGGTGGGGCCTATTTGCACTGGAGTCTGACAGTTCTGGAACTCTGCACATGCGCAGTGGCCCCGATCTGTCAGGCTCCCCATTTGCTGACCAGCCCAGGACCCCCACGGTGCTGCCTCTCTACCAGCTGCTCCACAGTCAGATCGCAGCCCCCACAAGCACCAGGCCAGCCCTGACTCACCCCCACCCCGGAGCACTCGATGTCCAGCCCACCCCTCCAAGCAGTGGCGATCCCCCTCATCCCCCTCACCACAGCAGACACCTCTCCCACATTGACCCCTCTGGGGTCAGAGCCTTCCCCAGGCGGCAGGCAAACAGGGTGCTCATGCCCAGGAGGCACTACACTCCGCAGCCCTGGGGGCCCCGATTGCCTCCCATTCACTCCAGCGGGATTTCCCACTAGTTCCCTGAATGTGGGGAGCCATCTGAACCCTGATGGAATTAAGTACTCCTGGCGGGGTGGGAGATTCAATCGGGACCGGTAAGTTCCCAATAATTACATTCAAACTACATTTAAATTGTATTAAAAATAGATTCCAGTTACTTAGCTGCCTTCCCACCAGTTTCCAGTGTGGTCTGACCGGCGACTATTAACTGGCTCTGGGAGATGCGCATGCATTCCGGGCACAATGCACAAATCCCGGAACAAGACCGGCGACGTCCATCTCCCACCTCAATCTACCAGAAAAGTTGCTGGTCGGGATGGGAGAATCATGGCCCAGGTCTTTGGCACTGTGAGGCAGCAGTGCTAACCACTGCCGCCCCCTGGTGGCTGGAGTAGCTTGGAGGTTTGTAATGTTCTTTCAGATATTTTATGAATATGGTCCATTTTTTGCAGAAAAAAAAGTTAAAACTGTGCACCGTGTTGAAAAATGACACCTTAACGTTGTTATTCTGCGAGACAGACAGGCTTATTCTAAAGTCATGCTTAAGTCCTTGCACATGAGGTTCTTCCCATTATAGCACGCATTAATCTGCACAGGCATGCAGCAAATTTATCAAGCTCTATATTGTCAAGTTGCGTGCAACCTAGATTCGCATTTTAGCATTAAAGCACTTTCAGCTGACACAGTGTATGCTAATATTAACAGCGCCAATCTCAGGCCATACAAAGAGATATAGTGTTGCTCAGAGGCAAATCGTAAATATGCTGAAAAAAGTGAGGAAAAAAGCGGTGAACCTCTGGAGGAATTGGCAAATATTGGTGGCTTTCCTCAGAGATGTGCTCTCCATCATATTTTGCCGAGAATGCAGTGGCTGTTCTTGACTATCTGAATGTGCAAAAGAATAAGGGTAGACTAGAGATAAGGGAGAGGAGATCTCGTGGCATAAAGGGTAGCATTCTTACCTCTGGGCCCGAAAGACTAAGTTCAAGGCCCACTTCAGGACATGATGGCCACAGATGGTATATTCATAAAATGGTCAGACAGGTTGATCATCGGCCTGCAAATCCTTCCAATATGCCCAGGGACTAGTAGTATGAGTGGGAGAGTTTCCTGTTTAGTCATACTGCAGGATGCAATAACAAACCACTGCAGTACTTTTCCAAACATAATTCTGGGCCAATCCAATGGAATCATGGGCCAATCCCATGAATCATGGCCCAATCCCATGGAACCATGGTCTACTCCAATGAAAACCCATGTTTGCCAACTTTGCTGTTAGGGCAGCATAGCTGAACTTCTTCAGCTGCAAGCAAGGCCTTCAATGTAGCACTGGAAAATCTCAGAACCCATTCTCCCTCACATTGTATAATCCCTTTATTTTTTCTTCCTTAAAACCACCTCTCGGACCAAACACTCCCTCCTTTTTAGGAAGTGCAGAGTGGTTTTAAGTTGTGTATGCCAGTTGGAGTGCTTGCTAGCCTGATATGATTTGGTGTCCCAATGCAAAGTGCTGGCTGCAATCTACAACCATTAAACTCAGGAGGTGTAACAAAGTTCACTTGAATCAGAAGCAGTGGATGTGGGCTAATCCTACACAAAATCCTGCACCATTTCCCAGGATTATCAAATTCCACGGGTAGACACTCTTCTTTGACTGCCTGCAGACAAGAAAGCCACATTTCAAAATGGCCAGCGCTGTAATATTCAGGTTTTCTACATAGACCATGTTGCACTGTGAGCTGCTTCAATACAATCAAATAAAACATGACAGGCATTTCAAAATGGCCATTACAAATGATGCATTAGTATTTAAATTATTTATATAGATCATGTTGCTCTCTGAGGCACTTCAATACAATTGCGATACAAGTAATATTCAATGTGAGTCATACAGCCCAGGGGTTGTCTGTAATTCTCCTCCCCTCGGTGCACTATGGTGGCTTTGTTACACCTCCTCAGTTTAATGATTGTAGATTGCAGCCAGCATTTAGCACAGGGGCACCAAATCATGAGAGGCTAGCAAGCACTCTGACTGACATAACTTAAAACCACTCTGCACTTTCTAAAAAGGAGGGAGCGTTTGGTCAGAGCAGAAGCTGGAGGTAATCTGAGAGGTGGTTTTAATGAAGAAAAAATACAGGGATTGTATGACATGAGAGAGCATGGGCTCTGAGGTTTTCCAATGCTGCATTACGCCGTAAGAAATCTCACAACGCCAAGTTAAAGTCCAACAGATTTATTTGGTAGCACAAGCCGCTAGCTTATGAAGTGCTACCTCTTCATCAGGTACTTTGTGCTACCAAATAAACCTGTTGAACTTTAACCTGGTGTTGTGAGACCTCTTACTGTATTTACCGCAGTCCAAAGCCGGCATCTCCACATGAAAGATCTTAGACAGTGACTTTTCCCCATGGCAGCTCTGTGGTGACTGTCCCGAGCTTTATCATATCCCTCTGCAGGTCGTCCTGGACTTTGGAACGTGTCAGTCTACAACAATTTTAAAAGCAATTTTAAGAGCTTCTTTGTTGAATGCAAATTATTGATTTGAATTATAACTTCTCTTTCTTGCATTTTGAATAGTTTAAAGCAAGTTACAGTCATATTAACGTCAAAGGGCCTAATTTTTGCCCAAATTGACAAGGGTATACCTGAGTGCTGACCACATGCTGTGTCTCATTGTAATTGTGTGCAGACTCCACTATTTTTGTTGATGTATAGCACCCATTATTAATGAAATGTTAATAGCAAGCAATTTGGGTGGGTATGCATTCCAATTCATTGTACAACTATGTTGGCTCATTGTGCCTGGCGGAGAAAGTGCAGGTAATTATTCTGATCTTACTCTTGGCAGCCCCTAATCCAAACATGCAGGGGTCAGTAATCAAGGTCTTGTCCAGATGTGCACCACCATACGAATCATGAAAGAAACTAGATGTCACCTACACATGCATTTGTCCTGTATCTGGTAAAGTAAATTGATTACGACAGCAATAAGGACCGCAGATTTCTTTTTCTTAATGGCTCACATGAATAGAATCATAGAATCCCCACAATGCAGAAGAGGCCATTCTGTCCATTGAATTTGCACTGACTCTCTGACAGAATATCATACCCAGGTCTTCTCCAATATCCTATTCCCGTAACCCCACACATTGCCCATGGCTAATCCATATATCTACACATCTTGGGACACGGAGAGAAATTTAGCATGACAAATCCACCTAACTTGCACATCTTTGATGTGACGAGAAATGGAATACATTTGTAAATAGGATTAATGGAACTCAAAGTGGCAATCTGTGAAGAGAGGCATTTGGAATGTATGTTTGCCAGCAAAATACAAAATGCATTGTAAAATGTCCCAAGTTGTGAAAATGAAAATTTTGCAATGATGGATCTGAATGCATTGCTACTAAGAAAATGCTGGTAGCGAATATGAGACATTTAACCAAGAACTTGCAAGAACTCAATCCTGCAAAATTGCTCTGTGATAGGGTAAGGCCTCCTGCTATTGGACAAATCCACATCAACTTCAATTTCAGTTGCTGAAGCTTCAAGATTGCCAATGATATACCCTGCGGGCATTGGGGTATGTGTTTTACCTTACTTACATGTGGCAGCAGTGGAAAACTCAGCTATTCCCTGAAGACTACCAATACAAATCGCTATCATTTGTTTGAAACAAAGTCGTTTCAGCGCTATTTTGAATTGTTTCTCAATTCTCTTAGTTGATTCTTTAGTTTTGCATTATTCACAGCACATTGCACAGAAATACAATGCATTAAATACATCTTACATAGTAGCCCTTTTTCAGATATGTGAAAACTGTGTCTTATTTTGTAAATCTTTCTTATTATACAGTGAATAAATAACACTTCTGTAACTGTTGAAAGATCATATTCCAAAAATAAAATTAATATTGGTGGATTACCAATGCTTATATTTCTTACATTAACTAAAAATGGCATGATAAGGACACCATAGGGGCAACTTTACCATCACACCCCGATAGAGGAGTGAACTGGCAAGATCATAAGAGAGTCAAGAAATCAGGTTTGCATCCAATTTCTCAATTCTCGCAACCTTACCACCACTGGATATCTGGTGCATCAGCCTCACACCCATTTCCAGCGAGAGGCTGACTAACATATTTCAATTTATTAAAATGCTGATTTAAATTACACTAGTGAGCACGGAACTCAATTGTCCGGGTTCAGTTGCCTGTGTGGCCTTGCTGGGGGAGGTTTGCTTTGGCAATGGGGACCAGATGTGATGGCCTCGCCAATGGAACTGGAGACAATTGAAACATCCCCCCAGAAAGTCAGGGGCAAAGGGAGTGCCCCTTGGGAAGTGCCAGTCTGGCACTGACAGCGTGGCACCATAGCATTGCCAACCTGGATTCCTTGCACCGCCCACCAGGCACTGGGCCATGCCAAGGGAGTTGGGCCTGAGGGAGCAGGGTCCACTGAGGCGGGGGGGCCAGATCAGAGACTGGGCCGATCGGAAGGGAGAGGTAGAACCACCACGGAATCTGCAGTTGAAATCGGTGGGAAGAAGAGAGACTGCTGTACACTCTGCAGTTGTGATCGCTGCCATTCTGCATAGTGTTTGGAGAGGTGGGGACGGCTGAATGGTTCAGCAGTGCGGTTGGGTGGAGATCAATTGGTCAGGCTGAGGGGGAGGGGGAACTTGCAATCAGGTGCAGAACCTCATGGCGGGGGGTGGGGGGGGGGTGCGGTTGCCAGATTGAGACGATGGAGATCAGCTGAAAGCAACAGATACTTTGTGGCAGGTCTCTCTGCTGCTCAGAGCTGAGAGATGTGCACAAGTGCAATAACACTCTCCACTACATTCAGCCAGCTTTCTGTTGATATAAGCCCCACTAACTCCCCCTAGAGGAGGGAATTAGATTTCAGGGCTTTTTTATGCACTGCGTGCATGAGATACTAGATTTGTACTCACCAAAACAATGGATTTGAAATGCTCCCATTTTCATGCTTGTTCTAGACTTAGAATTTTTTTCATAAGATTGCCCCCTATGTGTACACAAATTTGAGCTTCATTCACAACTCTTCAAAATCTGCAAGGGCACATGTTATATATTTAAGTGGTTACATGATTGCTTTAAAAGCCTATGACATGATTTGACAGTGATGTTGTTGGGGTGTTTTATAGTCTCCTGTATTAGTTTAAGTTTGTACACTGTACAGGCAGCAGCTCCTACAATAAATTTGTTGTTGTTATTTTGAAACTACGTATATAAGCCACATTTTTTTTTGTTTAAAAGCCACAACCCCTAAATAGTTAGGGCATTACTGTGCATGAGCACAATATTAAGGGGTATAAGAAAATGCACTGTGAGAAAAGATAATTTTGTTTATCAAGTGTGGTCCATACAAAGGGTATATTATTCCACTATGGCAGTCCCTTCGTCATTATGTGTTAATTTGTAACTTTTGAGAATAAATGTTTGATTCATATTAATGAACAGTTTTAGGGACATTTCTATAGTTTCATTTTGCCCCAACCCCATCATCTATTTGTCTGGCCGCTTGTCCCACACATCCACTGTCTTTTGGCAGTAAAATAAATGTTATGTAACCACTAACCTTGTTTGTGAACCATTTGCATATTTACAACTTTACATTTGCTGATAGGAGTAAATCCATTCATTTTTTCCATTGTATTTTTAATGAGTATAGTTTATTATACCTTGCCATGTCATGCTCTTTCTATAGTTAAAGAATGACTACGCCCATCAATGGATTAATATATGCTTGGAAATAAAGATAGTTGTAGATGCTATAAATTCCCTAAATTATTGGCTCCATCAAGTAATAGAGGAAGGGCTACCAAAATGATCAAGTATGCAGTCAATAATTTATGTTCACAATCGGGTCAGTAGTTCATTTTTTTGCACTTGAGATTGTCAGTAAATGACTAGTTTGTTGAAGGCGAGCTGTCCACATGACAAAATCATAGGCTTCTTTATTGTTGACAGGTTACATACATTGTCAGGTACAGGACTAGGCAAATTGCCAAGTCCTTGAACTTATTTTAGGACAGCCTTAAATCTGTCATCTTGGTCTGTTTAAAACATTGTATTATGGTGATCTTGCTGATCTACAGGAGGAATGAGAAATTGATTTTGGAAAAAATCGGGTCCTGTAATGGTTGGAAAATTGTTGATGTTGTCCTCCCCCATTTGAGGATGGCCTGTACTCTGGGTCAGTCATGGATATATCAGACTGATTCTAGACCCACAGATCTTTGGACACATGGGGCAGGGTGTCCTATGCGGTATTGGCACCCGGGATGCTTTTGTTATGCTTTCTTCCCTTCTCTGCTGCCCCTCTGCCTCATCATTCAGGTGTTTGCATTCAGAGCATGAGGCAGCTTGATGGACAAGTGGTCGCCATTTTGAATGATGGGTAGCAAGCTCCTCCCAGTCACAAATGTCAATGCTGCCACATTTCACGGAGAGCTTCAGGGTATCTTTGCAGAGTTTTCTTTATCCTCTGTGAAACACTGTCCATGTGAGAGTTGAGTAAATTGGACTCAGTGGGGGATTTGCTTTTTGGCCATCTGAAAAGAATATCTAGTCCATTGGAATTAACTTTGTAGGAGTTTTGCTTAAATGATAATGGAGCTGTCTTTAAGAAGGATGCTAATATTTTTTCAATGACCTTCCCATTGAACCCTAAAGATGTGACAGAGGTTGTAAGTGGAATTTCTCTCATGCTCTTATGAGTTGCTTAAATACAGTCCATTACAGGAGTGTGGTCATACCAACTGTCCTGTGAACTAAACTTTCATTGACTTGCAGAGGTCTTTGTTATCGAATATACATTGCTATAGTTTTAGAAGATTACATTCAAAGACTGACTGAGTTTCATGTATGCAGAATTGAAGAGATTCAGAGTGGCTTGCAAACCGGATGTAGAATGAACAATGACACTACCATCATCTGTACACTTGTATGTCTATGGCAATCAGTTTAGTTTTGGCATGGAGATGACTGAGGCTAAAGAGCTTTCTCTCTGGGTGATATTTAATAATAAGGATAGAGGTCAGTTGATCTTTGATGACGTGAATAGCCACTGTCAGGTTCAATGTAACAAGTTTGGGGGCAACAGCATTGTTTGACACCAGCCTGGACTGTTTCAGTTCCCCCATTCAAGACGTTGCAGCCATATCATTATGAGGCAGTTGTAGGATTGTGATGAAGTTTCTTGGACATGCAAATCCCTGGAGAACAATCCACAAAGCCTTTTGATTTACTGAGTCAAATGTTTGGTCAGATTGATGAATGCAATGAAGATTTCCTGATGATGCTCTTGACAAATGTGCAGTTTTCAGTATTTGGCAGAACAACCCAACGTTACAAGTCAAGAATACAACAATCCAGCAGCTGATGCCCAAAGACAAATCTGGAAGATAAAGGACATGTGATAGTAAGAGAAAGCATGTGAGATCCAACAAAATGCACACTATCATGATAAGCAAAGATTTTTAAAGCTCCTTAGACTCATGTTAAATGACAAAATCCCCTTGGCTCACAAGATGGTTTCTCTCTTCCAAAGGATGACAATGCTACCTCTTAATGCTGGAAAGATTTTCAACAATTCCTTAACTCCAAATCCATAGTGGTAACTGATACTTTCCAAGCTATCTCCCCCAGTGTCCTGTGGTCGAATCTATGGGTGTATCGCCATTGATTGGGCAGCTGCAGCAAGCAATGAAGCTAACAAAAAACATCCTGTGGTAGTGATGCTATTCCAGCTGAGATCTTCAAAGGAGGGGACTTTTGCCCACATCAAAGACTCTGGTGGACTTGGGAGAAAAAAGAACTCCACCACTACCCCCCACCCCCCTCACTCAATTTCAAGAGTGCGACAATGGTACCTACCTCCAAAGAGGGAGATAAATTATGCTGTGGAAACTATCAAAGTATTTCCCTTTTGTCCAGAGCAGGGAAAATCCTAACACACATTCTCTTCAATTCCCCACCGTCTGTGTCTGAGGTAACTCTCCCAGAGAATCTGTGTGGCTTTAGACCTTCCAGAAAGACCTCTGACATGAGGTCTTTGTTGCCAGACCAGAGTTGCCAACTATATTCCTGGCGATCTCATCACATGGCTTGCTTTATGTTTCAGCCAGCACATCTATGTGACTCACTGCCTTTCTACACCAACTGGAGGCCAAAAAGACTCATAACTGAATTTGATGATGCCTGACCAAACATCCTTTTGTCCCTTTTTGCAATATTTTTATATCTGATAAAGAACAATGTTCAAAGAAAATATTTAAAAAGCTTTGTTTTGATGTCCCCGTGATTTTTCTCCAGGGCTGCACACAGCAGTGTCTTGAAGAATTACCTTCAGTTCCTGGAGACTCAAGGCCGATCCTGAAGGGTTGGCAACCTGATGCTAAACTAACCCAAGGGTGGAAAAATGTTAGAGAGGGGAGTGTTATGGGTAAAAGCATCTTTCTTGTGATGAAGCTGAAACCTGATGACACAAATCCTTCTGTAAGTATCCTAACTGTACACAACGTACACAAAACTATTAATGTGAATAGACATGAACATGTGCATAGTTTCTAACTTTAATAACAAGTTGCACAGAAGAATTCCTACTGGCTCTCGTCATAACTCGAGATTCAATCATGCAAAGATAGTCTGCGTATCAATTTAAACAAAAAGTTGAAGAGCATTTATCCTATTCAGCAACAGAACACGCACTCTGTATAAGGTGACAACAAATCATTATGTTACAATCCTTAATTACTGTTCAAAATGAAAAAGAAAGCCAGTTATTTCCTGCTGATTTTCTGACCTTCAGATAACCTAGAAAGGCTGGTGGCATAATAAGGCAGGAAGCCCAGCAGCTGTCAATCTACACAATCTTCCAGTAACAAAATTAATTAGCCTCTAATGGACCGCAAGAATATTTAGACTGTTTCCCTGCAAAGAGTACCTGAATTGCGGCCTTAAAGAGATAGGGTAAGAGAAACATTATCATCTTGTTGCAGACCTCAAACTAACCCTCAGCAATGACAATGGGTGTTAGCTAATGTTAATCATTAATAATATGCAGAAAAATATAATTTAAAGCTTTAATTTGAACAGCTTGTATTCATCATCTGAAACTCAGGATTAAATTACAGCCTTGTAATCACTCCATCCAACCCATTGTTCCATACATAATTGTCAGAAACATTTGAAGAACAAATTGCAGAACTCCTTATACTTTAGCAGCTTTAAGGTTCAGTGAACATGAAAAAGATAGTAAGAATGATGTTCCTATTTTTAGCTAACAGTAATTAAAAATATATTATTCATTATTTCCATTTGACAAGTCTTTGAAAGTAGTAGCCTACTCAATTTTTGTAACTGGACAACTATGCTATTTGTTTAATGCCTAATACTTGATAGTTTAATACTTGGAGAAGAATTTGTCTGAAAATAATCATTTTAGTTATGTGAACTTCAGAAAGTTATAAAATTATATCGTCCACTCTCATGCTTTAAGTTGATTAACCGGTTAGCCTGGGCATGATTTATTTTACAGTATATTTCAGAAATAAAGTCAGGTTCAGAACTCAAAGAGCTAATTCAAAGGATTTATCATATTCCTTTGATTGGGCAACAAAAAGTTCTGAGTTGTAAATGGGCTTACCCAAAACGGCAATTGATCAAACATTAATACTCTTCAACTGCATTTATTCAAGGCGCTGGAAGATTGTTAGTACATTTCAACACCTCTGACGTGCACATGGAACATTGTATTGGTTTCACCCCTTGAATATAGCAAGTAGCCTAGCTGGTTAAACAATGTGGCTGACACTGCAGTCGTCTGAAGGAAGAGGGGTAATACTTTTGATTGTGTTTACCAAACCCCCTCTGACTGATTGGTGCCGTGGGTCTTAGAATACATTGGGCTTAGTTACAGTATGATTATACTAACACATGTTATTGGCAGCAAAATCATGTACAACTGCAATACAGTGAACAACCGTAGATCGTGTGGTGATTGAAGACACAGCACTAAATTGGTGCTCAAGTACAGAGCTGGAAAGCAGGCGGATCCTTCATGGTCAGATTGCATTATATAACCTGTCAATTCTGTGAGTGGGACAGCTTGTTGAGGGGACTAATGCCAGGTTAGCTCAATTGGGAAAGACAAGTAGCCATGATGTGGACCGGATCAATGGCATGTCACTAGAAATGACGTAGTGAAAACCAATGCATCACCAAGGTTGCAACTTCTCTTGATAAAGGTTCAGGGTTGTGGACAGCACAATGACACAATGGTTAGCTCTGCTGCCTCACAGTGCCAGGGAACTGGGTGTATTTTACAGTCAGAGTCCAATGATTTTATCATTCTAATAACACAACAAAGAATGATGAAAAAAATAGACAATTCTTACGACAATAATTCATTCCATTCAGTCAGAGGACATGGATGTGACGAGTGCAGTGCATGGGGTGAGGAGTGAGGCTTGAGGGCCTAAAATTCATCGTTAAAACTGGGCTGATATCCCAGTATCCTAGATTGGACATTCCAGCCTCTGGAAGTGATGGGCCAAACTCCACCCCACCCCTGCCTCCACACCACAATATGACTTGAAACAAAAACAGAAAACCCTGGAAAATCTCAGCAGTGGGGAGAGAGTAGAGCAATGTTTTGAGTCTATATGACCCTTCATCAGCTGTGTTTTTCTTTCAGATTCCAGCATCCGCAGAATTTTGCTTTTACCTTAAAGTTATGCCTTGACGGTGGCACAGCAGTTGAACTGCTGCCTCACAGTACCACGTACCCAGGTTCGATTCTCGGTTTGGGTCACTGTCTGTACGGAGACTGCATGTTCTCCCTGTGTCTGCGTGGGTTTCCTCCAGGTATTCCAGTTTCTACCCACAATCCAAAAGGTTTAGGTGCATTGGCCATGCAAAATTTTCGCTCGGTGTACCCAAACAGGTGCCAGAGTGTGGTGACTAGGCGACTTTCAGAGTAACTTCATTGTAGTGTTAATGTAAGCCTACTTGTGACTAATAAACAAATAAAAACAAGACTGCAGAGGCTGAACACAGGAGGATGTTGACTATAGAATCAAGGGCCTTGATTCTCCCAAAAGAGCTGAATTGGTGGGAAAACTGTTCTAGATCCTGACTGTTTTGTCATATCAGCTTCTCACTTGATTCTCCACACTCTGTTGTCCCAATTGTGAATATAATTAAAAACCAGGGGGAGTGGGGGCTATTCAGGCTGGAATCTAACAGTTCTGGAACTCTGCACATGCGCAGTGGCCCCGATCTGTCAGTCTCCCCGTTTGCTGGCCATCTCGATTCCTGGCCAGCCTGGGACAACCACAGTGCTGCCCCTCCAGCCCCCCATGGTCTAATTGCAGCCCCCACAACAATTCCCGGGCTAGCCCTAACCCGTTCCGGAGTGTCCCGATGCACAGCCCACAGTCTACCCCCTCAGCAGTGGCCATCCCCCTCACTCTGGCAGATCTCCCCCAATGACCACCTCCCCCCCACCCCGACCCTGGAGGTAAATGCACTCCCCCCCACCCTCAGAAGGCAGGCTGCTCCCCTCCCGGCGGACTACCTCTCCCACCCAGCTCATCCCGAACGCCGCCCTCCCTCCATCCCAGATTGATCGCCATCTAGAGTGGCAGTGGGACCCCACCCCCACCACTAGGCTCCACCCACAATAAGCCCCACCCCCTTGGCCCTTAGTCAGAGGGTACCCCCATCATCGCCTGACCCCATGGGGGGCCCCGATTGTCCCCCCTTCACCCCAGTGGGGTCTCCTACTAGTTCCCCAAATGTGGGGCGCTAATCTAAACCCCGCTGGAATGAGATATTCCTGGCAGAGTGTGAGATTCAATCAGGAACGATAAGCTTCCAATAATGAAATGCGAAAGACATTTAAAACATATTAAAAACAGATTCAAATGACTTACCTGTCTTTCCATTGTCGATCAAAGGTAAGCCACCTATGCTGCAGGGGAAGTAGAAAATACTAACTAGAGATTGGGGCATGCACAAAGGGTTAAATTAGAAGCTGAAATATCATGATCAGACGCAAGTTTTTTTTTGATTAACAAATGTTTAAACAACCTAGTAATTATTCATAATGCGGGCATATAACAAGATTTCGCAAATATGAAATTATTTTTTCATGGCCAGAACAGTTGTTAAGTAGTAATTATTCAGATTGCTGTTAGAAACTCAATTGCACTTCATTGAACACAGCTTCACATTTTATCTGTGTTCTGCTGAAATGCCATCCACCTGAAGCGTTGGGGAGCGATTATGGACCTTAAGCATACTCCCATCCCCTCTCTCCCAACCCCCTTTAACAGGCCATGGGACTACACAATCAGGTGGAATGATGGGGATACCACATCACCCATTCACCTTGACTGGTATTTCACCAGTAGTGGGGAAGGTGTTGGATAGCCTGCCCACCCTTGGGGCAGGGGGTGCAACTGGGAGCATTGTCCATGCCATGTGGTAACCTTTATGCAGGTCGAGGGTTGTTTCCCCTATCCCAGCATCCTTTGCCAATCAAAGGCACCACCTCCCCCAACCCCCAACATGGTCGTGTTCTTCACCTTCCCCGACACACCCATGGCTCCCTGCACCTCCTCCTATCCTGCTGAATCCAGCGACCTCATACCCCTTGCAGGGCCTGTCAGCATCACCAAGGGTCCTCTTCATTGGAGATGGCCTGTATTCCCAGCAGTAGCCTTCAGTCCCGGGGCTAGAGGGCTGCCAGCTTTTTGATTGGTAGCAGCTCTCAGAGGCGGGACTACCTCCTAGGTGGGGCAAAGATTCCCCCCTGAGCCAATTAATAGCTCGACAGCCATTAAAATCACTGCAGGTGACCCAGCCAACCAGAGGCGGGGTTGTCTCTGATGTAGTAGCACAATGATAAGGCCACTGCCTCCATGTAAAATTCCAGCCTTTAACTCTGTTTCTCTCTCCACAGACGCTACCAGAGCTGCCAACTAAATCCAACATTTTTTTGTTTTTGTTTTTGTTTGTCGAGCATCCACAGTATTTTGCTTTTGAAATAATGTGTTGTCAGGGGTGCCTAATGATGCTCTGAGAGGGAAATAGGGGATATTCTCACAAGATTAATTGATTCACTGATTGCAAATGTTGGGTAGGCAGGTGGGGGGGGGTTGGGGTCTCCATCGCACAAGCTGTGGTGGGTGTGGCAGTGAGTAACAGGCCACCGACTTCAGCATCTCCATGTTAATCTCGCAATAAATCCTCAAGCTGTAATCAGATTCAGTCAGGTAATGTCTCCCAAAGCTTACAGTTTACTCTCAAATTACTGGCCATAATTCTTGACTATTCCTAATTTTTAAATAATAAACTCAATCTTCGCAATAATATAAATAAGAAAACTCTTTAAAGAACATAAATTTTGTGATTTTAGAACTGGATTTAGAACTCAGCGTCCGTGGAGGGAGAAACAGAGTTAATGGCTGGAATTTTACAGAGCCTTATCCCTGGGCCGCTGTGTCAGAGACAGCCCCGCCTCTGGTTGGCTGGGTCACCTGCAGTGAGATTAATGGCTGTCAAGCTGTTAATTGGCTCAGGGGCAGAATCTCTGCCCCAACTGGGAGGTAGTCCCGCCTTTGAGAGCTGCTGCCAATCAAATAACTGGCAGCCCCGGGAGTGGGGGCTACTGCTGGGAGTGGATTGCATTGATAAACAGAAAGATAAGAGGTTCATTAAGATGTGTTTGATGACTAAAATGTTTAGTTGCCCATCCCCGAACATTTGTTGAGATTGCTAGTCAATCTTTCTCTCTCTTTTTGATTCATTCGTGTGATGTGGACATTGCTGGCTGGGCCAACATTTATTGCCCAACCCTAATTGCCCTTGAATTGAGTGGCT
Source organism: Carcharhinus amblyrhynchos (assembly GCF_965287045.1). Taxonomy (NCBI): domain Eukaryota; kingdom Metazoa; phylum Chordata; class Chondrichthyes; order Carcharhiniformes; family Carcharhinidae; genus Carcharhinus; species Carcharhinus amblyrhynchos. The sequence goes on along the minus strand of NC_137334.1, from coordinate 30,187,097 downwards.
GGCTAGGTCATTTCAGAGGGCATTTAATGTCCGAGGTAAATTCTTTACTCAGAGAGTGGTTGAGGTGTGGAATGCACCGCCTGCTGTGATAGTGGAGTCAGACACTTTAGGAACTTTCAAGCGATTATTGGATAGGCACACCAGAATGATAGGGAGTGGGATAGCTTGATCTTGGTTTCGGACTAAGCCCGGCACAACATCGAGGGCCAAATGGCCTGTATCGTGCTGTACTGTTCTATTAGCCACATTGCAGTGGATCTGGAGACACATGTAGACCAGACTAGAGTATGGTTTCATGCTCACCCTTAGACTTTTAATTCCAGATTTGTTTTTGTTATTCAATTCAAATTTCACCTCTGCCATGGTGGGATTCAGTGCTGGGTCCCAGATTATTCCTCTGGGCCTCTGGATTACAAGTCCAGTGACAATGCTGCTGTGCCACTGCATTTATCTCTGAAATAAATTCCAATGTGCTGCATTGTTAAAACAGCGTCTGCAGAATATCAGTGGCAGTTGATGGTCTACCAGAATTGTGTTGATGGTGGAAGTTGTCTGAGCTGTCTGATGTGCCTGAATTCTTTAGCAATGATTGAATGAGTACCTGCCATCACTTAAAACTTTGTTTTTTGTTCCCCAAAGAACATGGCCATAATTTTTCTTATCACAATGACATCTCCTTATTGTGAAACATGAGCCAAGTATTGACAAGTAGAAAACTGGCTGTAAAAAGAGATTGTTCGTGGAACTCGGGGCTCTCTGATGTTAACACAAGTCAAGGTAAGTAAGTTGGTCACCCCTGATTTTCCTGTCAAACACCTTTAATCCTAGTCTACGAATATCATGTCAATGAGCACTTATCCTCTTGCTTAGATTCACCTTCTCTCTCGGAGTAAACTTGCTCAGCCTAGCTGGAATAATGGAAAAATAATTATTTCAAAACAAGGCACTTGGCTTAGGAACATCTGACCATAAAAACAGTTGGTTGCTCAGTTCCAGTTTTACATGATCATCCACTGATTTAATATGATGCAAAACTGAGAATTCAAGCAAAGTTTTAATTAACGGCTTCATTGAAGAAGCACAAACCAATTTTATTTTTCCTGTAACAAAACATTATTTCCGTCCTGTGAGAGAACAGATTCTGAACTTTGGCATCACTATTGTGATGTTTAAAATATCCTTCCTCTGCCATATATTCTAACATATATTGAAGGGTCCGATTAAAAAGCTTTCCTACCCACACTCCCCACCCAGTAATATAGTATGTAAACATTTAGTGCAACTATTATAGACAGCATTGTGTACAGATCTGTTCCCCATCTTCAAAGAGGTACGAGGGCAATTTTTTTTTGTCTTCAAGTCATTTTCGTATCCAGTCACAAAAGAACTGGACCACCCTGGCAGAGATAAATGTTGCCCATAATGATAAAACACGATGAAGCAGTGGAGGAAGTATCAACATCAAGATCATCAAGATTACAGCTGCAGGGGAAAAAACAACTCAGCCAGAAAAGATCAGCTCGAAGGGAACTAGTAAACTGTATCATCAGTGGAAAGCAGATTCCCAGAAATGATCAGGAACAGTTTTGGCAAGGGACCAGAAGGAGCAGCTGTCAGAGACAGAAAGATAGTACATGCTGCTTCATCTCAATAAAGTAGCATTTAGCAACTCTAATAGTGGTTTTAAAGAAGCTATGAACAGATACAAAGTTGGCTCGCAATACTTCAGATTGCTGAAGATGACAGATGCAATGAACAGAATTTTTACAGTGGACTAGTCGATACTATTGAGCCTCAGAGCATGAGCACTCTGCACCATCATCTGATTGCTGCTTGGGATACTTTAATGACAAAGTGCGGGAATCTAACAAGTCAACTTCATTATATTATTATTGCATCATTTATTTATTGATGTTCCCTTTACAGGGATTATCTTAAATTGGACGCATGCTGTGCATTCTATCAAGTAACATGCATTTTTAAATAGGTGCTTCCTCTGATAACATTGATACGAGGAACTCAGCCTTTCCTTTTCATTGCGCAGCTGTCTGATGATTGTCAGGGAAATCTCTGTTAGTATGTGATAAGTGACAATTACCTCACCCTACTTAGATTACTTAGCTCTCATTGGTTCCCTAGCATGAAAAATTTCCTAAAGAAGATACTTAGGAAATTTACTCAATGCATTTTGCAAGCTCCTGACTAATCCTAAAGTAAATGCTTGCGGGATTTTGTGCCAGAATGTAAGCTATTATTGGCTTCATTGCAGAATACAGAATGCTTCTCAGCCTTTTCGAAGAGGAGTCCACATTTATTCACTTGATTACACCACCGTATAATCTGCAGTCAATTCAAAGTTTTGAACTGCATGCTCTAAGAAGCAAAATCAACACGGAATAAAGTATCATTTACAGAGAATTGCTTGATCCAGGGAATAGTTTTGTATTTCTGCAGTTAACCATATACAACCAATTGGTGAATCAGTAAGACAGATCTACACTAATATTGGTTTAGTGATTGCCAAACTAGCTTCTAGAGATTGTCACTAAAATTATATTGTAATCAGCTCTTATCGTGGAGTCCCTACAGTGTAAAAGGAAGCCATTCAGTCCATTGAGTCTGCACTGACTCTCTGACAGAGCATCTTATCCCGCTCATGCCCCCGCCCTATCCCTATATTTACTCCACTAATCCTAACCTTCACTGAGGGGCAATTTAGCGTGGCCAATCCACCTAACCTACACATTTTTGGACTGTGGGAGGAAACCAGAGCACCAGAGGAAATCCACGCAGACATGGGGAGAATGTACAAACTCAAGGCTGGAATTGAACCTGTGTCCCTGGTGCTTTGAGACAGCAGTGCTAACCACTGCACTACCGCGAATAAATACCTAAATCTGAAACAGTTTAGCATAATTGTTAAGAAGATATTCCATGCATGCCTTAACTATGCTTCAACTAACATAATATACACCTGGGCTCATACGTGGCTTGCTGGCTTTGTTTCTAACATGCATGAAACTTGAAGTGATTGCTGCCGAGCCCTGACTCGATTCTTATTCGATATCCATGAATCAACTGCTTGAAGAGAGAAGAGCTGCATTGTGATCAGAAACCTGGAAACATTTTTATGATTGCTTGCAGCTAAGACCTTGTTAATGGATGGAATAATAATGAATATCAAGGGTCAATAAATGGTTCTGGAAAGATATAAGAAACCTAAACTTGGAATTCCATCTTGTCTTCTTGTATTTGTCATTTTATCGATCGACTCAGTCACCCTTGCTCATTACTCAGTGAAATAACAAGGGTTAATAAGTAAACCTTTTGGTGTTTTAAACCTTTATAAATAAAAGTCATAAAGCGCCAGCACTGGTTCGACATGGATTTTACTCCTAATCTGCTTTCTGTGATTTGATATTGCTAACCAGAATGGGATTTGAAACAGTCCATTAATTCTTGTCAGGAAGCTCTATTGTATCTCTTTCAGGTCTTTTAAAGTTTAATTGCGTGATTCATGGTAGCCTGGCCAATCTGACAAGCTACTGTCAAGATAGATAATCCATAGATGTTATATCTGTGAACTGCACAGTCTTGAGAATTGGGGGTGAAATTGGATAGCTCCCCAAATGGGGACAGAAATGGCAATCATCCCACAATGGTTGATCACAAACATGCCGAATTTGTGCTGTTGTCTCATTACTATGATTTCTCCACCAGTGTTAATCACATGCTTCAGTGACTGAGCACATCAAGAATTGTGAGTGGTGGCTTGTGTATGCCTCGGGGAGGTGCAGACATGATCCAGCCAGTTTTGCGGGTGCAGGAGGTTCATTCAATGTTTTAAAGTATCTGCTCTCATGTATATAAGCTGCTTGTTCAAAGTTTACTTTTTCTTTCTCAATAACTGTGCTCTGGTTTAACTAATCGCACATCAAGACCAGACATAAATAATCAACCACCAAACAGTTTAAATACCCTTGTAAATCTAAAGACCTGATTTGAAATTCAATCATCCTAAACAACAAAAATACACGTCAGGTCATTTCTTAGAATGATCAGCTTGCCTGTTTATATCAGGACACAGAAATAATCTTTGAGATATGAAGATCTCTGATGATGGCGCTGAATCAATGGGATTTAAGGCTGTGATTCTTCGTGATCAACTTGGTTGCATGAATCTGGGAGACACTGAACTTTGAAGTTGTAAAGATGAAGATGATCTAATCAACTGTAGATGCATAGAGATCAATGACTAGATCCTAATGGATAACAAGGTAGTCAGTGGTGATTGGCCAAAGAGTGAACCTTCTACCATTGCAAGCACATATTGGCTTTGACATTATTGTGTGTGGGCTTTAGTCTGATTGCTGTCGCTCTGTATTTTGGAACGTCAATCCTGGATGTGACAAATGTGCATTTGTCTTTGTTGAGCATCAAATTGTGTTGTGCGAATTAAGCACTGATTGTGTTCTACTTTGTACCTTTTCTCTTGGACAACGGTATCATCAATTAGGTCTGACAAGATTGAAGAAACAATCTTCTGGAAGGTGCAAGGTGTTGAATGTAGCCCACAGGGCATTCTGCAGTTAAAAAAAGCTGTACGATATTGGCTTTGCTGCACTCACAGCTCTGTCACATGTCAACCTCTGAACGAACCTTGGAAGATGCTTTCCCCACATTGCACCATAGTTACTCTTCCTTTTCCAACTTCTGTTCCAGCCGGAATGAAATACCCCTTTAGGAGGCGCAGGCTGGCTTTAGGTAATGAAGGCTAGCTTGGATCCACACAACGTTTGCATGTTCCCTGCATAGCAAGCTGCACAAGTTAATTACACATCACAATTCCCATATCTGTTTTGATGAGCTTTCCAATTTTGTTCCTAAGGTAGTTTATTCCCCCCCAGAACTCAAACACAGCCTGTTACCCTAAAATTCTGTGTAGTTAACCTAATGTGAACCAGATGCTGGGAGTGTCATCTCGGCGTGTCACTGCATTAGATTTCCCTTCCGTGTTTGGAAAGGTCCTGAAATATTTCCTGAATCTGAGCTTGTAATAATATACTTTCAGAGACTTCATAATGAACAGCAAAGGATTTATTTGCAAGGGTCTACAAAGCTAGCATCATGTCTGCTGCTCATCTAGGAATGCCTCTTCCCTAAGAGAACTCCTCTCCCTTTAGCAATTCTGTGTGCCAGACCTGGTGACCCTTCCTCTGTTGTGTTGCCATTAAAGGAACAATCATTACAGAAATGGTATAAGAATTTTAGAAGATTAAGTGTGTCGGGCTTGTGCTGGTGCATATTTCATTACCCCACGGCCTTTAGAAATCTCGACACTAAAAATGAGATGACATAGGTTTGGAATTCTGCGCATCCTGTGACTGAGCAGTGACTGGAATCCAGGGAGGTGATGAGGTTCTCAGCTGTTAGCCGGAGAGTCAGCAGAAGACTGTCATCACCAAAAGGTCAGCCTCATCAGGCACTTGGCAGGCAGAAATGGGCCTTTCACGCACCGGTCAAGGATCAAAGGGCAGGAAGTTCCATCCACTGAGAGCTGTTGGTTAATCTGAGGCCTAGCAGTTCTATTAACCTGCAGCACCACTGGGGAGATCGTGGCTGTTGCTAGTACAACACCCCCACAGCATCACTGGCTCCAGAGCCAGAGCTGAGTGATGGCAATAGGAGGGTTGTGGCATGAGGGTTGTAGGGAAAGGACAGCAGAGTGCCTCTCAGCAGGAGCCTCCTTTCCCACTATCAGCTTTCTCAATTAAGCAATGAGCTCGAAGGGACCCCACCCTGGGAATCCACATGCAATCCTAACAGAGTGCGCTTGTCATGCTCCCTGGGTGCTGGGTGCCCATTGATGGTGAGATGAGGCTCTTAAAAGCCCCATTTGACAACTGGGGAGACATGTCATCTGTGGGATACCCCGCCATGGACTTAATCAGGAAAGGGAAAGATGGAGGGGTCCCCAGCCCCGACTCTCCTGCCTAATTAAATGCAGCCCCACCACCACACTCACCATGGGGACGGCAATATGATTCCACTTGTAATTTTTCACTGGAATTTTGTAACTGAACCAAAATGGTGCCTAGCAGGAGGTAATTATTATTCAACTGGCCATTAACCACTGAAGCTTTTCACTGCGATCCTGAGTAACAAAATACACTCATCACATACAATATGGATCAGATTTTGGGGTTATCGATGATAAGACAAGTCAGCAATGGGTACTGAGTACACAGTGGTTTTTGAATGAGTAGTTTTATTAAGCTACTGAGGGATTCATTGCTCAGCAGTTCAGCAAATTTCAAAACCTGGGAAACTTTGTTACTCCAAATCCTATCTGTCTGTGGTCTGTTTTCTGACAACTGATTCTTTTTCTCCCTCTCTGTAATATTCTGCTTCCCTCCATTGCCATTCTTTTGCTACACGTTCACTACCATATCCAGAGCAATATAATTTACTATATTATTTGTTCTCCTTGCTAGCGTGTAATAAAAGCTTAGAAGATTGAGTACTCGCCATGCCTACTTTGGTTAATCCTCAACAAAGGACGGTCCTCTTGGACTGCCTTTCTTGGCACTGGATTTGGAGGATCTTGCAATGGCAGCACTGGGGATACTTTTCCAGAACTTTTCCAGAACTTTTACACCTCAAAGTTCTGGAGAACCCAGTGGCAAGGAAGGCAGTCCAAGGGAACCTTCCTTTGTTGAGGATTAACCAAACTAGGCATGGTGAGTTCTCAATGTTATTACTTGCTAGCAAGGAGATCAAACAGTGAATTTCACTCTAATGTTCTAACAGAATTTTACAGAAGTTGTCACACTTTTTAGCCATTCAGAGAGAACATACCAGTTAAAGCACCTTACAGTTTGCACTTGGAACATTCTGTGTTTTCTCAAGAACCCACTCATGCTGCAAAACAGACTCAGACCCTTTACCTGCTAACAGCTGGTTCCAACTTCCACACTTTTCCAAAGTAACATGCCCAGCACTGAAGTGATAATTAAGCAAATCCAGCTTAACTGAGTGGGACAACTTGCTCTTATGCCTAATAGCAGACGCCCAAAACAACCTGCTCTATTTGGAAATTCGTTGCGACATGAAATTCCCAAGAGGAGAGGGGAAAGGCTTAAGGATGTCGTCGAAGCATCCCTGAGGAAACCAAACATTCTTGCTGACTCATGGGAGTTCCTGGCTTGTAAGGGACCGAAACAGAAAAGGTTCATTCGGGATTACACTGAAAAGTGAGAGGCTTGGTCAGGAGAAGGCAAAGTCAAGGTGCAGAGAGAGAGCGCATAAACCTCCAGACAACTAATTTACTCACCCTTTCAGTACCACCTGCCCCACATCTGGCAGAGTCTGCAGATTGTGAATCGGACTTACCAGTCATTTCCGAATTCATCAAACCGCAGTGGAAGTAATTCATCTTCAATCCTGAGGGGCTGCCTAAGAAGAAGAGATTATTTATACACCCCTCTCTTTCTCTAGGATAAGATGAATAAAAAAGAGAGGGCACAAAATTGAGAAGCAAAAGTAAGGAAAAATGACTCGGAAAGAAAATAGTGGAAGAAATTTGCACCAAGTACCATAAAGAGATCTCTGATATTCTCTTTTTAACATCGCCTTGATAACAACAATGCTCGCCATCAAATCTCTTTACTATTCCACTCCTCACAAGATTTCATTAGCAGGTATTCATAAACTTAAATCTTAAGTACAATAATTGTTTATTTCCATCCCAATTGTTGTACAGGTGTCGTGAAAGCTCTGCAGTGTTTGAATAAACAATGTCTTCCAAATCAATATTCAAGATTAGCAGAGGGCAGTAGTTCTGAAACAAAATTCTATTAAAAACTCATTAAAACAGAAAAATTGAGAGTAATCACTAACGTGATTGATGCTGGCAGCAAGGTTAGTGCTTATTTGTACTGTGTTACTGTTATCATTTCAGCGAGATGTCTCCTCAATTCTTGTCTAACTTGCTCATACACAATGACGGTGCTACTACTCATGACAAAAGGACATTCATAAATAGGATGGTAAAATTTAACAAAAATAAATTCATCAAGAACCAGAATGTCATGGTGTAGATCACAGCTTTTTGTTAAGTTGGTTAACTCAGTAATTTTTGAGGAGCAACTATAATCTCTATTTACATTTGTTACATTCTTACTGAGTGCTTTTTACTTCACTTTTACCTTAATTTTCTTACACCGTTTTACTTTAAATCAACTACAACCCGAGTAAATAACTTGACAAAACGATTTATGTTCTCATGATAAATTGCAATTCCAATCAGAATGGGCTTTTATGTCCTTTATTTTAATTCCTCGCATGTTTCTATAAGCATTATTAAACAAGCCAGGCCAGGATGTTGCAGTGTTGTTTCACATTCATATAAAATCTGCTTTTGCATGCATCAATCCAAGACAAGTACTCGTGAATTAAAGACACTTGTCATCTCCCACATACTTTGGGTTCACATTGTAAACACCAGATGCTGACAGGAATTAGGCATTGTGATCTTGCCACTCTGTTGTTCAAGATTGGAGATGTTGACAGCATTCTTCAATCTTCCTCACATAAGTTCCATTAGAAGCCCTGCAATGCAGTGAGATGGGAAAAACACAAGCTTGTGGGCACAAACAGCATGGTTCAACCATTTTGTTCAGTTCTTCCTAGATTTGACTGCAAAGGACTAAATGCAATCTGTCAGTTCCATCCCGGATTGTTAACTGATCCTGACAGAACCACTAAATCTGGTGTATTTCCAGATTTAAACATTTACAATTGACCCGTTAGCACCTATCAGTATGGGAACGAGTATACTCATTTCTGTGTGTTCCCATTCTGTCAAAGGAAGTCTCTTTCAAGGATATAAGTGGCAGCATTATTAAATTGTTACAGTAATAAAACATATTTTTGCCCATTTCATAAATGGCCAAAGGCAGTAGTCTCTGCACATTAATGTCAAAGGCTCTTCAGCCTCAGGTTTGTCTGGTTTATTTTATGCCACCATTCTTTCTGTCATATGATATTTTAGTCTTTATGAATAGATCTCCTGCTATGTTGCTCACAGGTAGTCCAAGACCTGAGGTGCAGGTTTTGATTTTTATTGAGTTCTATGTGACCTAAACACAATGGCAGTTATTCAATCATTCTGAGACTGTGGGCAGAATTTTACAGCTTCACTCATCCTGAAACCTTAAAATCCTGCCCAAGGTCAACAGATCTTTCCTTTGTCCGTCCTTTGCCTGCTCCAATTCCCATGGTAGGCAGGGCAGTAAAATTCCTGCCAGTTGCTTTAAATAAGTGATCTATCAAATGATTGACTCAAGTAAACAATTCTGCTCACATAGGTATGAATTTGGTAATCATATGCATTTATTAATGTTTAAAGCATACAGAAGATGCAGCAGGCATTTCCTTTTCAGATCCTGTTATTACCACTTATTTATATTTGGAATAGTCATTTGTGATGTAGATTTTAGTCATTAGCTGAAGATGAAGTATTGACTGAAGTTTCTATTCGTATTTTGTTCCTTTCTTCCTCTTCACAAAGTTTTCTCAGTTATTCATTTGACTATAAAACAATTTTTCACCTTTGCCAACATGGGCCTGGAGTTCTTGCTGGGGTTGTGTTAGTGTAGTCTTGCCCAGGGATGTAATTTTCCAGACTGCTGAATCTCCAATAACCAGCTCTTGAATGGACGGTCACTTCTCAGAGTCTAGACCTGATTGATAGATGGAATCTGGCGCAGAGGCTAAGTCTGAAGTAACATACATATATCCCCTCTGACCCCATGGTAAATGTGAGCCCTCCCCTCAAATGCAAAAAGATCTCCAATCCTAAACACCAATAGCTCAGCATATTTTATTTGAATACCTTCAGGCAGTATTTCTCAATTTTCTCACTGCTTCTTACTTTATAGTCACACATTGTCTTTCTTGGAAGCAGGAAGAAAACTCCTGCAGCTATCTTGTTCTGACATTATAAGATTGATTAAACATTGAGAAATTGGTGGTTTAGTTTTCTCTTCATTATTTCTTTATTGTTCTTTCATTTTACCACTGATTCATCACATTTATTCAATCAGATGTTTGCTTGGTAGCTTAGACAAGTAGGTATTTGAACCAAGCGAAATGTGTTGCTCTATCTGTATATAATGGCCCAGATCTTCCAGTCTCTGGACAACCGGAGACCGGATGATGTGCCACGGGATCTCTCGGAAGTTCGAACCCAGTGACTCTATAGGAATTACCTGTGAAGTTTGAACTTTCAATGGGCAATTTGTCTGTTCATCGGAAGCCTCCAATTCTGAGTGAGTGTCAGAGACTTTAGACAGCTCCGACTTACTTACCTGGATAACTAGCTAGTCAAACTTTTGGGGAACTATGTAACTGACTTCCCTCCCTTAATCACCCACATCGATGCCCTGACTACCACTTCGGCACCCAGACCTGACCTGACTATCCCCCAACAAAACCTGAACAGACCCTGACCAGACCTGACAAAACCCCACAACTGACTCTGCCCCAAAATGCTTGACCCTCAACAATCCTACCTTACTAGCCCCCATCCCAAGCTAATCTGTATGCCCTGCAGCCCACCTATCCACTCACCCACCTGCCATCCTACCCACCCTGTGCACCTCATCCAGCTGCTAACCTACCCATCTCATCTACCTACCCACCTCACCCACACAGCAGCCTACCAGCTGCTACCCTACCCACTTACCAACTTACCTGATGCACTTTCCATCTCTCCATGGATGCTTCCAAAGATGCCTTGGGATATTTAAGCTCTTTACTTACACAAATACAGCAGCTTTAGTATTAAAAAGGGGATGTGGCTTCTGTGTGGATTCCCTGCGTTGCTTCCTGCAAAGTTTTGCAGCACTGAGTCAGGTATGAAGAATACTCCATCAGAAGATCATTCCGAAACATTGATTGGAGAAACAAAGATAATTATGCATTTTTCTATCTGATCAGAATCAGAAACAGGGGTTTCCAACCCTGATCGCAAGACCTGAGCCAACATTTTGAGGTGTAGTACCTTTAAAAGTAGTGACATATTCTAAATATAAGATACATTTAATTGCTATATATACTAATTTTGCCATCAATATTGCAATAAACATACGCGTAAATGTATCTAGAGAGCTTATTGTTTCACTCACGATATGCAATTGTAGGTAAATTGTAATAAAGATTTATTTTACCTAATAGTGCAAAATTAGTGTAAATCGTAACAGGCCTGCCATAATTAAAGCTACAGTTAGATCAAATAATTTTCTGGAGGCCAATCGCGTTTTTTGTAAGGTGAGTTACCAGGACAACATCTGCATTTAGACTAAATAGCATCAAGGGGCTAAGACCTCACGTTCTATGGATGAGAATTTATGTCCCCCCTCCCCCATGGGAGGTAAGGTGGTGGTGGAGGCAACCCACCATTGGTTAGCAGCAGCATCTTCCTGTCCTGTCACTTCCACGGGTTTTCCTATTATCGCACTGAAGGCGATTGCTTTCTGTTGATGGTCTCATCTCTACCTAAGTAGTTTAGGTTAGAGGGTCATTAGATTGGTTCCACTGGTCGGCGCAACATCGAGGGCCGAAGGGCCTATACTGCGCTGTATTGTTCTATGTTCTATCTCTGTGTCAGAAGGTTGGGAGTTCAAGTAATACCCTGGAGACTTAAGCCGAAAATCTTACGCTGGAATTCCACTACTGTATTGAGGGAGTGCTGCAGCGACAGATGTGCACCTTTTGGATGAGGTGATGTGTCATCTGCTTAAATGCATGGACATTAAAGATTCCATGGACTGTTGAAGCTCGTGCGAGTTACCCTCGAGGTTCCAGCCAATATTTATTCCTCAATCGATATCAAGAAAAACAGATGATCTGGTCACCATCATATTGGTGTTTGCGGGAACCTGCTGTGTGCAAATTGGCTGCAAATTTCCTACAGCACGTCAGTGACTACTCTTCCAAAGTACTCACTGGCTGCGGAACATTTTGGAATGCATTTGATTCATGAAAGATATGGGGAGGTTGGTGGTGGGGGGTGAGGGAGGGGGGTAGAATGCTAATGAGCTTGGAGATTCCATTCCCAGGCCTGCTAATTATAATTAAATTTGATCCTGCGTATATAGTGCAGCTCCGCGCCTATTTCCGGAGTGGAGCTGACGTCACAGAAATCTGGCACTGGGTGATGCGCTCAAGCCTGGGTGCCCAGCGCAGATCATGCTGACTGGGTGCTGCTTGAATCTCCCTGCCCTGTGCACTAAAAAAATCACCACCCTAGGGCAGGATTTTCCGACTGTGCTCACTGAATCGGAGAATCCCACCCGAGGTCAACGGACCTTTCCATGGTCCACCCCCACCCCACCACCCCCCAAACTCCCCACCCACCCCCAAACTCCCCACCACCCCCTCCCCACCCCCCCCCAAACTCCCCACCACCCCCTCCCCACCACCCCCCCCAAACTCCCCACCACCCCCTCCCCACGCGCCCCCCCCCCCGTCCAACCCCCCAACCCCCCGTGCCTCCCCGCTGCCTGCTACAATTCCCATGGTGAGTGGAACAGAAGAATTTGCCCCATGGTATAAATGCAACTCTTTCTTTTAATTTAAGGCAAATGGAGAATTTTTCAAACTACGAAGGTCAATGTAATTTTGTATCTATAGGCATATTTTAAAGCAATAAAAGGAAAACTAAAATAGCAAAAACACTACAAAAAAACATACAAATTTGAAAGCTAAGGGTTGAGGAATTAATAAAGTATGAACAATGAAGAGCATGCAAGCAACTAACCCACGTTCAGCAGACTATTATGTTTGTTTTTTTTGTCAATGACCTTGCCACATGAGATTAATTAGTATTGCATTGTATATTTTGCTAACATATTGCTACAATTCAATAAATGTGAACAGAAAATTGCTTTCTTATACCTACCATCAAAAACAATTTAATGTTCAGTTGCTAAAAATTCATTGTGGAAGATTGCTTTGAATTACCAGACATCCCTGTTTACAATCAGTAACATCATGTTGCAATAAATAAAAGATGAAAAATTCCAGACTGCACTCAGGTCTTTTGTCTTCATGTTGTAAAATACATGTGCATTTCTAGTTAACAGCAGCTGTACATGGACTGAGAGCTACCTTGATGTAATCTGAAGGAGCAGCAGCCTTTTAGACCTACTGGAGGATTTCTTGTGTGTTGTGTTGGTTACTGCCTGTTAGAACGTAGCTTGTAACATGGGAACATCCCCCTTCATATAGCATATGAGGTGGGGTGGAGGTGGGGAGTGCATTCTGGGGAGGAGGGCAAGGGCTGTTGTGAGGGGAGATATGTAAAACGTACCACTTACCTGGAAAATGTTCTAAATGTGTTTGGGAGTTGTCCTGCCTTTTCCATTGCTTGGGGTTGGCCGTCAGTCATACTAGACGAAAGCAATTTCTCCTCCTTCTAGAGGCACCATGCCTTTAAGAGGGAGTTGGCAACCACAGACATTCATTGGGTTGGCCCATGATTATGATGCTTGGCAAAGAACTGCAGTGGTTTGCATTTGCTTTCTGTAGTATGGCTGTGGATCTACTGCTGCCCACAGTGAAAATTAAAATCTTCAGGCTGCTATTTGACCAATTGAACTTGCATCTATAAGCTTTATTCTACCTGGATTTTTCTGTTTGGTCATCAGGTGCCCTGGAAGATTTCACACGGTGGTAATAAATATGTCTGGCTAAGTTGGGAATCTGCTTATTTGTGCCCATCAGGTTCTGAAGTGGGAGTTGAATCCAGAACTTCTGGCCCAGAGATAGGGGTGCTATCATTGTGCCACAAGGTAGCAATGCAATTAAAATGGAGAAAATTGCCAAACATCCACCATGCTCACGATACACTCAGAGCTTTTTTTCTTAATTTGATTAAGACATTTGATTAGACAATGTTCTATTACTCAGAGGGTAGTAAGGGCGTGGAATGCCCTGCCTGCAGCAGTTGTGGACTCGCCAACTATAAGGGCGTTCAAATGGTCAGTGGATAGGCAGGTGGATAACATTGGAATAGTTTAGGTTAGAGGGTCATTAGATTGGTTCCACTGGTCGGCGCAACATCGAGGGCCAAAGGGCCTGTACTGCGCTGTAATGTTCTATGTTCTATTACTTTCAACCGTCCCCTAGAAGACAGTGGCATGAAGTCACAGGCTTTCTGACTCTCACAAACACACAACTTTGCAAATGCTTCTCATCTGTTGCATTCTAAACAGTGCAAGATCCAATTATTTGCAACAAGTTTACATTTGTGTTTTAGCCTTGGATCTCTTCCCAATGGTCTCCTGCCAAAATTATAAATCCAATCAGTTAGTTAACTAAATAATCTGGTATGATGATGTGAAGATGCCAGCGTTAGATTGATGTGGGCACAGTAAAAAGTCTCACGACACCAGATTAAAGTCCAACAGGTTTATTTGGTATCACAATCTTTCGGAGCACAGCCCCTTCATCAAGTGAATCTTATCTGGAATGATATTGAGCTAACTTCCCTTGTAATAAAACAACAGATGCCAACATAACACTGTCCATCTGTAAAGGGTGGAAACCAAATAATTCTTGGATTAAAATAAAAAGAGAAGTTGCTGAAAAATCTCACCAGGTTTGGCACCATCTGTAGAGACAGAAGCAGAGTTATGAGGCATGATCTTAGCTGCCGTTCACTCATGCTCCTAGTGCAGCAGGGTCAGAGAATTTGGCAGCCGTACAAATCTCCGCAGGATAGGAAAATCCCGCTGGCGTGAACAGTGGTAAGATTTAGGCAAATATCTCAAGTCCAATATGTTTCTTCTTTAGACCTATTTTAGGTTGCCAGGGTCTGTAGTATTTTGCTTTTATGTTCCTGCTTGTGTTCGCCTCTTTTATTTTTGCATTGAGTTTCACTTGGAATAGCAACAGTTAAGAGGAAAAAATGCTGGATATATGCGTGGCAAGTTAATCAGGAATTGCATGAAAAATAAACATCGTTTAATATTTCAAGGGGAACCATTGTGTTCCAATAAAAGGTCACATTTGGAATCTTTCTCTGTCAGAGTCTGGCTGGTCTAAAGTACTTTCCTGATGCTTTCTCTTTTAAATCAGACTTAATAAAAACTACCGTTGGTAAGAGCATTTATACAAAGAGATTAGCTCAATTGTCACTTCGCCCCTCATCCATTTTAGTGAAACAGTCTGCTTGTCCATACCAGGGGTAACTGTTTAATCAGGTTTGCAACTCATCTATAATCGGGTAAATGTTAATCTTGTGTGACACTGAATGCACATTAACAACTGAAGTTATTACACTGTTAAGAACATGTGGATTTTCCAGTTGCTGTTATTTTAATGCCAGCGGTAATCTATTTGAATTCAAATAAATGGATTATCACCAGCGTTAAAATAACACTGATGGAAAATCCTGGTGAGTATCCGTATGTATGTTATTAAGTCTGATGCATTTGTCACACTGTGCACTTTTTATGAGCCGAAAACCTGAAGGCCAGATTTATGTACAGCTTTAATTATGGCTTTACTGCTGAAGTGTCCGGGTAGAACAAAGCTTATAAGTGCAAGTTCAGTTGGTCAAATACCAGCCTGAAGATTTTACTGTTCACTGTGGGCAGTGGTGAATGCCCAAAGGCAGATGTTACAATAGCTGTCCATTGTCAAAATCACGCTGACTTGTTGCGGGATTCAGGTCAGGTAGATCTGGGAGTTATCCAGCAAGGTCAGGGGTCAGGGGTCAGGTCAGGGTGTCAGGAATCCCTGGCAGATAGGGAACTGCGTGGTGAAAACCCTAGTGCAGGGGGTTGGTGGGGACAAAGGTGTGTGGTGAGTCCCATGTGGGAATTGATCTGGATGTTTTAAATAGTTATACTGTAATTAAAAGTTTCCTTTTATCTTCTAACCTTTTTAGAGCAACTATCATTGGTGGAAGTTAATGATTTAAGCCACTTTGTAAGATGGTTCACAGCCCAGCACAATTGTCCAGTTGAAGTTTGCATTTCTGGACAATTGCAGTGCAAATGCTTACTTAGGAACTTCCAAGAGGATTCCCCACCACAACTTTGGGAACCCCCAACAAATTTCACACTGGGGGGCCAGGAAGGTATGGGCTGTTTTATTCTAATTTCCCCATTCCTTTTCTAATGATAATCCTGAATCCAAGGTTCCTTCTTAATTATCCCTCATCCAGTGGAACCATTATTTCAACTCATCTTGAGTTCTAAATGTGTTCCCAGCATCTGTGCTGTTGAAACTCTGGAAGAATTTTGTGGTTGATATCTTACACTGAGAAGTTTGCAACTACCAGAAAGCCCACTTAATAGCACCACACCACTAGGCCTCTCTATTTAGTTCACTGAGAGGTTCGCACTTTAGCCAGAGAGCAGGTTCCTGCAGTAGCCAATGTTACGAGTAGTAGAACAAAACAGAAAATGCTGGAAAATCTCAGCAGGTCTGACAATGTCTGTGGAGAGAGAACTGAGCCAACGTTTTGAGTCTGGATGACACTTTAAATGAGATAAGAATAGTTTTACACACAGCCAGAGGTATACTCCTCTGCTTCATCATTACCTGTGAGATCCAGGCCAAGATGTTTCAATATATCCCCTTCCCCCTTTCTAAACTGTAGATGATATAAATCCAGTCTACTCAGTCACTCTTAATAGGACATTCCCCTAATTTCAGCTATCAGGTTAGTGAAATTTCAGTAGATTCCACCCAAGGCAACGATGTCTTTTTTTTAGGCAAGGAGTCCTAAACTGCACATTGTTCTGCAGCTGTGGTGTTACCTGTTGTACAACAGTAATAACATTTCCTTCCTCTTATACTTCTACCTGCCTGCAATTGAGACTGACATACCACTTGTATTCCTAATTGCCTGCAGTAACTACATGTTAACTTTCTGGAATTGATGTACAAAGCCATCCAAATCACTCTGAGTACTTGTTCCTCTCTTTTAAAAAACATTCTATTTCTCTGTTCTTCTGAAAAATGTTGACAAGTTCATATTCAATTGCCAATCCCTTGATCACCCATTTAACCTATCTATATTCCTTTGCAGACACTTTGCACCCTCCTCACAGCTTAGTTCCTTATCTAACCTAGCATTGTCAACTAATTTTGATACATTACTGTCTATGCCGAGAATAGAGGTAAACAGCTGAGTCCGAGGAACTGATGCTTGCAGTGCTGTATAGTTTGACAACTCGGGCCTGTTTATCCCTGCTCTCTATTCTTGGTATTTACTGAAGCAATCCATATCATCCCAATTTTTTATAATAACAGCTTATCAAATGTTTTATGAAATTCCAAAACCATTCCCTACACCAAACAACTTATCGACCCTAGTAGTTGCAACCTCAAAAAACTCTTACCGGATCTGTCAAACACAATTTTCCTATCATAAACCTGAGCTGACTTGGCCCAAACGTGTTTTTATTTTCTAAGTACTCTATTCCTAATAATCACTTTCCCTGTTACTGACGACAGGCTAACTGGCCTGATTATACATGGCCTACATTTTCAGTTTTCTCTCTCCACCTATTTTTAAATCAGGGAGTGACCTTCACCTCCTTCAAATCCATAAGCGCCAGTCCAAAATCTAAGGAATTCTGGAAGATCAAAACCAATGTATATACTGGGCGGGATTTTCCGCACAAGCTACCACATGTATTGCGGCGTCGGGGACAGCCCACCAGCCAAATCTTCTGGTCCCCCCATTATTAATGGGGTGAAACCCACAGCAGAAGTATGCCACACTGGTGGGATAGGAGGATCCCAACAGCGTGAACGGCTGGAAAATTCCAGCCTGTATGTCTCCAGCTGCCTCTTTTAAAATGCTAGGGTGTGGACTAATAGTTCAGAGGATTTGTTGGATTTTAATGCCATTCATTTCTCCAGTACTATCGCTTTACTAATATTATTATGGCTGAAAAAAAAGACTGACTGTTTAAATTTTTTTGTCGTGCACTCATCAGGGCAGGCCACAAGAATACCAACAATAAAGAGGACAACAATTTATACTGCATGGGAGGAGAGTCATGATTGGTTGGCAAGTGGATTATCTTCTACAAATCTACACCTCCACCCAGTTGTTATCCAATATTACAATTGTGCTACCCCTTCTACCCCGTGCCCCTACTCAGGTCTCTGATTTTAGAAATTTGGACAGTCTGAAGGCTTGACAATTCTCCAGATCTCATTCTGGTCACAGTTGGAGGTGTGGTGGGTTCCATCATTGTGAGAAACCATTGTTGTTTCAGAGTTTGAGTTGTAGGCACTTGGTTATCTTTTTCTGATTCACTTTTTCCATTACTCGGAGTTAGTCTTCTCTTTGTCAGCTCTGATCAGCCTGGGACCGCCCCCCCCCCCCCCCCCCACCAAACTCCAGCTTGTTCCCTGGTCTTTGCAGAGAACGTGGTTACTCTGTTTGTTTGTGGTGCGAGCCTGGCTCGTCTTTGTCTGTGTGACCCTCTGTGATCTTTGTGGGAGTTGACGGCGTCTCTCCCTGTGATTTGGATGTTCCTCATCAGTGGGCTCACCTGGCAGTTTGGCAGTTTATCATGATACTGTGTTCTTCTGTGTTTCTCCATGCCTCACCGAGTTGTGTTCTGGTGAGTTGATGGTTGTGTGTTCCTTGCTCCAGTGATGTCTTACAGCTTTGTGCTTTGACTGGAGATTGCCATTTTTGTGCCATGGTGTTTACAGGTAGTGTGACATAACATTAGGATTCTGGGGTTGGGACTCATTCTTCCATTGCTGGTCATTTCCTTGTGTGCCTTCTGCTCAAGATACAGTGATAATTATCTGAGCGTTTCACTCTTCTGACAAAAGTGGAACTTCTGCTACCTGTAAAGAAACCAGATACATTGGCTCCGTGAAAAGTGGAGACAATTCAGAGCTGGAGCTCCAGAGACTCTTCACTGGTAGATCTCTCGGGAACTTGCAGTTCCACATTATTGATAGCAGAGGTTGCCTTAATATCCTCTGTTGTTTTAAAAAGGTTAAGGGCAGCAAAGGCGTAGCTTCTTAAGAGGAAAAATGATTGGTTTTGGCTGATGCATGTGAAATTAAATATCTGCTTGTCAGCGTACATTAATCATTTGCAGATCATGACTGGAAACCAGATTCCTCTAGAGTGGTGTATCTATCATTCATAGCCAGAGTTCTCAGCCACAGTTCCTTGTCAGAGAGGACTGTAATACTGGATCCCGTATCCAATTTGAAGTCAGTGAGGTGACCATTTACTGAGATCTCCACATTCCACAAGGAGAACCAAGGATCCCTGACCTTACTCAAGAAGCACACAAGGGTCTCCTCCTGGTACAGTATCTAAATTTTATGGATTGTCTTGGTATCCTCTGTCCATCTGTTTGAGCTTTGCATAGTTCTCCAAAGCGTCCCAGGTAATCGCCAATGAAATACTGAACAGAAATTGCTGGCCATTGCTCTCAACTGTGTGGTTCGACAGCGCTGATATGGTCACCCATCCTCTTGTGGTCAGCTTGCACATTGTTGTCCTTGACCTGAAATTTCCCCTTTATTGTTTCAGTAGCCGGACAGTTAGGGTTGCTCTGTCCAATGGTTTGTTTTTGTCACATAAAATGGATCTTTGCTGTTGGCAGATTTCAGACTGTCTGACTATTTGCCTGGCCTTTCTAGAGTCAGATCTTCCTTGACCTATAACATATCTGAAAGAGCATTGTAGGCCATTCTGAACACAATTCTGCTCCTTATGAATACTGACTTAAGGTCACCTAAGTCACAACCTATACCAGTCTGTATAATTTGATTCTAAACAAGTCAATCAGTTCTCTAAGCCGTTAGGCATGTTTGTTGAAATTTGTCCTCTCAAAAAATATTTTTTGGTTTTTGATTAAAACTCCAATTGAATGACTTCAGAACAAATTAAATTTACCTGAGGATCCATTTATTCCTTACAATAATACCATCGGTTATTGGACCTACTGAATAAAGTAGTGTATTCTTTTGTTCAGCTTCTTTCTTTTCACTTAATCTTGAAGCTATCATTTATCTTAAGTGGCAGCACAGTGGTGCAGTGATTCGCACTGCTGCCTCACAGCACCAGGGACTAGGGTTTGATTCCAGACTTGGATAACTGTCTGTGTGGTGTTTGCACTTTTTTCATGTGTCTGGGTTTCCTTCAGGCACTCCAGTTTCCTCACAGTCTAAATGTGTGCAGGTTAGGTGGATTGGCCGTGCTAAATTGTCCCTTAATGTTTAAAGATGCGTAGGTTAGGGGGATTGGCCATAATAAATTGTCCCTTAGTGTCCAAAGCTGTGTAAGAGGAAGTACAATTCTATAGATACCTTGCTGGTGAAACTGAGTCATTGCGGGCATAGTTCCTGGCTCAGATAGGAGTGTGAGAGAAGGAAGCCCATGGTGGGTGGGGCTTACTGCGCAGGGCTCTCCTCCTCCTCCCTCTTTGTCAAACCTTTTCTTTCTGCAGCTTCTGCTCCATTTCTCTGTCACAAGTACAGAAGCGCAGGAACTACGGTTCCATATTCCTTACGTCTCAACAAGTTTCCCACAGCTAAGCTGCAGTGATTCCACAAAACTTCCTCACAGGTTGAGTTTCTAGTCAATGGTAACCTCCAGGATGTTTATGGTGGGCGACTCACAATGTTAAATGGAGATGGTTAAATTCTTGTTGGTGGAGATAGTCAATGTCTGGCACTTATGTAGTGCAAATGTCACTTGCATACCCTTAACTTTGTTCAGTTTTTACTGCATATGGTCATGTATTGCTCCAGTATCTGTTGAGTTGTATAAGGTACTAAACACTGTACAATCATCAGTAAACAACCACACTTGATGTTGGAGGGAAGGACGTTGATGAAGCAGCTGAGCTGGTTGAACCAAGGACACTATCTTGAGGAACTCCTGTAAGCATATTGCAAACCTGAGATAATTGGCTTCCAGTAACCACGTCTTTCTTTCTTTGTGTCTTCCTTTTTAATTCACCTCTGGAATTCAGATTTTTTATCATGTTTGCATCAAGATTGTAATGAGGTGAATTTCCCCGGCAGAAGCCAAACTGACCATCAGTGAGTCAGTTATTGCTGAGTTGATTGATGGCGCTGTTGAGAACAAATTCCATCATTTAACTAATGATCGAGAGTAGACTAATAGGGCTGGGTTATCTCTGTCTGCTTTTTGCGGACAGGGTGCAGTTGGGTCATTTCCACATTGTTGGGTAGATGGGTAGTGTTGAGCTTCTCAAGCATTGCTGGAATTGCACTCATCCAGGAAAGAGGAACATGTTCTATCACGCTCCTGACTTGTGTCTTGTACATGGAGGGAAGATTTGGGAATTTAAAAGGTGCTTCACCCAGCTGCTTCTGACTTGCTCTTTCAGCCACCATATTTATGTGACGGGTCCAGTTGAGTTTTTTTGTCTGTGGTGATCCTAAGGTTGCCGATAATGGGAGATTCCTTAATAGTGTTGCCACTGAATGTCAAGGATTAGAGGAACCTTCTCTCTTGTTGAAGATGAGCATTGCCTGTTACATGCAGGGCATAAACACTACTTGTCATTATCAGTCTTGGCTAGAATGTTGTCCAGGCCTTGCTGTATATGGGCATGGACTGCTTCAATATCAGAGGAATTGTGAATGGAAAGAAACACTGCAATCATCAGCAAAAATCCAAAGTTTTGACATTATCATGGAGGGAAGGTCATTAATGAAGATGACGATAGTTGTGTCTATGACATTGTGCTGATTTTTGTTGAAATGTTCTGATTGATATTCAACAACCACAACCATCATCCTTTGTTCCTTTGTGTTGAGTATGATTCCAAATAGTGCTGAACTTTTCCCTGATTCCCACTGATTTCAATTTCAGTTGGGCTCCTTAATGTTACACACATGCCTTGATGTCAAGGGCAATAAGTCTCCACATCACCTTGGCATTCAGTTCTTTGGCCATTTTTGGCCCAAGGCTATAATGAGGTCTGGAACTGAAAGGTCCCAATTCATGGCAAACCCAATGAGTATCAGTGAACAGGTTATTAGTGAGTCAGTCCTATTTGATAGCATGGGCAACAATGTCTCCCATCACTTTGCTGATGATCAAGAGTAGATTGATGGGGCAGTAATTGGCTGGGTTGGATTTGACTCTTGTCAGGTTGGTGTTGCACTGGAACAGCTTGGCTCAGGCAGCAACTTGTTCTGGAACATCAGTTTCCAGCACTAGAGTTGAGATTTTGTCAGGACCCATATCCTTTGCTGTATCCAGCAATTTCCTGATATCACATGTTGTGAATGGAATTGGCTGAAGGCTGTCATCTGCGATAGCATGAATCACAGAAGGATGGAGACATGGACCATCCACTCAGCACATCTGAGGTTGCAAGTATCCCCATCTGTAATGATGGCCTTGTCTCATGCGATTATGTTGGACTCGGCCGCTGCTAAAGATGGCGATTCTCATGGAACCTCCTGTTTCAGTTAGTATGTTTGTCTGCCACTATTTATGACTGGATGTGGCAGGACAGGAGAGCTTTGACCTGATCTGTTAGTTGTGGGATCACTAGCTCTGTCCATAACATGCTATTTCCACTGTCATAGAATCCCTACAATGTAGGAGAGGCCATTTGGCCCATCAAGTCTGCACAGACTCTCCAACAAGAGGTTCACCCTTATCCCTGTAACCCCACACATTTACTATGGCTAGTCCACCTAACCTACCCATATTTAGACACTAAGGGGCAATTTAGCATGGTCAATCCACCTAACCTTTATAGTGCGGGATGAAATTGAAGCATCCAGAGGAAAGCCACACAGACATGGGGAGAACATGCAGATTCCACACAGACACCAGAGGACAGAATTGGACCTCGTTTGTGTGTTATCATTGCTACTGTGCCACCGTGCCACCCATGTATCTTGTCGTGTGCTGTAGGATCACCAGACTGGGATCTTATTTATAGCTATGCCTAGCATGCCCTCTTGCACTCTTCATTGACCTAGGGTACCCCGATGGAAATGTTATTGTTATCACCCCTGTAGAGATTAATTATTTGTAAAATGAAATGAATTTCCCAGCAATTGATGGAAATTACAGAAGTGCAAGATTCCAAGCTTTAAGGTCGAACATTACTTACAGGCTTAAACATCCAATTAAAGAAAAGATACATTCATGTTAAATAATTAATGCAACTGAGACACATCTTACAAAATAACTTTGTTGTGTGCCTTGCTTGTAGCAGATATATAGCATTACAGCAACAGTTCCACAGTTTATCCCAGCTCCCCGGCATATTTACTTCTCCTTGGATCATGAGATCAAAACTTCTAGTGTCCTTCAAAACCATTCCATTCAGTCCAAGTTTTTTTTAGTTTGAATTTTCACTAACAAGGCTCAGCTCAGTGTTTTCATATTCTTTAAATCTCCAAAAGCCCAGTTTGCTCAGTTCCCCACATCTCAGACACAAAACAAATTCTCATCAGCATCCTGCTTCTCCACTATCTCCTTTGTCTCTCCTTGCTCAAAATAGGGCTGTCACTTTTCTGTCAGATGCTGTGTTCAGGTATTAAAGTTATCACTTGACATTTCAATAGATTTTGACTTGAGCTTTGCCCCATGGCGACCAGATCACATAGGCATGTTTTTGAGGTGAAGTGACACATGAACATCTCATGTGCTGAGGTGTATAGAATGACCTCTCTGGTTTGCTCTGAGTTGAAGGTATGTGTCAGAACATAACTGTCTTAGAAAGTTTAACGTTCATGACCAGGTGAGGGATATACTGGGCTGTGACGTCGCTGGTTGTGATAGAATAAAATGCTGCTGCTACTCATTGCCACAGCACCTTTGGATCCACAGTTATGAGCTGCTATATGTATTCTGAACCTGTCCCATATAGCAGACAGGTAGGGCCACACAACACGATCGAGAGTATCTTTACTGTGAATCCAGGGATTTGTCTCCAGAAGAACAATGTGATGCTCACTTTTGCTAATGTGCCATAGATAGATGAAGACAAGTTAAGGCAAATTTTCCCAAGTGTTACTTCTCTCACCACTAGCTTTAAGACAAGCTTGGCAGGTAAGTCCTTTCCTGCCCAGCTCAGTCAGTTAACCTTGCATATTGAAAATCTCACCCTGCTTTGAGTAGAAGCATTGAAGGTGGCAAAAGCTCCTTTAGCACTAGCCATGCCAATCCCAACTTCTGCAACTAGAAAGAATGATTGAAAACACCACATACATGCACCATGTACCAATTACTGTACCAACAACTGTACCAAGGATTCTAACCCGTAACTTATCTGTAAGTAGCTGGTGATCCTTTTGAAAAGTGGTAGTGGGGATCTTCCCATGCGTATTGCAGGCTTAGCACCTCCTTTCTTCCCCCCCAAGAGTATCACAGCCCTCTGCCCCCTCAGGGGCACCACCTGAAACCCTGCAGGACTCATGCCATCAGATTTTACATGGCTCCTTCTGTCCCCTCAGGAAATGAATATCCATAAACTCCAGGAGAGGGCAAACACAAGGAGTGATATGCTTGAGATCTGGGTCCTCACCCTCTTCGAGGAGGGGGCACTGAAGCTTGCGGGAGGCAAGGAGGTGTGGGCCACTAGCATCAGCATGGTCGGGCTGGAGCGTTAAAGTGGGCACTTGCCAATCCTCCAACTCGTTGGAGAAATCTCAAGTAAGTTGCATGCAGCCCAGATTCCTGCCTCACTCTTGCACATAACCTTGTGTCCGGTGTTGCAGGAAGGGACCCCGACACGCCTGGGCCGATCTGGCATCGTGGTCCCCGCCGCTGCTCCACCCATCCTGCCCCTAACAGCTCGGAAGACTCTTCGGAGGAAGCAGATGAAGGGACCTCCGTGGAGGGCACCAATTTTGCACCAGCTTTCACCTTGCAACACACCATCCCAGAGACTCTCACACCGGTGGCTCCAGTTAGTGGTGAGGCATCTGGGTCACTCTCTGGAGCACACAACACATCTACTGATGTCCATCGGGTGGAGGAAGGAATGTCCGGGGCCTGTGACACGTGAGGGCTGCTGGAGGTGCAGCAACAGAGCCACAGAATGCCGGAGGGGCTGACAGCAATAGTGGACCGACTGCTACGCCGTTGGGAGGAATCCCGAAGTTTTCGGGCTGACCTGTCTTGCGTGATTCCTAGACCAACACTGCAAGGGTGGCGTCTGCAGTGGAAAGTCTCAGGGGACAGGGGATCCTCACTATGAGTGACAGGGTCCCAGCAATGGCCAAATTACAGCAGGCTGCAGCATAGTCCCAGACTGCCAAGGCCCAGTCAGAGCAGGCCACAGCTAAGGGATAGAACAGGCTTCTCAAGATCCTGAGGCCCATGGCT
Organism: Carcharhinus amblyrhynchos; assembly: GCF_965287045.1. Lineage (NCBI taxonomy): Eukaryota > Metazoa > Chordata > Chondrichthyes > Carcharhiniformes > Carcharhinidae > Carcharhinus > Carcharhinus amblyrhynchos. The sequence goes on along the minus strand of NC_137334.1, from coordinate 30,161,701 downwards.
GAGAGGCTTCAGAGCTTATAGGAGACCCAGCGAAACAGCACTGAGACACAGCGGGCTATAGCAGCAGCCCTTAAGAATGTGGCCCAGTCGCAGAAGGTTACGGCTGAGGAGTTGTAGATTGTGGCCTAGTGTTAGGTGGCACTTGCTGTCGCCATTGACAGGTAGCCCCTGACTCAAAGGGCCATTGGCGAGGGCTCGACCACCATGGCATGACCATGGGTGGTCCTCCAGTACTGGCAGGGCCAGGTGACATCGGAGGTTCTGGAGCTCACTGCGGAAGCACCACTGTCCCATGGAGTGACCCCACAGGAACCTCGAGGGAGGAGGAAGGAAGGGATCAAGCCCATGCCGGGGCCTTCCATCCAGGGGACTGTGGTTGTGGCTAAACCTTCTGACTCCCCACTCCTGACATTGGGACTCTGAGGGGCAGTGGGTGTTATGGATATATCTCTGACACCTGGAAGCCAGCCAGGGCCCTCAAGGTCCAGGGTCTCCAGAGGACGATCGCCAAGGGCCTCACAGGCTATGGGGCATGGTAGATAGCTACCTCCATCACCTATGTACATCCTGGGGAGACACCAAGACGTAGTGGTAATCCATACAAGGTTAAGATGGCATGGGTGAATGTCAACATGAGGTAAATAGAATATTTAGGCACTTTAAAGTAACATGTTCACATGTTTTTATATTATCACTTATTTTGAAAGCACTATTATTGGCAACAATAAACGTTATGTCACCCCACACCTTTGACTAACTCATCTCTAATTAGCCTTTAACAGGAATGCACTAACTTCGATTGTCACCGGAGGAACCCTGCACATTGATGTCAGTGGGGGAGGCCCCACAATGCGCTGCTACTGAGAAAATCAAGGCGCTCAGATAATTCACTGGCTACAGCGGGTGAGATTCATTGGCAGTGACTTAGAGCAGCTGCCATGGCATTTCCAGGACCCACGTGAGATTCCCTCCCTAACCCAACCACCCCAGGGCCCTGCATGGGGGTTTAGTGCTCTGTTACCCATTACCCAAATGTGGGCCTGGGTGCAGCATGCATGCGGAGCTCAGATAGGAGTCAGACTATTTTGCACCAGGCCATCATCACAATGGCTCATAGTGAGTTGTCAACACCCTCCTGCCTGCCATAGAAACTCACTAATACAGCATACCCAGGCCCACCACCCTGATGTTTTAATGTTGCAGGAGATAGTAGTATTACACAGTGTGGGGGGTTGTTTAGTGGAGATGGACTGATGTGTGGCAGCCCTTGCCCCTAGTGACCAAAGCATGTGCCGATCAGGGCCTTCATCGCCACCCTTATATGCCTGACCCTTGCTGCCACCAGCCCTCTGACGCCTGGGTGGTGTTCCTTGTCACTATTGTCATCATCCTCCTTCTCCTGCTGGGCAGCCTCCTCCCCAGCGACACCCAGCTAGTTAGCCTCCACATCCTCCTCCTCCAAAAGGTCTCCTCAATGCTGCGCCAGGTTGTGTAGGGCACAGCACAGCCTCCAGGAGTGAGTGCCCTCCTCGTGACCCAAAGTGCCACGTCCTGCAACAAGTGGCACAGGTGTTGCACTGTCTCCTTTCGGAGCCGAGGTCTGCCTCCAGTGGCCGTCTGCCTCTACTCCTGCGAGTGGTAAGGCCTGGGCCTCCTCTACCCGCAATTCATCCTCCAGCTCCTCGACCTCAGCTCCAGCAGCATCCAAACGGACAGCAAGATCAATGGGTTGCATTGCAAAAGCCATCTCATCAACCTGAAGTGGGGGGAGAGGTGGAATTTGGGGAAGAGGACGAGACAGATATTTAGATTAAAGAACTCTGCTCGCCTCCAGCCTAGCAACACAGTCTCCCCATACCCCACCCCTCACAGACTCCCAGCAACATAACTCCCCATACTCTCCACAGACCCTCAGCAACACACACTCCTCATATCGCCCCACACACCCCCAGCAACACACACTCCTCATATCTCCCCACACACCCCCAGCAACACACACTCCTCACATCGCCCCACACACCCCCAGCAACACACACTCCTCACATCGCCCCACACACCCCCAGCAACACACACTCCTCACATCGCCCCACACACCCCCAGCAACACACACTCCTCACATCGCCCCACACACCCCCAGCAACACACACTCCTCACATCGCCCCACACACCCCCAGCAACACACACTCCTCACATCGCCCCACACACCCCCAGCAACACACACCCCTCACATCGCCCCACACACCCCCAGCAACACACACTCCTCATATCGCCCCACACACCCCCAGCAACACACACTCCTCACATCACCCCACACACCCCCAGCAACACACACTCCTCACATCGCCCCACACACCCCCAGCAACACACACCCCTCACATCGCCCCACACACCCCCAGCAACACACACTCCTCATATCACCCCACACACACCCAGCAACACACACTCCTCATATCGCCCCACACACCCCCAGCAACACACACTCCTCATATCGCCCCACACACACCCAGCAACACACACTCCTCATATCGCCCCACACACACCCAGCAACTCACACTCCTCACATCGCCCCACACACCCCCAGCAACACACACTCCTCATATCGCCCCACACACCCCCAGCAACACACACTCCTCATATCACCCCACACACCCCCAGCAACACACACTCCTCATATCGCCCCACACACCCCCAGCAACACACACTCCTCATATCTCCCCACACACCCCCAGCAACACACACTCCTCACATCGCCCCACACACACCCAGCAACACACACTCCTCATATCGCCCCACACACCCCCAGCAACACACACTCCTCACATCGCCCCACACACACCCAGCAACACACACTCCTCATATCTCCCCACACACCCCCAGCAACACACACTCCTCATATCGCCCCACACACCCCCAGCAACACACACTCCTCATATCGCCCCACACACACCCAGCAACACACACTCCTCACATCGCCCCACACTCCCCCAGCAACACACACTCTTCATATCGCCCCACACACCCCCAGCAACACACACTCCTCACATCGCCCCACACACCCCCAGCAACACACACTCCTCACATCGCCCCACACACCCCCAGCAACACACACTCCTCACATCGCCCCACACACCCCCAACAACACACACTCCTCACATCGCCCCACACACCCCCAGCAACACACACTCCTCATATCGCCCCACACACACCCAGCAACACACACTCCTCATATCGCCCCACACACCCCCAGCAACACACACTCCTCATATCGCCCCACACACACCCAGCAACACACACTCCTCATATCGCCCCACACACACCCAGCAACTCACACTCCTCACATCGCCCCACACACCCCCAGCAACACACACTCCTCATATCGCCCCACACACCCCCAGCAACACACACTCCTCATATCACCCCACACACCCCCAGCAACACACACTCCTCATATCGCCCCACACACCCCCAGCAACACACACTCCTCATATCTCCCCACACACCCCCAGCAACACACACTCCTCACATCGCCCCACACACACCCAGCAACACACACTCCTCATATCGCCCCACACACACCCAGCAACACACACTCCTCACATCGCCCCACACTCCCCCAGCAACACACACTCTTCATATCGCCCCACACACCCCCAGCAACACACACTCCTCACATCGCCCCACACACCCCCAGCAACACACACTCCTCACATCGCCCCACACACCCCCAGCAACACACACTCCTCACATCGCCCCACACACCCCCAACAACACACACTCCTCACATCGCCCCACACACCCCCAGCAACACACACTCCTCATATCGCCCCACACACCCCCAACAACACACACTCCTCATATCGCCCCACACACCCCCAGCAACACACACTCCTCATATCACCCCACACACCCCCAACAACACACACTCCTCACATCATCCCACACACCCCCAACAACACACACTCCTCATATCGCCCCACACACCCCCAGCAACACACACTCCTCATATCGCCCCACACACCCCCAACAACACACACTCCTCATATCGCCCCACACACCCCCAGCAACACACACTCCTCATATCTCCCCACACACCCCCAGCAACACACACTCCTCATATCTCCCCACACACCCCCAGCAACACACACTCCTCACATCGCCCCACACACCCCCAACAACACACACTCTTCATATCGCCCCATAGACCCTCAATGACACACACTCCCCATACCCTCCAAAGACCCTCAGCAACACACACTCTCCATATTTCCCCACAGACCGGCAGTAACACACACTCCCCACACTCCTCCACAGACCCTCAGCAACACACATTCTTCATACCTGCCCACAGACCACCAGTAACACACATTCTCCATACCCCCCACAGACCCTCAGCAACTCTCACCCTCCATATACCCTCCACATACCCCAGAATGGCAACACAACCCCCCCATTCCTCTCCCCATCCTCACCCCACCATTCACAATCACATATTCAGAACCCATGCAGTAGTGACACAGGCAGTGCTGCTTTACAAGTCCTGAGGCTGTAGCACTACCACTTTAGAAAGTTTCCAGCCCATCCCCCACCTGCCCCAGCGCTTGTTGCTGCCTGCACTAGGACCCAGAGTCACACTGAGACCCGAGGTCAGCAGTCTGACCCCTCTCCACGCTGAGAGTCTGAGGTTGCACCCCATGAGCAACAGCTGATCCTCACCCCTGACACACTCGCAGGCCCACCCCGACCTGAAACTCAACATGGCCACCATGAAATAAAATAACCCCTTCTGAGCGGCACGGAGCAATTTGAACACAAAGACTTACCTCCTCGCAAGCCCTCACTCATCCAGCACCTGAATGTGACTTTGAGACATGACGAATTTTCCTGACAGATCCGGCTGCAGCGAGCGAGGTGGTTACGGCAGGTGAGCTGGGACGATTGGGAGTGAAGCTTATGATTAAATTGTGACGAATGCAAAAAAATACAAATTGATGCTCAGGCTCGAAGGGCTAGATGGCCTACTCCTGCTCCTATTTCTTACTTTCTTTCCTCAGTAAAATGGGAATGGGTGCGAAAATGGACGCCATTCCTGCTAGTCGCGTCACGCCCGATTTTACGACATTTTCCCGCTGCAAAATGAGTATGCTGAGGTCGTAAAATCCTGCCCAACGTTTCAAGTCCGCCACGAGCAAGGTGTTAGTAAATCCAATTTCACACCTATTGATTCCCTGTGTATCGTCTCGATGATCTTTTTTCAATTATGATGCTTCTTTCCGACTGGTTCCCGGATCATTGTGTGGTCAATGCAGCCTGTGACATATTGGCCCCCTCTCTGTTTCCAGTGCAAATTTATAGATTGCAGTCGGAGCCCGAAACATTCATGATTCCTTTTGAGAACTTTTGCTTTTCGGGATGACTTGTAGGTGAAAAAAATTTGCAGAGGTGACCTGGGTGAGTGGAATATTTATCATTTATGCTTGCTAAGTGACTCGTTGGCTGTTTGAGATGTGCAAAAGGAGCAAAAGTGCGTCATGATTGACAGTTCCCAATATCAGATTTGTTTTGCGCAAATTCAACAGCAGTGACATTTTGCATGCAGTTTAGTTTGATTTTCTTTTATATGAAAGCAGGCTGAAAAGCTTTGGGAGGATAAAAGAATAATGCCTTTGCTGTGTGTAACTAATTTCCCACAAAGGATTCACAGCTACAGTTATAATTTTATTTCCAAATCTTGCTTCATGTGATTGATTTACAAAATTAACCCTCAGTCCACCAGTTGTGGATTTCCACGGTGTGTTGAGTTTTTGAATGTCACAGATAGCAACCTAAATCTCAACCTGAGTGAGGGTTAAATGTGCCATGGATTTGTGACGCTGCCTGCATTTTGTTAGGCATTCTATACAATCCTACTTGAGTGAAAGTAACAAGAGACAGAATTGAGAATCTATCGGGAAAATGATTGAGCCTGTCTTCAATTATCTCAATGGGAAGTCCTAATTGCTTTTGGATGAAGGAGTTTAGCTGTTCCTGCAAGAGTTTCTTCTTCTGATCATGTCAATAACTTCTGAAAAGCTAGAAGCCAAAGTTTTTTAAAATTATTCTTTCAAGGGATGTGGGCATTGCTAACTGGGCCCGCATTTGCTGCCCATCCCTAATTGCCCTTGAAAAACTAGTCAAAATTCAACCACATTGCCATGGGTTGCATGTAGGCCAGACCAGGTAAGATCGACAGATTTCTTTCTCTAAAGGACATTAGTAAGCCAGGTGGATTTTTACAATGATCGACAATGTTTTCATGATCATCATTAGACTTCCAGATTTTTATTGAATTTATATTCCACCACCTGCCCTGGCAGGATTCAAACCCAGGTCCCCAGACTATTACCCTGGGTCTCTGGATTATTAGTCCATCCACTACAGCACAGCCTGGTGGTATTTTATGCATAGTTTTGATTGAAACTACAGGCAGAATTCTCCCAAAAATTTCTAAGTGTTGAATTTGTGGGAAAACGGGAGCAATTCATGCTGTTTCTTTTCAGTGGGAGTTCACACTAGAATCTCCCACATTCCGTGCACTGCAGAGGCCACCAGTGTGAATTTCATTAGATTTCAGGAAGTGGAGCCTATTCTTGATTGGAGGCTGAAACCAGCGGGCCTCTGTGCATGCGCGGTGGCCCTGAACTGTCAGCCCCCCATTTACTGGCCAGTCTAACTATTGGCCAGCCTGGCGACCCTCCCCCAATGCTGCATCTCTGACCTTCCCACAACCCAATCACTGCCATCCGACCATTCCTTGGCCATCCTTGACACATCCCCTGTCCCTGACTGCCCCAATTTCAGTCTAGCCCACCCCATGCAATGCAGACACTCCCCCGGGCAGACCTCCCATGGCAGATCACCCCTCCCAGCCCACCCTGATCACTGGTCCCCCTCCTGACCCCATCGATCCCAATGGCAGAGTGGCAGTGGGAGTCCCCCTTCCTCCACTGATCGTCTCTTAGGCCCCGCGCCCATATGCCCTGTCCCCTTGACACTGTCCCATGACTGATGGGCAGTAGCAAGGTGCCTGTGAGCATGGATACTTTGCCCCTTTTGGCAGTGCCAGGGAGAACAGGTTGGCACTGCCAGGATGCATAAGTCCAGGATGCATCATCTCCCTGCTGCTCGACCCCCTGAGGGGCCTCGATTGCCCCCCTTCACTCCAGCGGGGCCAGGCTGCTAGCTTCCTAAAAGTAAGAAACTACTCTAAACCCTGCTGGTGGGGTGGGAGAGGCTTGCGGGCCCAGAGAATTCAGTCCCAGGCCTGCCAATAGCAGTCAAATTATATTTAAAACATCATTTAAATGTGAGCCCTGCCTCCCCACCAATTTTCAGTGCGAAGTGGACCACAGTGGTAATCCGGCAGTGGGAGATGCTAGCAAGGCACGAACATTCGAGGGAACCCCATGCATTGCTGCCTGTGTGATTCTCTTGGCCCATTGCACTAAAAAAACCTTAGCGAGATGGGAGAATCACCCCCTGTATTACAGATTCTCTTTCTTTTCTCAATCTGCCTACCCACAATTTACTCTTCAAACTGAAGGCCATCTCAATAACCTAACTATCAAATAAGTAAACTTTAGGAAGTAGGATCTATGCTTTGTGCAACACGTACCCACACAGTAGAACAGTGAAATATCACAGATCATGAGAAAAGTTGACCAGTACATTTCACTTTGATCCTTTGGTCATCATAGCTTCAGTTGTGGGGTTAGTTTGGAGAGGTTGGGATTATTCTCCTTTGAGAGAAGAAGGCTAAGAGGAGGTTTGATAGAAATGTTCAAAATCATGAGGTCTGAGGAGATAGGAAGAAAGTGTTCCCACTCGTAAAAGGATCAAGATCAAGAAGGAACAGATTAAAAATGATTTACAAAAGTAGCAAATGTGATGTGAGAGAAAGCTCTTTCACACAGCGAGTGTTGGGTTCTGGAAGTATAGTGGACGCAGGTTCAATAGAGACATTCAAGAAGGCAATCATTTTTTTTTAAAGTTTATTTACTAGTGTCACAAGTAGGCTTGTATTAACATTGCAATGGAGTTACTGTGAAAATCCCCTAGTCACCACACTCCAGTGCCTGTTCAGGTACACTGAGGGGGAATTTAGCATGGCCAATGTACCTAATCAGCACATCTTTCAGACTGTGGGACGAAACCAGAGCATCCAAAGGAAACCCATATGGACAAAGGAAGAATGTGCAGATTCCATACAGACAGTGACTCGAGACAGGGATCGAACCCAGGTCTTTTGCACTGTGAGACAGCAATGCTAACTATTGTGCCACCATGGTCCTAAATATTTGAATAAAAACAATGTGCAGGGTTATGGGGAAAAGGCAAGGAGGAATGACACTAAGTCATGGTGCTCATTTGGAGAGCCAGCGTAGACATGATGGGCCAAATGGCCTCCTTCTGTGATTTTGTGATTCATATGGAAAAGAAATAGAAAGTGACAATACATTTTCAACAGACCAACTCGATTTTAATTCCAACAAAGCTCTCCCATATCCAATTGCTACCCCTGTTACTGTGCCTCATCCACAGCTTCTCACCTTTCGAAGAATTTCTCCTCCTTTCCAGAACGTATGAGAACTCCTTACCTTATTCATTCATGAGACATGCACGTCACGCAGTATGGCCAGCCATCCCTAGTTCGGTGATTTGTTAGGCCATTTCAATTGAGAGTCAACCATATTACTGTGACTCTGGGGTTACACGTAGGCTAGGTCAGGTAAGGATAGCAGATTTCCTTCCCTGAAGGGCATTAGTGAATCAAATGGGTTTTTCTGACAATCAACAATGGTTTAAGGTCATCAGTAGATTCTTAATTCCAATTTTTTTTATTGGATTAAATTCAACCATCTGCCATGATGGGATTCAAACCTGAGTCCCCAAAGCATGAACTGAGTATCTGGATTAATAGTCTAGCGTTAATACCACTAGGCCATTGCCCTCTCCCTTCTCTATCTTCCCCTTAATTTACCTTGTTATTTTTTTCTCCTGCCCACCCAGTTTAAAATGGCATACTAATCATCGACCTTTCAGTTCAAGGTGCCACATAAACAATGGAATGAAGGTAGTAGAGTGAATGGGTCTTTGTTTGGAAAACCAAGGAGGTGGGGAGGAGGGGGATGTTGTGGCAAGGAGGGTGCGGGCATGGGGCAGGGGGTGGTCAGGCGACTCACCAACTGTCCATGGTCAGAAGTTTGTTTTGAAGAATGAGTGTTGGTGTATCTTTAAACCCATCAGTTTTTGTGTAATCTAATTTTCTAATAACTCTGCCGCAAATTTGAGTTAAGATCAACTCAAGAGGTTAGTTTATTTTGCACTTTCGAAGACCCCACGAAAAGGAGCGACGTGATGTTTCATTCTGCTCTCACACGGTGAAGGAAGGGATAGAGGAAAGGGGGTTAACAATGCAAGGACCACAGAAAAACTTTTTTTGGTTGGTTCACATGAGCTCCAGAGTCACAAATCTAGAATCCAGTGAGGGAATCTTTTACTTTGGCCTTTGACGATTGGCTAGCTGGAGACTGATGTTGTAAGATGTACTTATTCAGGTGGCGTTGATGACACAAGATGATATGGGCATGCAGAGATTGTATCAGTTCTGTAGGCGATGATACAAAATCTTCCAATGGAGTCGGGTTAGATGGGCTCGTGAACCAATTTGGAAAGAGCTTTTTGTTGTGTGACTTTGCCATCTGGATGTTAAACAGCAGATTGACTGTACAGCTCAGCGAGGCAATATTAAACTGCTCAAAAGGTCAGCATCATTGTTCATGTGACTTTCCTTCTCCGATGAATGGCTTCAACAAAGGATGCTTATCCAGCATCTGGAATTTTGCTTTGCCTTCAGGATTGCTAATGTCTCAGTCATAATGGGTTGAAAGTGATGTTAACAGCCTGCTGTTTGCAAAGCCATTGTCTGAACAGATACACAGACTCCACCAGCCAGCTTAGCTTATCAAATGCAAATGGAACTCCTATAGCGCCTTTTGAATTTGATCTGAACAGTCACTTTTGGCCTGTTAGGATCTCCTTAGGCTTAATGAGGTGTGACAGTCCCAAAGTTTAGAGGAGAATCCTTTTGTTCTAGCGATTGCTGGAAATAATTTCCCACTAGAGGGTCAACCATCTTCAATGTCTGTGTTCAGTCCAGTTTAAAAATAAGAAATAGTACTAATAAATATAAATAATAAATCTGGGTTTTCTGTTCCGTGTCAGGGAAACCCAATACTCCCCTAACAGTTGTTATATTGTTGGGCAGTATATGAATCAGGAAGTGAGAGGTGCATGTAACAAGGGCAATAAGGTAATCAATGCAACATTAATCTCCATAAACTCTGGACAAACCAAACTTGCAGTCATAGCATGGGGGCAATGTTCATGGAAGGAATTGTAGAGCCCTCTAGAAGGGTCCTCATGACAGACTGGTGCAGAAGGTGAAGTCGCATGGGATCAGAGGTGAGCTGGCAAGGTGGATACAAAACTGGTTTGGTCAAAGATGACCTAGGGTAGCAGTGGAAGGGTGCATTTCTGAATGGGGGGCTGTGATAAGTGGCGTTCCACAGGGATCAGTGCTGGGACCTTGCTGTTTGTAATATATATAAATAATTTGTAAGAAAATGTAACTGGATTGATTAGTAAGTTTGCGGATGACACAAAGGTTGGTGGATTTGCTGATAACGATGAGGACCATTAGAGGATAGAGCAGGATACAGATCAGTTGGAGATTGGATGGAGAGATGGCAGAAGGAGTATAATTCGGACAAATGTGAGTTAATACATTTTGGAAGGTCTAATACAGATAGGAAATATACAATAAATGGCAGAACCCTTAAGAGTATTAATAGGTAGAGAGATCTGGATGTACAGATACACATGACACTGAAAGTGGCGATGCAGGTGGAGAAGGTAGTCAAGAAGGCATATGGCATGCTTGCCTCCATCGGCCGGGGCACTGAGTTTAAAAATTGGCAAGTCATGTTGCAGCTTCATAGAACCTTATGTAGGCCGCACTTGGAATATAGTATTCAATTTTGGTCGCCACACTACCAGAAGGATGTGGAGGGTACAGAAAAAGATATACCAGGATGTTGCCTGGTTTAGAGGGCATTAGCTATGAGGAGAGGATGGAGAAATTTGGCTTGTTCTCACTGGAGTGATGGAGGTTGAGGAGAGACCTGATAGCAGTCTACAAGATTATGAGAGCAGTGGACAGAATGGATAGTCAGAAGCTTTTTCCCAGGGTGGAAGAGTCAATTACTAAGGCGCATAGGTTTAATGTGCAAAGGGCAAGGTTTAAAGGAGATGTACGAGGCAGATTTCTTACACAGCGAGTAGTGGGTGCCTGGAAATCGTTGCTGGGTGAGGTAATGGAAACGGATATGGTAGTGACTTTTGAGGGGCGACTTGACAAGTACAAGTACTTGACAAGTACATAAGTAGGATGGGAACAGCGGGATATGGTGACCGGAAAGATAGCGGGTTTTAGTTCGGTCTGGCAGCGTGGTAGGCTTGGAGGGCCAAAGGGCCTGTTCCTGTGCTGTAATTTTCTTTGCTCTTTATGGTTTTTTAAATCATTATGTCAAGGAATCAATTAAGAAGTAGACAATTTTGTTTTGTGCAACGAGACAGGATTAATTAATAACTTTGTAGTAAAAGAGTCTCCCGGGAAGAGTGAGTGTAATACAATAGCATGTTACTTTGAATTTAAGAGAATTTAGTTTTAAATACAAAATTACAGTCATAGTTCTGAATATATCAAACTGCATGCATATGAATGGCAAGTTGGGCTAGGAAACCAGATTAGAAATATGGCTATTGGTAGACAATAGAGAATATTTTTAATTCATAAATTTACAATTGTTAAACATTCCTTTAAGAAACAAAAACTCCACGGGAAAAGTGGTCCAATGACAGCGGACAAAGGAAGTTCAAGATATCATCAGAATGAAGGAAGAGATTTGAAATAGTACCAAAAGCAAGAGATTTGGAGGAATTTAAAATTTAGCAAAGGATGACAAAGAAACTGATAAAGCAAGATTAAAAAAAATGAAATAGTTGGTGTCATAAAAACAAATTATGAAAGTTTCTATTTGTGTGGAAAAATGAAGAGATTACTGAGAGTAAACATAAGCCTCTTAAAGACAATAACAGAGTAAACCAGTGTAGTGTGCATTCCTCCACACACAGTCTTAACTCAATTTTATTACAATTATGTAGCTCTTCCGAGATATTTCACTGCCTGGTTAATGTCGTGTAACTAAAAAGCTGGAAAAACATGTTTTTATAAAGTACTACCATCTTACTGAGGAGGCTTCAGGTTAATCAATATTCAACAACCTGCTCTGAAAATTCTGCTCACTCTTTGACAACTGTGATAAATTTCAACGCAATAGCTAAGGCAATCCACAACATTCTAAAACACACAATAACATTCTAAATGCAATGGGATAGATTCCCCTGACAGCCCGTGGGAATCCCAATACCCCATAGAACTGGGATTCCTGATGGGCATCAAAGTAATTGGGATTCACCCATCCACTGGCTCCGATCGAGTTCCCACCCATAGCAGGCAGCAACTCAATAATTATGCAAACCTGCTAATTGCAATACAGACCCTTCCACACATCCCCTTCCCTTCAGACACACCCCAGTCAGGCCCTATCCTCCATTCATTCCCACTATTCAGGCTCCCTTCCGTCTCAAATCTCCACTCATGCTCCCCATTCAGTCCACGCAACTTGGCAATGGCAATGGTGTACTTCCCCTAGCACCCTGGTATTAACACCTTGACATGACACCTTGGGCCCTAGAGGGAGGGAGAGGGTGGGGTGGGCAGTAGATGGAGGTGGGGAGGGGGGCAAGATGTTAGGGCCATTGGCCATTTGTCCCTCTTCTGCTACCAGGCTGAAGCAGAAGGTTCTCTCAAGGATCTTGGGTGTTGGGTGGGCTCAGGCTGAGGGCACAAGGTTGACCTCGCTACTGTCCCCGGGACGTGGGACTCATGGCTAGATCTAGCCCTAGTAAATTTGAATATTACCTGTGGCGTGGTTATTTCAGGCAGTTCTGCGATTATCAACTGCAAGCCTATCTTTCAGCTGTGAGAATTCCAAAGTTGCCGGGTCACTTTTAATCTCCATGCCCCCCAGTCACTTGGCAGAATTTTAAATCACTGCAGCAGCAGAGATTATCCTTTCTCCCTGTCAGAAGCTACAAGTGTGAACACCTTGAAGTCCTCTGACAGAAAGGAGATGTCAATTTCAGCTGGTCAGAAGGGGGGAGGAGGGTGTTCCATTCTTAACAGCTGTGCACTCAGCCTCAATGTATTTACACAGCTTAAATCTGAAGCCTCTAGAGCTTCCTGTCAAGCCAGAACTTTTGAAACCTTTTCTAGTGCGTTGGAACCCTTTAATCTCTGTCAAATTCCACACGCAATACTTTGAAACAGGTGCCCATTGACAGCTTAAAGGATTTCCACTCATTCTTCAGTGTGTATTTCATTTCACTTCATGCTTGAATGTATCTCAAGTGCCTCCATTGATCCTAATTGCAATGATAACAAAAATTCTAAGCCTGATTGACACGTATGGTTTCTTCAAAAGGAATAAGTGATTCAGAAACTTTTAAACATTGCGGGATCCAAGGTCCCAGACCAGGGTGGGTACCAGGGTGCTGGGGGCAGTGCACCATTGACACTGCCAAGGTGCATGGCCTGAAAGGGGGCTGTCTGACATGATGAACAAGCTGTTGATGAAATGACAATGGACAACCTCTCTCTGTCCTTCAGCCCAATCTTCTCCTTCTGATTTCCTGCTTTCAGTAAGCCGAGAACCGCTACTCAGACCCCAGATTAACAGTGCAACACTCATGATCTAATACCTGTGGTCACCTTCTCAGACACTAGCTCCGTACTTATTTCGAGGACTAGTGTAAATTTGGAATTGACATTTAGTGAATGATATAGGCATGAGAGGCTAGGCAGGAGTAAAGGATGTTTTGTTTGCCAGCTCACTGGGCAAGTGGTCACTGTTGCTTTGAACCTTGCCGCAGGAAAATGCTGCTGGTCATGCACTCTGAGAAGGTCATTGGCTGGCCTGTTAGGCAGCCTTCTGTTACAGTGAAGAGACGGGGGGGAATTTATCTCCGACTTGACAAAGAGGGACGTTGTGCAACTTACTCATTCCAGAGCCTCTGTTCATCTCCCTGCCTTCCTGATGGAAGAAAGGTACCACCACTGCTCCCCCCATACCTGCTGTCGAGTGGATAGATCATACACTCCTCTGGGCAGAGCCTCCTCTGTGAGAGCAATACAGGCCCATCCACAACTCATCAAAACCCCTCCATTAACACTCTGAAGTACTTCCAGATACCCAATAGAAAACCTTTCAAAAAATGACATTCCCTGTGAGTTAATTGGGTGTCTGGCCCTTTTAAATATTGCCCATCATAGAATTCCTATAGTGCAGAAGGAGGTCAATCAGCCCATCAACAACAATCCCACCCTATCCCTGCAAACACCACGTATTTACCCTGGTAAGCCCCCTGAACATAGCGGGTAATTTACCAAAGCCAATGAACCTAATTCACACATTTTTGGACTGTGGGGGGAAACCAGAGCACTCAGAGGAAACCCACGCTCACACGGGGGGAATGTGCATACTCTGAGGCCAGAATCGAACCTGGGTCCCTGATGTTGTGAGACAGCAATGCTAACCATTGTGCTACTGTGCCACCCAAGCCTCTTGCTTGATGTTGCAGTGTAAGGAGGCTAACTGGACATTTATTGATCATTGTTAAAATCCAGGTCCCATAATTGCTGTTTGACATCAGGTCCATTCAAGGCCTTGCGGCAGATGACAAGTAACAGTGCAAGACCTCTGGAAGTATTGATACAAGCAATGCAGCATGAGGCAATTTTGCACCCAGCAATGCAAAAATAGACTACTTTTTGATACACTATTCACTACACTCATAATTATGTTGGCTGGTATTAAGAGTGTACAAATGGCATTCCCACTTGACTCCCACCAAGTTCATTAATCATTTAGCTATGTTAAAAATAACTTGCTCTGCTCTTTCCCTAGCTACGTTATTTAAAATGAATGACTATTTCAATGAAATGAACGAATAATATTATTTTGAATGTTTGCAGCCAAAGTGGCTGCAGTCATGTCCGCAGAAGAGGTACATTGGAGAGGAAATAAATAACTTGAAGAAATTGAATTCAAATGGTGTGGTTAAGCGATAATAACTAAAACTTTGCAACATCACCAGGTTGAGATCCAACACTCTGACATTGCTGAAACAAAACATTGAGGCCTATAGGATATAGCCTCCAGCTTATCATAAAACTTGGTTGGGATATTTTGTTCACACACTTAATTGAGCTGTGAGATTTGTCATATGTCATGAAGACCTATAAAGATTCACAGTCACTTTTTATCTGCTGAAATGTATCCTAGCACCAGCTGAACACAAAAAAAATGACAGTTCCTTGGTTAACATCACATACAATAAAAGCATAGTGAATAGCGTAGTTTAAGCTTTCAGATATAATTGCAAACTAACTACGTATTAGAAACCAGCACATAATGTAACTTTGCACTACTTGCCTCATGGAACAAAAAAGGCCAGCGATAGTTACACTGTGCAATAAATAAAAGTCCAAAGTGCTTGCATGTCAGCTACAAGTATGTATAATGTACTTTAATAAATTTTGACTTAATGATAGAAGAAGGTCATTTGGGAATAATTAAATGTGGTTTAATTCTATATGACTCCATTATTTTTAACTTTTAAAAAGATCCTGCTTCAACTAAGTAAGTGTGAAAATAATCATGTTAGAATTTAATTTTCAATTATTACACTTTGAAGTATCTTTCTCCCACAAAATCCATTTACATTTCAATTTAATCTTCCAATCACTGAGGTCAAATCTGTATTGTCTAAAATTTAAAACTGGCAGACAAATCTCCACTATTGCGAATGGCAGAACTTTCAAATACATACCTCACTAGAAGGATAAATTGGTGGTCTGAAGTAGCTGCAATCTCGATGTAAATGTGTTACCTATAATTGAACTTTGCTTTCTCCACCCAGAGAAAGATGTTGTGTGGTTAAAAATGTTGCTGCATCACGTGACAAGATGGGGTCAGTATTTATGTTTTACGCCTGCACTCAGACGCAACATCCAGCCCATTCAAAAAACACCTTCAGGTTTTATTAAATATTTGGCGGTGATACTTTGGGAAAGTTTACCACTACTAGTTTTAAATCACATTTATCAATTGTCAGATATTTCAATTTTAAGGCAAGGTCTGTAAGATAGCCCTGAACACAAATCTGCATTCACTGTCCAACTAATGCTCACAGCAAAATTTCAAAGAGGCACAACAAAAGGTCTTCCTTATCCCACTGATTATCACAACCAAGTGAAGGTTACTCAAAGAATCAGGAGGAAATTTATGGACAGAACAGTAATAGATTGAGAAGACATATTAGAGGGACTTTCATAACCAACAGTTGCTATGTCACCTGGTCCAGGTAGAATGCATCCTGGATTGCTGAGATGGCAAGGTGTAGAAACAGCAGAGACAGTGATTATAATCTTTCAGTCCTCATTGGATACTGGAGGGCTGCTAGGGAAATTGGAGGATTACTAATATTATAGAAAGGGGAGAGGGGAAAATGTAGGAAATACAGACAAGTCAACCAAATATTGACAATGGAGAGAAATAATCAGGGACAAAATAAGCTTTAATATTGAAAGACATGAGTTAATCAAGGCGAGCAAGCATGAATTGAGTAAAGGAAAACATGTCTGACAACCTTAATGGAATTCTTTGAGGAAGTAACAAAGAAGGTTGTTCAACGTAATGCAGCAGATCCTGTATATATGGGTTCTGGAGTTCTCCACCTAACTGTAATCCATTAATCATCAGTTGACTGCCCATTGGTTAAACTGTCAAGGATAAAAGATAAAAGTGCACTTAAAACTCAACAGCATTTAAGGAAACCCAGAAACCAGTTCCTCATACACATCTTTCTAATCCAGCCCTATAAATGTTATTGGGAAAGATCTGCAAGTTTTCTCACCTCAACTCCTCTTACTGGAAGATCACTGGCCACTGCTGTAGAGAAAAGCTACCATAGAAAATCTACTACGTTAGTTTCAAGTTACAGAAGTTGCCTTAATGACTATTGGCTGGTGGCTCTCACATCCGTCAGTATGAAGTGCTTCAAAAAGTTAATCATGGCACGGATCAATTCCAAGCCCCCGGACTACCTGGATCCACTACAGTTTGCCTAATGCCGCAACAGGTCTACAGCAAATGCCTTGCACTCAACCCTGGAACGCCTAGATAACAAGGACACCAATGTCAGACTCTTTCTTACTGACTACAGCTCAGCCTTCAACATTTTTATTCCCACTAAACTCATCTTCAAATTCCGTGGCCTGGGCCTCGGCTCCTCCCTTTGTGACTGCCTGAAATTCCTGACTCACAGATTACAATCAGTAAGGGTAGGCAACGACATCTCCTCCCCGATCATCTTCACACCGATGCCCCACAAGGCTGTGTTCTCAACCCCATATCCCTTTGCCTGATGAAGGGGCAAACCCCAAAAGCTTGCGAGTTTACTATCAAATAAAGCAGTTGGACTTAAAATTGGTGTTGTCAGACTTCTTACTGTGTTTACCCCAGTCCAACGCCGACATCGCCATATCATGGTTAAGATAACCCACCAATGCCTCTACTTTCTCAGAAGACTAAGGAAATTTGTTATGTCAGCTACAACTTTTACAGATGCATCCATAGAAAGCATCCTTTCTTGTTGTATCACAGTTTGGTATGTCTCCTGCTCTGCCCAAGACTGCACGGAACTACAAAAGTCGTGAATGTAGCCCAATCCATCACGCAAACCAGCCTCCCATCCATTACTCCGTCTACACTTCCCGCTACCTCAGCAAAGCAGCCAGCATAATTAAGGTACCCACGCACCCCAGACATTCTCTCATCCACCTTCTTCCTTTGGGAAAAAGATACAAAAATCTGAGATCACGTACCAACCGACTCAAGAACAGCTTCTTCCCTGCTGCTGTCAGACATCTGAATGGACTTACCTTGCATTGAGTTGATCTTTCTCTATACTCTAGCTATGACTGTAAGACTACACTCTGCACTCTCTCATTTCTTTCCCTATGACCGGTATGTTTTGTCTTGTCTGTATAACATGCAAGGAACATACTTTTTACAGTATGTTAATACATGTGATAATAATAAATCAAATCAAATCAAATTTGACAACATTTTAGCTGTCACTGAAGGATTGTCCTCCCGAATTAGTCATGACCATCGCCAACCTGTGCCAGGAAAGCTACAAAACTGGCATCTACAGAAAATGTGACAAATTGTCGAACTACGTCCTGTCTGCCAAAGAAAGCAGAAGTAATCAAATCCAGCTAGTTACTGTCACAACAATCTGCTCTCAATCATTAACAACATGAGTAAAGGTATAATTGACAGTAGTATCAAGTGGTACCTACAAAGCATTGACCTTATCACCAATGTTCAGTTTCAGTGCAACCAGGGCCATTTGACTCAGACCATTATAGCCTAAGCTCAAACATGGACAAAATAATTTAATTCAATAGGTGCAGTGTAGGTGACTGGCCTTAAAATCAAGATGTGGAGATGCTGGCGTTGGACTGGGGTAAATACAGTAGGAAGTCTCACAACACCAGTTTAAAGTGCAACAGGTTTATTTGAAATCAAGGCAGCATTTGACCAAGTATGGTATCAAATAAGGGGGAGCGGGGGGTATAAATCGGATACTCACCCGGGGACACACCTCATTGTTCTCCGGAGCATTGAACCTGGTGGCTGTGGCTGTGGTGAGTGACTGATTTAAAGTAAAAACCGCTTTTTTCCTGTACTTCCGGTTCTCGGGGCTTGTTAGAGTGTAGTTTACTTCCGTACCGGAAGTTAGGCCAGGGGATAGTCGTTAAGGGGGAGCGGGGGGTATAAAAATAGGGGTAGCAGCATAGAGCGGGCAGCGTCGGGAGCGGGCAGCGGAGTGAGTGGGAACTGAGTGAGAAGGGCTTTGGCTTGCTGGGCTTAGGCGAGTGCAGGCTTGGAGAAGGTGAGTGACAGATTTCTGCCCTGAGCACTTACAGGAGGTTGGAACATGGCAGGGAATATAGGGAGGAATGTAAGTTGCGTCCGGTGCCACATGTGGGAGTTCCTGGTGGTGTCACGGGTCCCCAAGGTACACATCTGCAGTAAATGTTTAGAACTGCAGCGATTGAGGGCCCGGGTCAGGCAACTCGAGGGGCGACTGGAAGATGCGTTTCTAGTCAGGGAGAATGAGGAGATAATGGCTGGGAAACATGAGCAGGAGGAGGTCTCAAGGGCTGAAGAGAAGGGAGGATGGACGACTGTTAGGAGGGGAAAGAGGAAGAAGAAGAGTAGTCAGGGTCCCCCGGCCTCCCCGGAGGCCTCCCAAGGTTCGTCGGCAGGGGCACAGAAAAATAAGAAGGAAGGGGAGACTGACTTAGAGGGACGGAAGGGGGCTGGTAAGGTGATAGTGATAGGGGATGGGAGGGTCCGAGGGATTGATAGGAGGTTCTGTGGGCAAGGGCGCGACTCCAGGATGGTGGTCTGCCTCCCTGGAGCAGGGGTAAAGGATATAATGGAAAGGGTAGAGGGAATTTTGAAAGGGGAGGGGACCCAGGCAGAGGTCATAGTACACGTAGGGGAGGGGGATATAGGAAGGAGGAGTAGGGGAGAGGTCCGTAGGCAATTTAGGGAGTTAGGGGCCAAACTAAAGAGCAGGACCTCTAGGGTGGCACTGTCTGGGTTGCTGCCCAGTACGAGCAGGGCTAAGAATGACGAGATCATGCAGTTGAATGCGTGGTTGAGGGACTGGTGTAGGGTAGAGGGGTTTACTTATGTGGATCACTGGGAGGTGTTTAGGAGAGAAAGGCAATTGTACAGGAGGGGCGGGGAGGATTTGAACGGGAGGGGGACTAGTGTCTTAGCAGGGAGGTTAGCTGGGGTGTTCAGGAATGATTTAAACTAATAGGGAGGGGGGGTGGGGAGGTGGCTGGGAGAGAGACGGGTGAAAGGAAAATTATAAGAGAGAAGGTGGTTCCGAGGGACGCTTGTGGGTTGAACTGTGTCTGTTTCAATGCTAGGAGTGTGGCAGGGAAAACGGATGAGCTTAGGGCCTTGATGTTTGTGAGGCAGTTGGATGTGGTGGCTGTAACGGAGACGTGGTTACGGGAAGGGGAGGACTGGCAGCTGAATGTTCCTGGGTACAGGTGTTTTAGGTGTGACAGAGGAGGGTTGAAGAGAGGTGGAGGGGTGGCACTGTTAGTCAAGGAAAACATCACAGTAGTGCAGAGGGAGGGCGATATGGAAGAGATAGGGATTGAGTCGCTGTGGGTGGAGTTGAGGAATAAAAAGGGAGAGATCACATTGCTAGGGGTGTACTATAGGCCACCCAACAGCCCAAAGTCAGTGGAGGAGGGAATTTGCAGGGGCATTTTGGACAGGTGCAGGAAGAATAGAGTGGTTGTAGTGGGTGATTTTAATTTTCCCGGAGTGAATTGGAGGGGGCCTAGAGCTGGGGGTACGGAGGGAGAGGAGTTTGTGAAATGTGTTATGGAAGGGTCGCTAGAACAGTATGTAACTTGCCCGACTAGGGGAGGGGCTATACTGGATTTAGTGTTGGGAAACGAGCCGGGGCAGGTGGGTGAGGTAGAGGTAGGCGAACATGTGGCGAACAGTGACCACAAGTCCGTCTACTTTAGGATAAAAATGGAAAGGGACGAGGGCCGTCCAAACGGGAGTGTGCTGAACTGGGGAAAGGCGAGCTATGGCAGGATTAGGAGGGAGCTGCAGCAAACTGACTGGGAGGGACTGTTAGCTGGCAAGTCCACGGTTGGCAAGTGGGAGGCTTTTAGGGACAAAATGAAATGGTTGCAGGGGAGGTATGTTCCGGTTAAGCGAAAGGATGGGAAAGGTAGGATTAGAGAGCCGTGGATTACGGGGGATATTGAAGACTTGGTCAGGAAGAAGAGGGAGGCGTATGTTAGGTCAAAACAAATGGGTACGGAGTGTGCGCTGGAGGAATATAGAGAGAGTAGGAGGGAGCTAAAAAGGGGAATTAGAAGGGTGAAGAGAGGGCATGAGATGGCTTTGGCTGGTAGGATTAAGGATAATCCTAAGGCATTTTATTCCTATATTAGAGGCAAGAGAGTAGTTAGAGGGAAAATTGGTCCTCTTAGGGACAAGAGTGGAGAGTTGTGTATTGAGTCGGAGGGAATGGGGGAGCTCCTGAATGAATACTTTGCGTCGGTATTCACGAAGGAGAGGGGTTCGGAATCGTGCGGTCTCTTGGAGGGAGCGGAGGTTCAGTTGCAGGATATAGTTATTACGAGAGAGGAAGTGCTAGGGCTTTTAGGTAGCGTAAGGACGGATAAAGCTCCGGGGCCTGATGGTATTTATCCCAGGCTGCTTAGGGAGGCGAAAGATGAAATTGCTGGGCCTCTGGCGCACATCTTTGTCTCTTCTTTGGACACAGGTGAGGTCCCAGAAGACTGGAGGGTAGCAAATGTGGTCCCGTTGTTCAAAAAAGGTAGTAGGGATAACCCTGGGAATTATAGGCCGGTGAGTTTGACGTCGGTGGTAGGGAAGTTAATGGAAAAAATACTTAGGGGTAGGATGTATGAGCATTTGGAGCGTTGCGATCTGATTAGGGATACGCAGCATGGCTTTGTTAGAGGGAGGTCTTGCCTTAAGAATCTGGTGGAATTCTTTGAGGAGGTGACAAAAGCGGTTGACGATGGGAGAGCCGTTGATGTCATCTGTATGGATTTCAGTAAGGCGTTTGACAAAGTCCCTCACGGTAGGCTGGTAGAAAAGGTTAAGGCGCATGGGATACGAGGCCAGGTAGCTAGGTGGATTGAGAACTGGCTGGGAAATAGGAGACAGAGGGTAGTTGTGGAGGGGACCTTGTCGGGCTGGAGGCCAGTGACCAGTGGTGTGCCGCAGGGCTCGGTACTGGAACCTCTCCTCTTTGTAGTCTACATAAATGACTTAGAAGAAGGCATAGGTGGTGTGATCAGCAAGTTTGCTGATGACACCAAGATGGCAGGGTTGGCGGGTACGGAACTGGATTGTCAGGTGATACAACAGGATATAGATAGGTTGGTGCAGTGGGCAGATAGGTGGCAGATGGCATTTAATCCTGACAAATGCGAGGTGATGCATTTTGGACGGAATAATGCAGAGAGGAGCTATGTGATAAAAGGTAGGCCGATTAGGAGTATAGACGTACAGAGGGACCTGGGAGTGCAGGTTCACAAATCCATGAAGGTTGCGTCACAAGTGGAGAACGTTGTTAGGAAGGCTTATGGGATGTTAGCCTTTATAGGAAGGGGCTTAGAGTATAAAAGCTGCCGTCTAATGCTTCAGTTATACAGAACGTTGGTTAGACCGCATTTGGAGTACTGCGTCCAGTTCTGGTCACCTTATTACCGGAAGGACGTGGAGTCTCTGGAAAGGGTGCAGAGGAGGTTTACCAGGATGTTGCCTGGCATGGGGGGACTGGGTTACGAGGAGAGATTGAAGACACTGGGGCTATTCTCCTTGGAAAGACGGAGATTGAGAGGGGACATAAGAACATAAGAAATAGGAGCAGGAGTAGGCCATCTGGCCCTTCGAGCCTGCCCCGCCATTCAATAAGATCATGGCTGATCTGTCGTGGCTCAGTTCCACTTTCCCGCCCTCTCCCCATAACCCTTAATCCCCTCTCTTATCAAAAACCCATCAACCCGCTTCTTAAAAATATTTAGCGAGGCAGCCTCCACCACTTCAACGGGCAGAGAATTCCAGAGATTCACCACCCTTTGAGTGAAGAAGTTCCTCCTCAACTCCGTTCTGAACCGCCCCCCCTTTATCTTGAGGCTGTGCCCCCTAGTCCTACTGTCTTTTTTGAGCGGGAAGAGTCTTTCCACCTCTATCCTATCCATCCCATTCATCATCTTATACGTCTCAATGAGATCTCCCCTCATTCTTCTAAACTCTAACGAGTACAAGCCTAGTTTATTCAGCCTCTCCTCATAGCTCAACCCCCTCAACTCCGGTATCAGCCTAGTAAACCTCCTCTGCACTCCCTGCAAGGCCAAAATATCCTTGCGCAGGTGCGGCGCCCAAAACTGCACACAGTACTCCAGCTGCGGCCTCACCAATGCCCTATACAGCTGCAGCAAGACCTCCCTACTTTTATATTCAATCCCCCTCGCTATGAAGGCCAGCATCCCATTCGCCTTCCTGACCACCTGCTGCACCTGTAGGCTGGGTTTTTGCGACTCATGCACAAGGACCCCGAGGTCCCTCTGCACCGTCGCCTGCTGCAGTTTTTCGCCACGTAAGTAATAGTCCTTCCTACCATTCTTCCTACCAAAGTGGACCACCTCACACTTGCCAACATTAAATTCCATTTGCCATTTCCTGGCCCATTCGCCCAGCCTATCTAGATCCTTCTGCAGACTCTCCACACCCTCCACACAATTTGCCTTTCCCCCAATCTTGGTGTCATCAGCAAATTTCGACACCCTACACTCGGTTCCCTCCTCCAGATCATCTATATAAATGGTAAATAGCTGAGGCCCCAGCACCGACCCCTGGGGCACCCCACTAGTCACCAACCGCCAATCCGAATAGCACCCATTGACCCCCACTCTCTGCCTCCTATTTGACAACCAATCCTCTATCCACGCTAACACCCTACCCCCAACTCCATGTCCTCTGACCTTCTGCAGTAACCTCTTGTGAGGTACCTTATCAAACGCCTTCTGAAAATCCAGAAAGACCACATCCACCGGCTCTCCTCTATCCACCGCCCTAGACACATCCTCATAGAACTCCAGTAAATTTGTCAGACACGACTTCCCTTTAATGAAACCGTGTTGCGTCTGCCCTATCAAGCAATTCCCTTCAAGATGCCTCGCAATTTCCTCCTTAATGACGGATTCTAACATTTTACCTACCACAGACGTTAAACTAACCGGCCTGTAATTCCCCGCCTTTTGCCTGGCACCCTTCTTAAACAACGGCGTAACATTAGCCGTTTTCCAATCCTCCGGCACTTCCCCGGAATCCAGTGACGTCTGGAAAATAACCACCAAGGCATCCACTATCACCTCCGCCATTTCTTTCAGAACCCTCGGATGCATTCCATCCGGTCCTGGGGACTTGTCCACAATCAGCCCCTCCAGTCTGTCGCGCACCACCTCTCTAGTAACAGTAATGTCATTAAGACCCTCCAGTCCTACCACCTTTCCATCGCTAACACCCGGCAAATTATTCACGTCCTCCTCCGTGAAGACAGAAACAAAAAAGTTATTCAAGACCTTAGCCATATCCCCATCCCCTACCACTAGGTCCCCTTTCTCATCCGCTACATGATAGAGGTATATAAGATACTGAAGGGAATAGATAGAGTTAATAGTGAGAGACTGCTCCCTAGACTGGGTACGAACACGAGAGGTCATCACTTAAGGGTGAGGGGGGGGAGGTATAATTTGGAGGTAAGAGGAAGGTTCTTTACGCAGAGAGTTGTGGGGGTCTGGAATGCGCTACCGAGTAGGGTGGTGGAGGCAGGAACGTTGGACTCGTTTAAGATGCAGTTAGATAGGCACATGAGTGAAACGAGAATGGAGGGATATGGTAGGGGCTATTAAATAGGGTTAAACCTCGGGAGACACCGGAAGGGCAGGCTGTATGATTAATTTTTTTTTGTCTTTATTCCACAGGTGGAGGTCCACCTCGTGTCAAGCGAGGGGCATGCACACGGCGGGTCGTGCGTGGGCTGCTCTTGGAAGTCCAGGGGTGGCCTAGTACTTCATGTCGGTGTGCGTGCTTGATCCTGGACCGATAGACGGGCTCCACAACAGCTCAGTGACTAGCACTGCTAGCTGTGCAGATACATGGATTTGGGCCTGTGTCTGTGGGAGTTTGCGCATTCTCCCTGTGGTTGCGTGGGTTTCCTCCGGGCGCTCCGGTTTCCTCCCACACCCCAAAGATGTGCTCTTAGGCTAATCGGTTTCCACCAAATTGACACTATTTCTTCCCTGAATCTGACTGAGTAGGGTCCCATTCGTAGACATGCAGGGTAGAATAGGTGTAGGGTGATGCGGCGGCGCAGGCTCGTTGGGCCGAAGGGCCTGTTTCCCGTGCTGGGTTGTTCTTTGTTCTTTGTTCTTTGTTCTTAAATAGTTTTACAAAATTGAAGTTAATGGGAATCATGGAAAATAGCCAACGTTGGTTGGATTCATTCCTAATTGTTCTGGTGTTAGGAAGTTGGAATGAAATGAAAAGTAAAGAACTGTAAAGATAGGCATGAGGCCTTGTGTGATGCAGATTAGGCTAGTAGCAGGATGAAACTGATACTTTGGTAAGTAGAGTCCAGCAGTCTAGTGGCCTAGATCATAACCACACCCAGTTTGCAAAGAGTTTTGTTTCACTCAATATACCACCAATGTCAGGTGGTATTTTACCATTTTGATTCTAAGTGCTGGGAGTCTTTCAGATCCGACTTTTAAACCCATTCTGAGGTGCTCCACCTGAAAAAATATCAGCAATTCTGAATTACGGCGCACAAGCCTGTGGGCAGGACATAATGTGCCTGAAATCCTACAGCTCCGATCGGCACCTCTGACTGCGCAAACACAGAGAAAAACTTGTTGAATGCTGTTCCCCTGCCACATTTCTCGCGGGTCGCATAATATGCCCCCTCCGGCCCCCATAGACATTGCTCCACTCCCGCAACATTACTGACCCCCTTATTTCTCCCCCACACTTCCGCCAACCAGACTGATCAGGGGCCCCTCCTCCCTTGCTCCCCACCAATGTTAGGCAGAGTGGCAGCAGATCCCCTTTTACCCCCACTAAGTATAGGCAGAATGATAGCAGGCCTACCAGACCACCCCCCCCCCCCACCAATCTCAAATAGAGAGCCATCAGACCCACCCCATCTCCCACCTCCACCCCACCCCCAGCCCCCACAACTGATCCCAAGCAGAGAGCCATCAGGCACTCAGCATTTATCTTCTCACTAACCCCCACTAATGGAGTGCATGAATTGAACTCAAACAAATGCATTTAAATAGCCGTTGCATCCATTTTGAGCGCGGTCCTGATCATGACCATTTTCGGGCCTTGGTGAAGAGGGAACCGACTCAGAGGAGGGCAAGGATCGTGCTACTCGCCTCACGCTGCTTTACCAAGCTTTCACACCCAAAAATGGGTACAATGCGATAGTAAAATCGAGCTCAGAGAGTCAAGTGTGATGCTGAAAGCAGTAGAAGCTGTCTGTGTTAGACCCCAAAAATTCAACTCTAAATTAGAAGAAATGTTTCCCAAGAGAAAGTTACAGGCCTCTGTGTGGTAATTATTTGCTGGATTTGGCTCATAGTATTAAAACGTATGAACATTGTTTTGGGGATGGTATGCTCTTAGAGTTTAAAGAAGTAATGAGATTTGGATTGGGGATAATTTAACTATACTACATGAATAACTGTTATTGTAGTTAATTATAAATGTTGTTCTTTACTGTTTTCTTTCTTGTCTGTTTTAAAATTTAATAATCATTTTATTTTTTGAAGAATTTACAACAAGATTAATACCTTTCCTCACCAGGTTTCAGCTCTTTTCTCATATTTTTCCAAGTGAGAAAAAAAACTGTTGTCAGTTGGCATTCCAAGTTTCCCTTCTTGGATTTAGGATGCCTGCACGTTGAACATCAGCATGGTTCATAACATTGGAGTCAATTATCTCTGTTCCGGGACATCATTACAGGAATTCCCAATGATAGTGTCCTTGGCCCAAACATCTGGAACTGTTAAATCACTGACCTTTCCCCATCATTACTCCTCGGATGCTGAAGTGGTCTGTGCCTATATACAGAAAGACCTGGATAACATTCAGGCTAGAGTTGATAAGTCGTCAGTTACATTTGCACGACATATGTGTCAAGGTGTACGATTGTCTCCAACAAGAAAGAATCTAACCATCGATCCTTAGCATTGTAATCACTGAATCTCCAGCAAAAACATTCCTGGGGTTATCATTGACCAAAACATACCTCGGATGTCTTATAATGCAGTGAGTTGTATCCCTGCCTCTAAGCCAGAAGCTCTAGGTTTGTGTCCTAATCCAGGATTTGATGGCCAAGAAAGATACATTCATGACACGGTTCAGTGTCAAACTACCAATTCTTCCAAACACACCAATGGTTGGTGGTAAGAGAGATTCCTGGTCAGCAATGCTTGCTATGGAGTTGTGACTCTCAAGTTATAAGCCTTTGGAGACAGACAAGCAAAGTGTTCCAGGAATTACTAGCTGTGAAAACAGACAAAAGTCTCCCTTAATGCACAACTGGATGTGGGAAGAGAATTGGAAAAACATAACTGAACCAGTCATATATTCACTGTGGCTACAAAATCAGGTCAGAGGCTAGGAATTCTGTGGAGTAACTCACCTCCTGATTGCCCAAAGCCTGTCCACTAGCTATAATGCACAGGTGAGGAATGTGATGGAATATTTTCCATTTGTCTGATGAATGCTGCTCCTTAAGAAACTCAAGAAGTCTGACACCATCCAGGACAAAACAGCTCATTGGACACCATCCATTTCCATTATCAGTACATAGAATATTTCCAATGGTGGGGGAGACCAGACCTAGGGGTCATAGTTTGAGGATAAGGGGTAAATCTTTTAAAACTGAGGCGAGGAGAAATTTCTTCACCCAGAGAGTGATGAATGTGTGGAATTCACTACCACAGAATGTAGTTATGACTTAAATGTTGATTTCAAGAATAAATTAGAAGTAGCTCTTGGGTCTAAAGTGATCAAGGGATATGGGAGGAAGGTGGGATCAGGATATTGGATTCGATGGTGAGTCAATTCAAAATGAATTCGGAGTAGGCTCAAAGGGCTGAATGGCCTGCTCCTGCTTCTGGTTTCTATGTTTCTATAGTGGCAACAGTGTATATCATAGAGAAGATGCGGCATGGTAACTTGCAAAGCCTACTTTGG
Source organism: Carcharhinus amblyrhynchos (assembly GCF_965287045.1). NCBI lineage: Eukaryota > Metazoa > Chordata > Chondrichthyes > Carcharhiniformes > Carcharhinidae > Carcharhinus > Carcharhinus amblyrhynchos. Next base: position 30,133,556 of record NC_137334.1, on the reverse strand, counting down.
CAGCATCTACCAAACACACAACCTCTACCATTCAGAATGATGAGGACTGCAGATGTCTGAGAACACCAGTACCTGCAAGTTCCCCTCCAAGCCACATTCCATCCCGACTTGGAATGATAATCCTGTTGTTGGGAAGAACATGTCTTGGAAGGTCCTGACAGCACGGTGGATGTACGTACATTGAATGATTTCCAGCGGTTCAAGAAGATGGCTCACCACTACCTTCTTGAGAGTAATTAGGCATGGGCAGCAAGTGCTCACCTCCCATGAAAGAATGAAAAAAAGAGCTCACACATTAAGTTATGATGTTTTCATTTAAATTGTCTGAATCTAAAAGGGAAGATAACACAATATTCCATCCATGATATCTAGCTGAAGAAATTGAAGGCCATGAGAAGGGATTCCCTGAACACATAATATATTGTGTTAGCGTGGGATTATTTGGTCATTCGAAGACTGAAGTTTTAAATAAAAATCCTGAGCAGCAGACAATAACTGCTCGACCTGAGAGGAGATGAAGAAACCTATATGCAAATGCGGCCTGTTGCAGTGCAAATTCTGCCCTCAGAAACTGTGGACCCGAAATATGTATGTCCTCCGTGCCCGCATTTGACATTCAGTTTGTCATTTTGTCATAAGACCAATCCATTACATTTTGACTTTGTTTACTAGCTGTTGCATGTGTTAAGTGAATCCTGGGAGACCCTGGCAGTAATAGCACGGGCAAGCGTGTGAAAATCCAAGCACTCCCTGACAATTAGGAAACTTACTGAAATCATAAAAATTACAAGCACTTGTTTGCTTAAATCCGCAATCGTGTGACTCCAACTGACAGCTTGGAGATGACTGCAATATTTGCATCATTCCTGCACATCGAACATCTGTCATTAACTGTTCATGCAAAGCGGCCATTTCCCCCCTTACCCCCACCCACCCTCTCCTCCAGAAGGAAGCAGCAATCTCCACACATGAAATGAATATTAGAATTCAGGCAGATCTTTAAGCGTCAGGAATCAAAGACAGAACATGCACTGTTAATTAGTTTTTCAGTCAGAAAATTCAGTTGCAGGGATTAAATCCAGTGTTCTGCTGTCTCTTATTTTAGTGGAGTGGAAAGAACTGGTGGAGATAAGGCTGCCAGAGCAAACAAACAGCACTCGAATTATACTCTCTGCACTGTCCATTACCCCATTCATCACATCTACAATCCCAGAGATAACCAGCTGACAGTGACTAAAGAATCTAATGGCTCAGGCTTAGCAGGGAAATTGTGATATAACCAAAGACCTATAGGAGACTCCTCACAGGCTCAATGGGTACCTGTACCCATCAAGATGACTATCACCCTCCATTTGTCTGCCATCTGCCCTTTCCAGGTCAACAAGGGATTATCTACAGTTTCAATTTTCTATCATTTTTTAACTAATAATATGGTTAAATGCACTTCTAACATTGTTCTCTGCACTTCCTCACCAACATCAGTGATCATCATTTGCTATTCTGATAAATTATTGGAAATAATTGGCAACAAAGTAAAAATTTGGTACCACAATTTGCATCATGTCATTACCGATAGGAGTGACTACCCCACAATCCCTGTGATGTCCCAATGTGGAATCTCTGGAATTCTGTGCCCATTGAAGTGTTGGAGGCTACCTCGTTGAATATATTTAAGTCACGGGTAGATAGATTCCTGATAGACAGGGGAGTTAAGGGATATGGGGAGAAAGTGGGAAAGTGGAACTGATCCAGTTCAGATCAGCCATGATCTTATTGAATGGAGGGGCAGGCTCGAAGGGCTAGATGGCCTACTCCTGCTCCTATTTCTTATGTTCTTACGAAGTCCCAACTTCACATTGAAGATGCCCTCCATTGTATTGTGTGGCACTACCACCATGATAAATAATCTTTTAGATCAAGCAGCTTAAAACTGGGCATCCATGAGGCAGCAGCAGAATTGTACTCAACCACAACCTGTAATCTCACTGTCTGGCATGTCCCCCCATTCTGTCATTGCTATCAAACTGACAGATCAACCCTGGTTTAATGGAGAATGTAGGAGGGCATGCCAGGAGCAGTAATACCTAAAAATGAAATATCAGCCTGGTAAAGCTACAACACAGGACTATTTGCATGCCAGGCAACATAAGTAGCAAATGATAAACAGAGCTAAGGGAATCCACAATGCATGGATCAGATTTCAATCATTCAGTCCTGCAATATTCAGCTGTGAATGGTGGTGGACAATCAAACAACTAACTGGAAGAGACGACTCCATAAATATCAATGCACAATGATAGGGGAGTGCAGTAAATGACAAGCTTTAAGTATTTGCAACCATCTCCAGCCGGAAAGATCAAGTGGATGATTCATCAATGCTGCTCCCTGTGGTCCCCAGCATCACAGAAACTGGTCTTCAGTCAATTCGATTCGACCTGTGTAATATCAAGAAATAGCTGAAGCCATTGAAAACTTCAAAGGTTATGGACTCTGACACATTCTGGCAATAGTCTTGACGACTTGTGCTCCAGGACTTTCTGCTCCCCCCCACCAAGCTATTCCAGTACAGCTACAATGCTGGCATCTGCTCAGCAATGTGGAAATTGCCCAGGTCCACAAATTAGCAGAATAAATCCACCCTGTCAGTTACCTCCTGATCAGTCTATTCACAATCTTCAGTACTGTGATGGAAGATGCCATTGTTATATATTCAAGTAGTTGCAGAATCGCTTTAAGATTTAATGGTGATGTCATTGGTTTTTTTTACATGCTCCTGCCTTAGTTTCATTTCCTATTCTGCACAGGGAAAAGCTTCGACAACAAATCTTGTTATTTTGAATATGTGTGAGAAAACCATAAGGGTGATTTTCTTCTAAAAAATCTGAGTGCCAAATGGGCAGGAAAATGGGAGATTTTCCCACACATTTTTTGGCTGTATTTTGTAGACTGGATTTCCAGCACTCTGTTCTTTACTGAGTCCACTGGGTATTCATACCGGTGGGGGGATTGCATGGGGGAGTGCCTAATTCCGCTCACGAAGCCAGCATTAGTGCTCTGAGTGGGCCACGGTGCATGCACCAGTTTGTCAGTAGGGATTTCACTGGGCCCACCATCACCAGCCTCCTGATCACAGCCTTTCCTGAACACCCCCCTCATTCCCTCCGATCGCTGGACTCCATAATCCCTGTGACCCCCCCCCCACTGCACCCACATCGCTGGTTGTTCAATCACTGGCTTCCCAGCCACCCGCCCGGATAGCTGGACTCTGTGAGCCCCATGATTCCCTCATCACTGGCCTCCATGACAACCCCAGTCACCGGCCTCTGTGATTTCCCATCAGTCGCTGACTTCCCCAAGTCCTTCTTCCCTCTGCACTAGTCCAACCCTCCATGGCCAGACCTAAACACTCTCCTCCCACCCAACCCCATCAATCCCTAATACAAAGAGAAGCGGGCCCCACCCCACCCGTCCCCCACTCCACATAAACCAATCACCCCACAATAGGGCCGGCTCCCCACCCTGCCCCTCAGGCCCCCTTGGCACTGCCCGGTGGCTGCCCTCTCGCGGGTCCCCAATGGCCTCTGTTCCCACCAGCGAGATGATCATGCCTGGTCCCCTTGACGTTTAATCCCTGCTGGTGGGAATCTCTCCCAGCTGGGAGAGGGGAACATGAACCAACCTGAGCAATACCATCCCGGACTCAATAGCGATATGGAAATTGAGATTTCCAAATTGAAATCAGCTTCATGCTGATTCCGGCACGAGGCTGATTGCATTGTATAAAAGGCCTGGGACCAGCTGGATGCCAGCCATGGCTCCCGCTACTGGTCCATCATTGACATCTCCTGGCCCGCAGTGCTACTCGAGCAGCGCAGCAAGCCAGGAAAACCGCACACCACATCTTTTCCTTTTTGTTTAAAAACCACAAACCCTAACATAACTAAGACATTACAGCCATTGGCAGTGCTGCCAAGCAGACATGATTTCCCTGTGTGACACCAGGATGAGTCTGCTTGATTAGATTATGATTTCCAAATGTGCTGCTATTACTTCCTCAATAATTTATTCCAGCATTTTTGCAACAACAGATGTTAGGCAAGGCGATTTTTTGCCTTTCTCATTTTTTGAGTAGAGATATCACATTGGCAGTTTACCAATCCTCTGGTACTTCTCCAGAATGTGGAGATGCCGGCTTTAGTCTAGGGCAAACACAGTAAAAAGTTTCACAACTCCAGATTAAAGTCCAACAGGTTTATTTGGTAGCACAAGCTTTCAGAACACTGCCCCTTCTCACCTGATGAACACAGGATTTTTAGAAAATTCCAACCAATGCATTCACTATCTCTGTAGCTAACTCTTTTAAGAGCCAAGAATGCAAGCCATCAGGGCCAGGGGACTTACCTTTCTTTAGCCCTATTAGTTTGTCTAATACTACTTATCTATTGATTGTGATGGTACTTAACTCCCCCCCTGTATTCTTTAGTATTACTGGGATGTTTGAAGTATTTTCCGCCAGAATGACTGATGCAAATTTTCTGTTTACGTCCTCTCCCATTTCCTTGTTTCCCATAGCTATTTCAACTATTAAATTTCTAAGAGGCCTATGTTCATTTTTGACCTCTCACTTCCTTTTTCTACATTTAAAGAAGCTCTTATTACCAGTTTTAATATTCCTCACTATTTGCCCTTGTAGTTTACATTCTCTCTCTTAATTATCTTTTACATCCTCTTTTGCTGAATTCTGAATTTCTTCCAGTGTATGAGGCTATCACTGACTTTTGCCTCCTTATTTACTCTTTCTTTCAACTTACTACTCTCTTTAACTTTCCTAATGAGTTATGGTTGGTTTATCTCTCTCTCTTTAAATCTTATCCTTGCCACATTTTTTTTCTATTACCCTCTGCTCCCTCTATGCAATCATCTGCTACCCCACCACAATTCTGGATCTTCCATTCCACTTTAGGCCACTGTCTCCTGCTCTGTGATTGTTCCCTCTGCTGCCCAGTAGCCAGTAGAATGTAATGGTACCAGTGCGGGACTTGGGGGCATCATGTTATTTGCCAAAGTACTGAGACTGGTCTTCCCAAATGGGATCAAGTGACTGAAATCTTTCTAAGTACCAACAACGGGAGATAACTCATCACCTCACATGTCAAAGAGCCACCTCACTTTGTAAATCATTGTATGTCATTTGCACCAATAACAACATGATCTCAACACCGAAGCACTTTCCTCCCTTTATCTGCACTTTCCTCCCTTTATCTACATTGCAAAAGAACTATTCCCCCTCAGATGACCTTGCTGTGTCTCCCACTGGCCCAATTTCCAGTTGTTCCCCTCTGGTACCTTCTCATCAACCAGCACCATACATCACATCTTTTAATTCTGCTCCACTCCATTTCTAAGGCCCCAGAGCACTTCATTCCTGTGAAAAAGCAATGTCTGTGTATTTCCTCCAATCTAGCATACGACACTCACACAGCACTCTTCTCTGCAACAGAAGAGCAAATATAGACTGCATCATCACAACACTAAACTCTTTTATTCTATCTACAAGTGATTCTCCTGTGGTGCTTAAGAACGTAAGAACATAAGAAATAGGAGCAGGAGTAGGCCATCTAGCCCTTCGAGCCTGCCCCGCCATTCAATAAGATCATGGCTGATCTGTCGCTGCTCAGTTCCACTTTCCCGCCCTCTCCCCATAACCCTCAATCCCCTCTCTTATCAAAAACCCATCAACCCGCGTCTTAAAAATATTTAGCGAGGCAGCCTCCACCACTTCAACGGGCAGAGAATTCCAGAGATTCACCACCCTTTGAGTGAAGAAGTTCCTCCTCAACTCCGTTCTAAACCGCCCCCCCTTTATCTTGAGGCTGTGCCCCCTAGTCCTACTGTCTTTTTTGAGCGGGAAGAGTCTTTCCACCTCTATCCTATCCATCCCATTCATCATCTTATACGTCTCAATGAGATCTCCCCTCATTCTTCTAAACTCTAACGAGTACAAGCCCAGTTTATTCAGCCTCTCCTCATAGCTCAACCCCCTCAACTCCGGTATCAGCCTAGTAAACCTCCTCTGCACTCCCTCCAAGGCCAAAATATCTTTGCGCAGGTGCGGCGCCCAAAACTGCACACAGTACTCCAGCTGCGGCCTCACCAATGCCCTATACAGCTGCAGCAAGACCTCCCTACTTTTATATTCAATCCCCTTCGCTATGAAGGCCAGCATCCCATTCGCCTTCCTGACCACCTGCTGCACCTGCAAGCTGGGTTTTTGCGACTCATGCACAAGGACCCCGAGGTCCCTCTGCACCGTCGCCTGCTGCAGTTTTTCGCCCCGTAAGTAATAGTCCTTCCTACCATTCTTCCTACCAAAGTGGACCACCTCACACTTGCCAACATTAAATTCCATTTGCCATTTCCTGGCCCATTCGCCCAGCCTATCTAGATCCTTCTGCAGACTCTCCACACCCTCCGCACAATTTGCCGTTCCCCCAATCTTGGTGTCATCAGCAAATTTCGACACCCTACACTCGGTTCCCTCCTCCAGATCATCTATATAAATGGTAAAAAGCTGAGGCCCCAGCACCGACCCCTGGGGCACTCTACTAGTCACCATCCGCCAATCCGAATAGCACCCGTTGACCCCCACTCTCTGCCTCCTATTTGACAGCCAATCCTCTATCCACGCTAACACCCTACCCCCAACTCCATGTCCCTCGACCTTCTGCAATAACCTCTTGTGAGGTACTTTGTCAAACGCCTTCTGAAAATCTAGAAAGACCACATCCACTGGCTCTCCTCTATCCACCGCCCTAGACACATCCTCATAGAACTCCAGTAAATTTGTCAGACACGACTTCCCTTTAATGAAACCGTGCTGCGTCTGCTCTATCAAGCAATTTCCTTCAAGATGCCTCGCAATTTCCTCCTTAGTGACAGATTCTAACATTTTACCTACCACAGACGTTAAACTAACCGGCCTATAATTCCCCGCCTTTTGCCTGGGACCCTTCTTAAACAACGGCGTAACATTAGCCGTTTTCCAATCATCCGGCACTTCCCCGGAATCCAGCGACGTCTGGAAAATAACCACCAAGGCATCCACTATCACCTCCGCCATTTCTTTCAGAACCCTTGGATGCATTCCATCCGGTCCTGGGGACTTGTCCACAATCAGCCCCTCCAGTCTGTCGAGCACCGCCTGTCTAGTAACAGTAATGTCATTAAGACCCTCCAGTCCTACCACCTTTCCATCGCTAACACCCAGCAAATTATTCACGTCCTCCTCCGTGAAGACAGAAACAAAAAAGTTATTCAATACCTTAGCCATATCCCCATCCCCTACCACTAGGTCCCCTTTCTCATCCTCTAAAGGACCAACATTCACCCTAGCCAGCCTCTTCCTTTTTATATATTTATAAAAACTCTTGCTATCCTTTTTTATATTAAGCGCTAGCCCAGCTTCATAGTTTCTCCTACCCTTCTTTATCAACTTCTTTGTCAATCTTTGTTGACATTTAAACCTCTCCCAATCCTCTTCTCGCCCACTACTCTTAGCTACTCTAAATTCCTCCACTTTTAGTTTAAGACTTTCCTTCACCTCCTTCGTTATCCACGGCTTATTACCTCTCCTCCTACTGTCCTTTTTGACCATCGGAATAAATTTCTGCTGAGCACCAAGAAAGGTCTCCTTAAAGATCCTCCACTGCTCCTCAACAGACCCTCCCTCCAACGCGCTCCCCCAGTCCACAACTTGCCTATTTTCCCATTCTGACTTCTAATTACACTCAACACATGCCTCAGGATCTGTATCTTGTCTTTTTCATGGGCATGCTGCAAATCTGAGGTCTGAACACTAATTTTAGTAACTTCAAATCTTGGCTATATCCCAATTCTCTTTCTAGTTGGGCAAGTTGGTGCTGTGGAGAGCATTTGTTGGCATTAAAGGGAAGGAAAGTTCATAGAATCCCTACAATGCAAAAGGAGGCCATTCAGCCCATTGCGTTTGCACTAGCGCTCTGACAGAACATTCTACCCAGAACCTATTCCCATAGCTCCATATATTTGCCTTACTAATCCCTCTAATTTACATACCTTTGGACACCAAGGGGCAATTTAGCATGGCCAATCAACCTAACCCGCACATCTTTGGACTGTGGGAGAAAATTGGAACATGTGGAGGAAACCCACGCAGACACTGGGAGAATGTACAAACTCCACAGTGCCATCCAAGGTCAGAATTGAACCCGGGTCCTTGGCATTTGTGAGGCAGCGGTGCTAACCACTGTGCCATTGTTTAATTTCAGCTGCAAATCCATCATCAGGACTTGATTCTGGTGTGTCAGGCTGTTTTGTTTACACTTTCTGGGAACGATAGACCTGCTGTTTGTTTCCAGTATTTCATATTTTCATATTAAACTCTCACAAGTTTTTTTTAATATATATCATCCCCAATTTTCTTTTCTCTTCCCTGGTCCTCTCATGGGTTCACCATTCAGTAGTTACCATTCTTTTGTTCTTTTTTTCCCACTGTCTCTACAGTAAGAAGATGTTTAATAACATTTAACAGTTTTCTGATAGTTCAACAACTTATATAGTGCCTGTGAGGGGAAGCCTAGCAACCATAGGACAATCAGTTTAACTTGGGTATGGTGGAGGAATTTTTAGATACAACAATCAGGAGAGAATTAACATCATGATGACAAATGTGTGTTAACTAAGGAAGATCAGCATTGCTTTCTTAAGGAAAACTAACTTGTTTAACTAACTTGCTGGACTTTTTGAAGAGGGAACAGAGAGGGACGATGAGAATAATGTTGTTCCAAAAGGTATTTGATACAGAGCCACACGACAGATATGTGAGCAAAGTTATAACTCATGGAATAAAAGGGACAGCAACAAGGATGTGGAATTGGCTGAGTGACAGATAGCAGAGACTAGGGGTTGATGGATGTTTTACATGCTGAAGGAAGGTTTGTAGTGGTGTTCCCCAGGTGTCAGTATTGAAATCCTTGCTTTTCCTGATATATAACAATGATCTAACCTTGGCATACAAGGCACAATTTCAAAGGTTGCGAATGATACAAAACTTGCAAGTATTGTGAAGAGGAGAGTGTAGAACTTCAAAGGGACATAAACAAATTGGTGGAATGGGCGGGCAGGTGACAGATGAAGTTCAATGCAGAGAACTGTGAAGTTTGGCAGGAAGAATATGGTGAGACAAGAGGAAATAGAGAGCACAAGTCTGAAGGGGCACAGGAGCAGAGGGATATATATGTGCAGAAGGCATTGAAGGTGGCAGGACAATTTGAGAGAGCAGTTAATCAAGAACACAATACCCTGGGCTTTATTAGTAGCGACATAGAGCAGAAGCGAAAGAAGGTAATGTTGAATTTGTATAACAAAGAATGAAGAACAGTACAGCACAGGAACAGGCCCTTCGGCCCACCAAGCCTGCACCAACACATGATGTCCTTTTGAACTAAAGACCTTTTGCCTCTACACAGTCTGTGTCTCTCTATTCCCTGCCTATTTATGTACCTGTTAAGATGCCTGTTAAACATTGCTATCCTATTTCCCTTATCCCTCCTCTAGCAATTAATTCCAGGCCCTTAGAACCCTCTATGTAAGAAAAATGCCCCTCACATCTCCTTTAAACTTCCCCCCTTTTATCTTAAATCTATGTCTCATCATAATTGACACTTCTACCCTGGGAAAAAGACTCCAACTATCCATTCTATCTGTGCCTCTCATAATTTTGTAAATTTCTATCAGGTCTCCCCTCAGCCCCCGATGTTCAAGTGAAAACATACCAAGTTTGTCCGATCTCTCCTTATAGCTAATACACTCTGTGCCAGGCAACATGCTCATAAACCTTTTTCTGTGCCCTTTCCAAAGCCTCCACATTTTTCTGGTAGTGTGGTGATCAGAACTATACGCAGCATTCCAAGTGCGGCTGAACTAAAGCGGGTGCCACACTTCAAGAGGGATTTGAAGGCATTAGAGATAGTGCAGAAAGGATTCACAAAAATGGTTTCAGGGACGAGGAACTTCAATTATGAAAATAGATTGGAGAAGTTAGGACTGTTGAAAGTAGATTTGATAGAGATTTTCAAAATCATGAGGGGATTGGACAGAGTAGATAGAGAGAAACTGTTCCCACTCATGAAAGGATCCAGAATGAAAGGGCACAGAGTTAAAATAATTAGTATCATAAACTCATAGAATCTCTATAGTGCAAAGGAGGCCATTTGGCTCATTGAGTCTGCACCAACCACAATATCACCCAGGCTCTAACCGTGTAATCCCACATATTTACCCTGCTAATCCTCCTGATATTAAGGGTCAATTTATCATGGCCAATCAACCTACCTGCAAAATTTTGGAGTGTGGAAGGAAACCAGAGCACCTGGAGGAAATCCACGTAGACACGGGGAGAATGTGCAGACCCCACACAGACAGTGGCGTGAGGCCAAATTTGAACCTGAGGCAGCAGCAATTTCCACTGTGCCACCGTGCTGCCCAAAGAAATAAAAAGTGATATGTGGAGAAGTGATTTTTGCAGCAGATAGTGAGTGTCTGGAATACTGTGCCTGACAGTTTCGTGGAGGCAGGCTCAAATCAAGTATTCAAAAGGGAATGAGACTGATATCTGAAAAGGCAAAATGTACAAGGTTAAGGGGAGAAGGTGCGGAATGGTACTAGGTGAGTTACCATTCGCAGAGCAAGTGCATGCATAATGGGCCAAATAGCTTCCTTCTGAGCCATAAAAATTCTGTGGTTCTGTGAACGTAATGAAATACCCCAAAGAGTTTCACAGAAACATAAAACAAAATGTGGCACCAAGCCATGTGAGGAGGTGGAGGGAAGATGACTAAAAGCTTAGTCAAAGGGGTTTTCCAGTCACGCTCGCCCCAAGCCCAGAAAATCCCACCTGAGGTCAACAGACCTTGGCATGGCCCATGTCCCACCCGCTGCGAATCCCATGCCAGGCAGGATGGTAAAATTCCGCATGTAGATTTTAAGGTGTGTCTAAAGAAAAAAGTGAGGTGAAGGGCTGGAGCTGAATTCATGAAAAAATCAGTCATGATCTTACTTAATGGAGGAGCAGGCTTAAGGGGCCAAATGGCTCCTAGTTCTTATATTTTTATCAGGTGTAGGGAGATTATTGCAGAATTCTGGGTCTAGACAACTGAAAACATGGCCGTCAATGTGGAGCAAATATGCTTGGGAATGCACAAGAGTACAGAATAAGATGAACGCTAGTATCTCGGAGAAGGCATGCTGGGATTTGAAAATAAGATTACACATTTGAAAGTCATGCTGTTGCTTAACCAGTGGCCAATGTAAGTCAATGTGCATAGTGCTAATAGGGAAACAGGATTCACTGTGAGGTAAAATATAGGCAGCAGAGTTTTGGGATCCTCACATTTACAGAGAATAGAAGGTGGGGACCAGCTGTGAACACATTGGAATAGTTGAGTGTAGCAGTAGAAAAGGAATGAAAGAGGATTTCACCAGTTGATCAGCTGAGACAAGGTGAAGTTGGGAGATGTTGTGGAGGTGGAAATAAGGCAGTCTTAGTGATGGTGAAGTTGTGAATTATCAAATGTATTTATTTCCCCTCGAACGTTGGAGCATTTTTTGTTTCTTCAATCTCTTTCTTCTTTGAACTCCATTTTTTAAATTCATTCATGGGATGTGGGCTGCTTTAGCTAAGCCAGTATTTATTACCCATCCTTAATTGTCCTTGAGAAGGTGTTGGTCAGCTGCTTTCTTGAACCACTGCAGTCCATGTGGAGAAGGCGCACCCACAGTGCTAGTGAGAGAGTTCCAGGATGTTGACCTAGTTACTGATAAGGAACGGCGATATATTTCCAAGCCAGGATGATGAATGACTTGTACAGAAATTTCTAGGTGGCTGTGCTCACTTGTCCTTCTAGATGATGGTGGGCATTGGTTTGGAAGGTGTTTATTTTTTAGCTTCAGTTATGGCAAAATATTACATTCAAAATATATTAATCTGTTTATTGACTTTACAGGTACTGACTGGCCTGCTGTACATTTTCAGTATTTCCTGAAAAACTTAGGGATACTTATTTGCCTGGAGTATTCTTCAGCTACTCATCAAAACAGATTTTTATTCTATTAATTTTACTTGCTTTCTCCATTCCAATCCTCCATCTCGATTTCTTGCACAATTTGAAAATGTGCAATATAATGACTGTTTGCCTTTCTTGTGTCACATGATACCTCTGGAGGTTTCTTCTACATCTGTTGTCTTTGTATCCATTTGGTCTGGTAAATGTGAATTTGTGTAGCGGGTGGCTTGCACTGAGATTTATGCACTGATGTTCCAAATTTGAATGTTTCTTGTGTCTGTTGAGAATATTGTAAAAATGTAATATAATTCTCACTAACATACACCATTATCGTAATGTTTCATTCCATAATTGCTTTCTTTGGTGCTGTCACAGCCTCAACCCTTCACAAACTTCAATGTATTCTGACTGCTGTTGCATTCTTTCCGCACAGTAGACTACATTTCCATCTTTAAATGAACATGCTGATTCTCACATTCACAGCTTTTCTCTGACCTACTTTAAGCTTCTCCTTCAGCAACACATCCCAGAGCACAAACTTTACTTCACTGACAACAGACTGCTTTTTGTTTCCATTCCCTTGGCTATATCATTAGTGGATGCTCTTCCAGCCACTATATTCCTACACTCTCAAAATGCCTTCATATCATTACCTCCTTCCTTGCTTTCAGAAGTCCCTTAAAGACCCTGGTGTTAACTTTGCTTTCAAATCCTCCTAACATTGTCTTACACTTTATTCAACAGAGTATTCTGTAAAGAATTGCTCATGTACTAACCGACTCAAAAACAGTTACTTCCCTGCTGTCACTAGACTTCTGAATAGATCTACCACACATCAAGTTGATCTTTCTCTACACCCTAGCTATGAGTGTAATACTACATTCTGCACTCTCTCCTTCCCTTCCCTATATATGGTATGCTTTGTCGGTATAGCATACAAAAAACAATTCTTTTCACGGTGTGCTAATACAGGTGATAATAATAAATCAAATCAAACCTCTCCGTTTATTAAAGCAGAACTATTAATTAGTTGTACATTTTAAATAGATACATTAAACAGAATGTACACATTTCAATGCTTTTGACTTATTTATATTAATAAAGGATCATTTGTATATCAAAATAAACTTTTTTGGAGGGTAAATTTCCTTTATTGGAGCAGACATGGAACTGGAGCAATGCTGGTTTTACCCCACACGATCAGATATAAGGGGCAAGATTCTCCTGCCACCCATCCCACTCCGTGCCATGGTCTGTTTTCCTGTGATAGTGGGTAAAGGCAGTTTGCCATTGCCCGCTGGGGGATCTTCCAGTCCTGCCGATGCCCACAGTGTTTTGTGAGGCTTGCCCATTCCTGAATCTGCAGCGGGGGGGGGGGGGGGGGGGGGGGTTGCCTTCAATGGGATTGGAAGACAAGGTGGCAGGAGGGAAATCCCACCCTAAACTGTTATGTGGAAGGTATTGAAAGCTGTTAGAAGGTGGCATTGTATAAAATCTCTAGGCATTCCATGCTCCCTGCCTGACAAATTCAGTTCAGTCACCCTTAAATTTATATCTAATTTAAAAATGCTATTTTGAATTAAGGCCATCAGCAGAGTTAGGACTTGGTTCAAGTGCAGCATATAGATCCTTATCAGACAGTCCCAGCATTGTAAGCACTATAATAAGTGCAGACAACACTCACAGCCAACCTATCACACATGCTAATGTGGAGTCAGTTACATGAAATATCTTTATGGCAGAGGGGCTTAGAATGATCCCTAATACCTTGTTGATAGCCAGGAATGCCACACCATCCTTGGCCACTTCCTTGGATGGTGGGGTGCTTCAGTGCTCTAAATCCTCCTCTTCTTCCTCTGATGAGCTGTGTCCTTCCAGGGCCTGACCCCCTTCAATGTCCATACTTCTTTGTTGCGGAGATTGTAGTGGAATACAATGATTAGGACTCTTGCAGATCCGTGCTGCAGGGTACCAACTGATTAGTCCATATGCTGGAACTGCATCTTCACAAGGTTGTATCACCTCTCCGCTGCTGGCTGGGTTTTTATAGAGGGGGGAGAATAACTATTTCATGGAATCATAGAATCCTTACAGTGCAGAAAGAGGCCATTTGGCCCATTGATACTGCACCAACCACAATCCCACCTAAGCCTTATTCCTGTAACCCCACACATTTGTCCTGCCAATCCCCCTGAACTAGGGTCAATTTAGCATGGCCAATAAATATAACCCGCACATTTTTGGACTGCGGGAGGGAACCAGAACACCCAGAGGAAACCCACGCAGACGTGGGGAAAATATACAAACTCCACATAGATCGTGATCCGAGGCCAGAATTGAACCTGGGTCTCTGAAGCTGTGAGGTAGCAGTGCTAACCACTGTGCCACCATGCCGCCCTCAGCTATTTCTTCAACACTTGTACCCTGCAACCCACTGATGAGCTTCATGGGTCCATGACGAAGACATGGCAGCCACCAAGAAAGCGAACACATACGTGGAGGAGTATCTTTCAGTGGTTGCAAATTAGCTGAACGTTAAGGAACTAGAAGCTGTCCCTATTAAGCCAATCACTGAAGGCCACATGTGCAAGTAATGATCACCAGTACCTGGGGGAATCCAGCGATGACAGCAAAAAACCCACTGCCCTCTATGCTTGCATGGCCTTTTTTGTCGCAAACTTAGCTATCTTCCAGCTCTGGAAAATGGGTAGTTGTGAGATGCAGTCTATGCTACCATTCGCAAAATGCCAGCAATGTCCGCAGCTCACCCTTGGAAGGGACCACGGGCAAAACATTTCAAAGTCACTGCAATTTTTCAGCTACTGAAAGGTCAGTACTGTGAACTGTCTGATATCTGGAGAGTCACCGACTCCAGAGGCATTGAGTTCCAGCCTCTTGAGGTAGCTGTATCATTGACAGTGGAGCTTATATTGAGGGTATTCCCTTCGTCTCCTTCCCGCTGCTGATTCTTCTCTTTTGATGCCCAGGACTCTGACTTTCCTATGAGGGAAGTTGTGCCTCATTGCCAGTGGACCCCAAATCAGAGAATCATACTCGCATTGCCTTTAAGCTCGGTTAAGCAGCCAATTATCCTCGATAGCCTTGTCCTTGGAAGGGCTTCCACTCCCTCAAGCTCTCCTATTCTCTGATCACAAGTCCTTCCTCCATGTGTCTGCTGCCATGAAGAACGCAGACGGACATGCCAGAAGCAACACCGGGCACACTTAAAAATGAGTTGTCAACCTGGTGAAGCTACAACACAACACAATGTTCCAAATGGCGGAGTCAGCATGTAGTAAACAGCATTACGCAATCCCACAACCAACAGATTAGATCTAAGCTCTGCAGGCCTGCCACACCGAGTCATGAATGGAGATGGACAATTAGTAAACTAACGAGAGGAGGAATCTCCGCAAATATCCTCATCCACAATGATGGGGGAGCCCAGCACATCAATGCAAAAGATAAGTTTGAAGCATTTGCAACGATCTTCAGCCAGAGGTGCCGAATGCATGATCCATTTCAGTCTCCTCAGGAGATCCCCAGCATCAAAGTGGTCTGTCTGAGGCCGATTCGATTCACTCCTCGTGATATCAAGAAACGGCTGGATACTGAAAAGGCAATGGGCCCTGACAATATTCCAGCCTGAAGATAAGTGCTCCAGAACTTGTCATGTCCGCATCCAAGTAATTCCAGTACAACTACAACACTGGCATCTACCCGACAATGTGCAAACTTGCCCAGATTATCCTGTACACAAAAAGCAGGACAAACGCATCCTGGCCAATTACTGTCCAATCAGTGTACTCTTGATCATCAGTAAAGTGATGGAAAGGGTCATCACAGTGCCATCAAGCAGCACCCGCTCAGCAATAACCTGCTCAGTGACGCCCAGTTTGGGTTTCGCCAGGGTCACTCAGCTCCTGACTCCATTACAGCCTTCATCTCAAAAGGTGAGGTGAGAATGGCTGCCCTTGACATCAAGGCAGCGTTTGACTGAGTGGCATCAAGGAGTGCTCGTCAAACTGGAGTCATTGAGAATTGGTGAGAAACTCTCCATGGAGTGCCCATGGCTGGTCCCCCGCTCTGTATCCACCTCCCTTCACCTTGTCTTCTACAGAGGTCGAGATGTCCCAGGGTGTCCTCTGGTTCCAGTCCCTCCCACAAGGGAAAACATACAAGGCAGGATGGTGGCACAGTAGTTAGCACTGCTGTCTCACAGTGCCAGGGACCCGGGTTCGATCCTTGGTCACTGCCTGTACAGAGACTGCATGTTCTCCATGTGTCTGTGTGGGTTTCCTCCGGATGCTCCAGTTTCCTTCCACAGTCAGAAAGAAATGCTGCTTATAGATTATAGAATAGAAGATTATAGAACCCTACAGTGCAGAAGGAGGCCCTTCAGCCCATTGACTCTGCACTGACCACAATCCCACCCAGGCCCTTCCCCCATATCCCTACATATTTTATCTACTAATCCCTTTAATCTACACATCCCAGGACATTAAGGGGCAATTTTAGCATGGCCAATCAACCTAACCTGCACATCTTTGGACTATGGGAGGAAACTGGAGCACCTCGAGGAAACCCACGCAGACACGAGAAGAATGTGCAAACCCCACACAGGCAGTGACCTGAGCTGGGATTCGAACCCAGGTCCCCGGAGCTGTGAAGCAGCAGCGCTAACCACCGTGCTACCATGCCGGTTAGGTGCACTGGCCATGCTAAATTCTCCCTCACTGCACCCAATTGGTGCCAGAGTGTGGCAGCTAGGGGATTTTCATTGCAGTGTTAATGGAAGCCTACTTGTGACATTAATAAATGAACACTAAACTTAAAATATCCTCTCAGCATCAACCCTGCCAAGTCCCCCAGAATCATAAATATTTCAATAAGATCACTTTCTTCAAAACAATGTTGGTTAAAAGCCCAGTCTATTTAGATTTATTCCAGAAATCCGTCGGGTGAACCTTCTCTGAACTGTTTTTAATGCACTTATGGCCTTTCTTAAATAATGAGACCAAAACTACACTAGACATGGTCTCACCAATACCTGCATCCTGAATGATGTCAGCTGTAGTGAAACACCCTGCTGTTATAATTGTGATTACACTTCAAAGGTACATCATTGACAATCAAGCATTTTGAGCTATCCCTTAGTTATGCAGGATACTGAACAAACAACAAACAGGAACAAAAAAACAGCCCAGGAAACAGGCCCTTCGTCCCAACGAGCCCGCGCCGCCATCTCAACACCACCAGTCCCCCTCTCCACCCATGACCCTTGTCCAATGTTTTATGGCCATCCAGATTGAGGGAATCTGATTTAGGGACAATTTATTACTGCCAATCAGCCTAACAGCACATCTTTGGGGTGTGGGAGGAAACCGGAGGGCCTGGAGAAAACCCACGCAAGCACGGGGAGAATGCGCAAACTCCAACAGACACTGGCCCAAATCCATGTGTCTGCACAGCAAACAGTGATAGTCACTGAGCTGTCGTCTTGCCCAGCATCTGGTCCAGTTTAGGTAAACTGGTCACAGTTTACTGTGGCCTGAATTAAACATTGAGGGCAGGTCTGAAGTCGGTGAGGGTGAGAATGGATATGAAACCGGTTCCTGCCCAAGATTGCATTGTCAACACAATATCATACTGGGTGGCTGATTAAGGCTTTTTTTCCATTGTCTCAATAAGCCACCTAGTATGTATAGTGACAATGGTAATTGAATCCACTGAAGCTATGTTTTTCTTCCACAGGGGAGCTAAATGCTCCAGCCACAGGCAATCCCGAGGATACCCGCCCCCCCCCGAACCCAGGAAGACATCACCCTGAACCTGCATCATACCACTGCATCTCTATCACACCATTTCTTGGAACAAGATACAGATACGATTGGCATCAGGTAGTCACCTCCACGGGTAGTGCACAGTAGTGCGGGCACATGACATTCATTTGAGGAGATGGCAGAGGCAGAGATATCCCAGGATGCCAACTGTGGGCAGACTGCTGGAGACCAGGATCATGCTGAGTCTGAGGTCGATGACAAGCCTTGGATCTATGGCAGATGCTGGATGTTTAGCGGGATGCATGGGGAGATCTGGCGGAGATCCATGAGGACTTGTGTGCTGTGGCTTCCATCATTGAGGAGTCCATGTGGACATGAGTATTGACCCTGAGCATCCTCCCCCATTGAGAGAGTGGGAATCCCCGCGGAGAGGCTGCTTCACGGGCACTCTCAGGTGTTCCTGGAGTTACACTCGGACCTGCAAGTCAGCACACAGACTGTGGCATCATGCTGGCAGAGAAGCTCTGCCATCTTTGTGAGCTCCTCCCAGGGTGATCCAGACAAGGGTCAGCAGTTTCTCCACCCCTCTGTCAGTGGCCGCTATTTGTGATAGAGCCCCGATATCTGAGAAGTGCCAAATCATGAGGATCGTAGCTTCTTCCCAGCCAGAGTCAACTCAGACACCGGAGGCCAGAGGACACCTGCCAAGGTTATCACAGCCGCCATGACAGCGAAGTCAGAATACTGCCTCCGATGCTGCTGCCAGTGAGGCGAAAGGGGCAGAGAGGCGCCAAGATGCAGCTGATAAATCAAGTTAATCATTGGTTGTGCCATGACAGGAATCTGTCCATAGCATATTGTTTCAGCCGTCCTGCGTGCAAGTAACCCTGTGCTGTTGCTGCACCAGGATGGCACTTCATTTTTATGCTTATCTGCTGCTGCTAACAGCCCACAGCAACACATGGATGCTCTGTTTTCAGCTGCTAGAATTTATCTGCTGTTCTGAATCCATCCCGTGTAGTTTAGTGACATTGTTTCACAAAATAACGGGAGGTGTCTTCAGTGTGAATACAGAATTATGCTTCTACCAGATTGCGTGGTGATCACGCTTACCAATGCTTTTTTTTTAAACAGTTTATTTATTAATGTCACAAGCAGGTTTACATTAACACTGCAATGAAGTTACTGTGAAAAACGCCTAGTCACCACACTCTGGCACCTGTTTGAATACACTGAGGGAGAATCTAGTAAGGCCAATGCATCCAACCAGCACGTCTTTTGGACTGTGGGAGGAAACCGGAGCATCCGGAGGGAACCCAAGGAGAATATGCAAACTCCATACAGACAGTGACCTGAGCCAGGAATTGAACCTGGGTCCCTGGTGCTGTGGGGCAGCAGTGCTAACCACTGTGCCACAGTGCCACCCATAATGCTGCCATGGGCAGTTGCATCTGCAGGTAGATTAGTGAGAATGCAATCAGGTAAGTTTCATGCTTGTATTGGTTCTCTCACCACCTAATGCAGGCACTTCAGGCAGAGACGTCCTTCAGGACTCAGCCAACTAAGTCAACTTTGATGCTACTGACTATGAAAGACCCCACCCAGAGTGCAGTCTGTGGCCTTGCTTCTTTTAAGTGGCATTCATCAGCTAAGATAGGCAATAATAAGCAGAAGGTTTGCTTACTTATGCTTGGCTGATGCATTGAGATTTGTTGGGGTCCGGAGTCAATGTTGAGGATTCTCAGGGCCACTCTTCCTCCAGGTATATACCACTGCCATCTCTGGAGGCTTGACCTGCTGTTGTGAGAGGACATAGTCAGGAATGCTGATGATGAATGAGTCTGGGATATTGGCTTGAAGAAATGATTGCGTGAGTACAAATTTGTCAGGTTATTTGTTGGCTCAGCTGTGAATCATCTCTCCATATCTTACTACAGGTGCCTACTGAACCTCCCAAGAAGAAGAAATCATTTTCCTATGTTCATCGTAGTGAACCCTGTTAACATTTTGAACACCTAGAAAAGAGCATCCTTGAACACTCTAACCTCAAAGTTAAGCAAACTAGCCATATTCAATCTGTCCTCAGAGTCGAAATCATTAAATCCACCCTGTTGCAAAATGGGTCCAGAAGAAGATTAGGAATCATAGATCATAGAATCCTTACAGTGCAGAAGGAGGGGCCATTCAGCCCATCACGTCAGCACCGACTTGTACCAGGCTTACCAAGTAACTCCATGTATTTACCCCACTAATCCCCCTAACCTATACATCATGGGACACTAAGGGGCAATTTAGCATGGCCAATCCAACTAACCTGCACGTCTTTGGAGACCGGAGAAAACTCATGCAGACACAGGGTGAAAGTGCAAACTCCACACAGACAGTCACCTCAGGTTGGAATTGAACCCAGGCCACTGGCACTGTGAGGCAGCAGTACTAATTAGTATACCATTATGCCACCCAATGTATGGGCAAAAGTATAGGCAGGAGCTGCTTGCACTGAGTTCTCTGTTTATTAAGATGTGCTCAGCAGTGCTTAGAGGAGAGAAAATTGAAATGCAGTGCTTGACTCAGCTCGAACTGCTTAGTCGTCTCCGAATGTATTTTGTTATTCAGTTCAATGATTTCCAATTTTCTCAGAAAATATATCACATGGTTTTTGGTGTCGAGAATGGGGGGAGTGCTCTTGGGGAGTGGTACAGTTACTCATAATTGTTCAAGAGTACTTGAGAATGACCCTATCACAAAGTTTAATTATTGAAATAATTGCTTGGTTGAAAAATACTTTAAAATTACATTTAAGATATTTACATTATCAGTTAGCTGTGATTCAGGTCCATTGACAATTAATCTTTTGGTATGTCACTCAAAGTTTCTACTCTTGGCATTAATCAAGCTGCCAGTCTTTGTGGTAAAGCATCAACGGGCATCACAGCCCCTGCCCTAACATTTCTTGCTCAATATATACAAACACGAGCCTTCACTTTCCAATCATATTGCTAATTGTGTACACAATATTCAAGTAAAACTGGGAGTTGTGTTTGGAAAATGTATGAAACAGACTTTCCAGCTGGAATCACTGTAGAAATTGTGCTTCATTTTCCTCTTTCCAACTCCGGGAGTTCCGAGGTCAGTTGTGCTCTATCACTGCCCTGCTTCAGATTGACTACCGCGAGGATCAGAGTTCTTCCTGGTCTCATAGGCACACATCTTTATTTCAAAGTATTTACAAAGGTAAAATAATCAAAGCCCAAGCAACGGTACAAAGTACAGTCTATAATGGTACATTAAGCGTGGATAGGGGATTGGCTGTCAAATAGGAGGCAGAGAGTGGGGGTCAACGGGTGCTATTCGGATTGGCGGTTGGTGACTAGTGGAGTGCCCCAGGGGTCGGTGCTGAGGCCTCAGCTATTTACCATTTATATAGATGATCTGGAGGAGGGAACCGAGTGTATGGTGTCGAAATTTGCTGATGACACAAAGATTGGTGGAACGGCAAATTGTGCGGAGGGCGTGGAAAGTCTGCAGAAGGATCTAGATAGGCTGGGCGAATAGGCCAGGAAATGGCAAATGGAATTTAATGTTGGCAAGTGCGAGGTGGTCCACTTTGGTAGGAATGATGGTAGGAAGGACTATTACTTACGGGGCGAAAAACTGCAGCAGGCGACGGTGCAGAGGGACCTCGGGGTCCTTGTGCATGAGTCGCAAAAACCCAGCCTGCAGGTGCAGCAGGTGGTCAGGAAGGCGAATGGGATGCTGGCCTTCATAGCGAGGGGGATTGAATATAAAAGTAGGGAGGTCTTGCTGCAACTGTACAGGGCACTGGTGAGGCCGCAGCTGAAGTACTGTGTGCAGTTTTGGTCGCCGCACTTACGCAAGGATATTTTGGCCTTGGAGGGAGTGCAGAGGAGGTTACCGGAGTTGAGGGGGTTGAGCTATGAGGGGAGGCTGAATAAACTAGGCTTGTACTCGTTAGAGTTCAGAAGAATGAGGGGAGATCTCATTGAGACATATAAGATGATGAATGGGTTGGATAGGATAGAGGTGGAGAGGCTCTTCCCGCTCAGAAAGGACAGTAGGACTAGGGGGCACAGCCTCAAGATAAAGGGGGGCGGTTTAGAACGGAGTTGAGGAGGAACTTCTTCACTCAAAGGGTGGTGAATCTCTGGAATTCTCTGCCCGTTGAAGTGGTGGAGGCTGCCTCGCTAAATATATTTAAGACGCGGGTTGATAGGTTTTTGATAGGCAAGGGGGTTATGGGGAGAGGGCAGGAAAGTGGAACTGAGCCACGACAGATCAGCCATGATCTTATTGAATGGCGGGGCAGGCTCGAAGGGCTGGATGGCCTACTCCTGCTCCTATTTCTTATGTTCATTAAAATAAATCAGCAAGTCATCCCTTGTTTTGCTAATGAAAAGTCTTACGTTGCATCTTAAGATATATATTTTTCTAATCATTTGTGGGACATAGGCATCACTGGCTGGCCAGCATTTTTTACCCATCCCTAGTTGCCCTGGGAGAGCAGTTGAGAGTCAACCATATTGCTCTGCCTCAGGAGTTACATGTAGGCCAGATCAGGTAAAAACAGCAGATTTCCTTCACCAAAGGACATTAGTGAACCAGGTGGGTTATTCTCACAATCAACAATGGTTTCATGGTCATCTGTAGATTCTTAATTTCAGATTTTTTTACTGAATTCAAATTCCATCAACTGCCATGGCAGGATTTGAACCCGGGTCCCCGGGTAGAACACTAGCTGAATTTCTGGATTAAAGTCAAGCGATAATACCACTAGGCCATCACCTCCCCAGATAGCATGGGTGAATTTGATTTAAGAGGCTTGTTTTAATTTTTATTGCTAGCATTAGATACTAAATTTAATGTTTATTTTTCTTACTGTCATAAGTAGGCTTACATTAACATTGCAATGAAGTTACTGTGAAAATCCCCTGTGAAAAGAGTTGCCGCACTCTGACGCCTGACCGGATACACTGACTGAGAATTTTGCATGGCCAATGCACCTAACCAGCACGTCTTTCAGACTGCGGGAGGAAACCAGAGCACCCGGAGGAAACTTACGCAGACATGGGCAGAATCTGCACAGACAGTGACCCAGCCGGGAATCCAACCCAAGTTCCTGGCATAGCGAGGCAGCAGTGCTAATTACTGTGCCACCATTGTGTCACCATGCTCCCATACTAACCTGTATGAGAAAGGAAAGTAATCCCTGGAAGCAGTTTAAAACATTATTTGGCTACTTTCAGCTGATTCTTTTCCCCTTTCAAGTTATTATCATCAGTCATGGTTGGTTCCAGATTGCTGCGTTTGGAAAAGACAGCATGATTTGATTCGACAGTCTCATAATGATTGTTCACTTCTAATTGATAGATTTCCTACCTAATGAATCAGAGTGGCTTCACATTTAGTCGATGATATACTTCAGCCAATCATGATATTAACATAAATGATTACTTCAATTAATTGCTATGTTTTCCCTTGCTTCCTTTGATTTATGACGGATAACCTGAGGTGTGTTTTATATATAAAACTCCCTCTTTTTTTACATAATTGATGTGTAACAATGAATCAGCTAATTTGCTTTGTCTGATTCTCTTTGAACTGGAAGCAAAAAGCATTAATCTATGTTTCAGAGGGACTTTATCTTTCCAGATGATTACAACACTACACTAGGCTGTCACGTTAGCTTACTTTCAAAACGATACGGAGGAATCCGTTTAGCTATAAAGAAACTGCCACTTTGGAGAGGTACAAGGCACTATGGTAAAAAATGCACACTATTCCTGCTGTATGGCATAGAGAGTTTAACAAAATGCTGAAGATGCTGAAATTTCCACCTCCAGAAAGACTTGACAATAAGTGGCTTAATACCGGAGAAGACAAATGAATAGATTTCCAATCCATGTATTTGCTAAGCAACTTATAGATACATCCTATTAGACATTCAGGAGTCTCCTTGGAGCTGTAGTTGTTATATCTTTGTAAACTGCTTTTAATTCTCCAGAGAGAGAAGCCACATATTAGCAGATTTGCGCTGATGAAGTTGAAGATTATAATGACTATCTCAGACTTGGCTAATTTCCCGAGTGTCTGGATCCAGACAGATTGTGATAGTGCCAACCTTTATTATCATGTGACCAGAATAGCTTTACCGATGCCACAGCAGATAATGTCATCTTGTGATCAGAGCAGAAGAAGTAACTCAATGGAAATCCTGCTTATAGACTGTGTGCATCTTCTGATAGAGTTTCAATATGATTGCACTTTGGGACAAATCCAGAAAATGTGAACGGAAACCCTCCAACAAATATCAAGTGCTTGTAGATCCAAAGTGTGAGATTCACACTCTATTGCTCTTTAGTTCATTGATATAATGCATATAGCTGAAGAAAATACACACTCATAAGAACATAAGAAATAGGAGCAGGAGTAGGTCATCTAGCCCTTCGAGCCTGCCCCGCCATTCAATAAGATCATGGCTGATCTGAAGTGGATCAGTTCCACTTTCCCGCTTTCTCCCCATAACCCTTAATTCCCTTGTCTGTCAAAAACCTATCTACCCGTGACTTAAATATATTTAGCGAGGTAGCCTCCACCACTTCAACGGGCAGAGAATTCCAGAGATTCACCACCCTTTGAGTGAAGAAGTTCCTACTCAACTCCGTTCTAAACTGCCTCCCCCCTTATCTTGAGGCTGTGCCCTCTAGTCCTGCTGTCCTTTCTGAGCGGGAAGAATCCCTCTACCTCTACCCTATCCATCCCTTTCATTATCTTATACATCTCTATAAGATCCCCCCTCATCCTTCTAAACTCCAACGAGTACAGACCCAGTCTATTTAGTCTCTCTTCATAGTCTAACCCCTTCATCTCCGGTATCAGCCTAGTGAACCTCCTCTGCACTCCCTCCAAGGCCAAAATATCCTTGCGCAAGTGCAGCGACCAAAATTGCACACACCATTCTCCGACAACACTGCCCCAGCCCCACTCCCACACTAATCTAGAACTCCTAGAAATGCAGCAAAGTGCACTTGCTGATTCCTCTGTGAGGGAAAATAGTTCTATCATGGACTATTTCAACATCACTAACAGCTGTGTAATGTCCTCTAGTGGGGAGTCACATACATCAGGGAAACTTTAATTCTGTCCTTCAGGGTAAAATTTTGGGTGTGATGCTTGATGAGAACAGGAAGGGCCTCGCTTAAAAAAATGGGAGAGTTCCCACAGCCCTTTGTTGTGATACTTGAGGAACCCTTTTAAGTATATCATGAATACACAACCAAGGTAATTTGGTACATAAAGAATTGTAATATTCCTTGAGGTTCATTTAGCCGCCTGCGCAAGTCGACAGTTTTACAACAAGACTGCCACTCAGAAAGATTGGAAACAAAATTGTTTCAGTGGCGATACCCTATTTTCTTTCATCCTCACCATGGCATAAGGCCACGCAGTCATGAAGTGAATGATGAGCCGAAAGATAAAAAAGGCAATTCGAAAGATCACACCGCATTCATCATAGATGCAGTGCATGTGACTGAATCAATCATCTTCCTCTGCTAAACCAAGAATTCCTGTGTCAATGTATAATTATTAATGAGTTAAAAGAGGGATACTAATTTACATATAAGGAATAAATTAGTGCCAGAGGAGTTAAACGATTTAAGCAAATTTGTAGTCATTTGACATCCCACAAAAGGCTGAGTGAATGATTAAGATTATTTCCAGTAGTACAAGAGATAAGAACTTAGTGAAGTGCAGAAGACACGTTGATTTTAAGTTATTGGTTTAAAGAATAGTGCTAAAAATTAGGCAGAGCAGGGGGTCAGGTTATTCTTAATGATATGTGAAAAAGCAGTGGTTGACTTTATGAAAGTGATGTGAGTTATAAGGAGCATTATTCAATTAAAATGAAGCAACTCCCTTGTTACTGAAAGAAGGAATGAGCTGAAGGTTTCCACAGGTTGTATGTACATCAACCTGATGTATGTGACTCCCCACCACAGAACAAGATTGAAAATGCACAGCAGGATGTCACCGAGTGATAATAATGGACCGGATTCTCTGACTTTGTCCACAGCCGGATTCTCCAGTGCGCTGCATTGAATGGAGATTTGGCTGTGTACCAAATTCTCTGTTCTCGTTGGCAGTGGTGTCAGGGCTTGAATAGCTGGAGAATTCTGGCCAATATCTTTTCTTCCAATGAACAATTTGGAGACGCATCGTGCTAATTTACACTTGCGTGACAAAGGGTAGATCAAACAGATAAGGGGAAAGTGAATATCCTGCTGTATCCCTAAAATAAAATCAAACCCAGCTGAGACTATGACGGGGATTCTCCCTGCCTGCTATGCAGTGTGCTGGTAGACAATAGTATTCTCTGGGCCTGCTTACGTTTCCCCGCACCACTATCCCCACCCCGTCCCTGCCTCCGGGCATGGTTCCCTCCAGCAGGGTTTATGACTGTGTCCTGACCCCGCTGGTGGGTCAGAGCCCATTGAAGCCTACTCAATCCCCCCCTCCCCTCTCCCCAACCCCAGCAGGTCAGAGGCGGGGAAGGTGTCCCTTTAGCAGTCCAGCCCATTGGACACTTAGTTTTTTTGGGAGAATCCTGGCCCATATCTTTAGGAAATATGAAAGGAATTAGGGCTGGAAAAGTGCCCTGTACCTAAAATTTACAGCAGAGATATAGGCCATTCAACTCAACCAGGTAACATTAGTATTTACTATCTACATAAGGAAATAGTCTGGATCACTCTTATACATCCTGATCCCATATCCTTCAATGCACAGTGGATAGCACTGCTGCTTTATATAGCCAGGGATCGGGTTCAAATCTGGCCTCAGGTCACTGTCTGCATGGGGTTTGCACATTCTCTCCGTGTCTGCGTGGATTTCATCCAGGTGCTCCAGTTTCGTCCCACAGTCTAAAGATGCACGGATTAGGTTCATTGGTCGTGTTAAATTGATTCTAGTGTCAGGGGGATTAGCGGGGAAGTGTGTGGGATTATGAGAATAGGGCCTGAATTTACATCCTTCGGGCGCACGCATGCATGCCCGGAAGCTAGCGTGAAATGTACTTCCGGCTGTGATCGGCCATTGAAGCGATTTCATGCCAAATAGCCAATTAATGGGCAACCAGCGTGAAACGCACGATGGGAAAGGCTCAGTGCTGCCAGGGAGGGCAGGAAGAGGCCAGGCACTGAGAAATGGCCTGGCATTTCTAATGGACTCGCTCCAGGACACAGCTGCTGTGACACTGTCTCAGGGAGCTGTGGACCTGTACAAAATGAATTCTGATGGAAAAAGATCACAAACTGTGTCCAGGCAGCACATTCAAGCACAAGCATCAGTTCCCTGGACACCTTTTTAAACCTGTATTTTGGCCCTGACATTTCAGCTAGCCTTGGACCGAGGTTGAGGATAAAACATAAAGGTCATCTGGCCGATTGGTTCACCCGTCAACTGTAAAGGCAAAAAGGCAAAAGGGCAATGTAGTATTCCAGTCAATTGGCCCCTTAATGTACTAAATCGCCTACTTGATTCTCTCCTCGGTTCCAAGTCTTGTGCGTGTGTGCCCACCGACCAAAATCTCGTGTGAATATGCAATGATGCAGGACACACACCCAATTTCACCCAGCACTTCTGAGTCAGATACATGGATGTCCGAGCAATGTAAAATTCTGGCCTGTGTGTCTGGAGTCACATTTGGACCAGACTGGGGAGCAGATTTCTTTTGTACTTACACATTATAATTCAGTGCAAGCTAGAGTAAATACATAGAGTTCAGCCATTGCCTTGACTTCTGCCTGACATATGTAACTGACAGAACATCTACCTGGTACACCTAATGCATTGGTAAAGTCAAGGGTTAATGAAACTGATTTCCACATTCATTCATTCTCAAACTTGATGAGATAATGGTAGAGAAATTATTGGAAAATATTTTTGGGGACAGGATTTACTCACATTTGGAAACAAATGGACTTATTAGTGATAGATAGAGATGATAGATGATCGAGGTTTTGTGAAGGGGAGGTCGTACCTCCCAACTTGATTGAGTTTTTCGAGGAAGTGACAAAGATGGTAGATGAGGGAAAGGCAGTGGATGTTGTATACATGGACTTCATTAAAGCCTTTGACAAAATACCTCATGGTAGGCTGGTACAAAAGATGAAGTCACATGGGATCAGAGGAGAGCTATCAAGATGGATACAGAACTGGCTTGGGCATGGAAGACAGAGGGTAGCAGTAGAGGGGAGCTTTTCTGAATGAAAGGCTGTGATTAGCAGTGTTCCACAGGGATCAGTTCTGGGACCTTTGTTGTTCATTTTATACATAAATGATTTGAAGGAAAATGCTTGATTAGTAAATTCATAGATGACACAAAAATTGGTGGAGTTGAGAGTAGTGAAAAGGATTGTCAGAGGATACAGTAAGATATAGAGTGGTTGGAGACTACGGCGGAGAAACGGCAGATGGAGTTTCATGTGGACAAATGTGAGGTAATGCAGTTTGGACAGTTCAATGCATGTAGGAATTATACAGTAAATGGTAGAAGCCTTAGGAATATTGACAGGCAGGGAGATCTGGGTGTACATGTCCACTGATCACTGAAAGTGGCAATGCAGGTGGATAAAGTAGTCAAAAAGGCATACAGCATGCTTACCTTTATTGGTAGGGGCATTGAGTATAAACATTGGCAGGTTATGCTGCAGCTGTACAGAACCTTAGTTAGGCCTCATTTAGAATATTGTGTACACTACCAGAAGGGTGTGGATGCTTTGAAGAGGCTACAGAAGCGGTTTACCAGGAAGCTGCCTGGTCTGGAGGGTATTAGCTATGAGAAGAGGTTGGATAAACTCGATTTGTTCTCACTGGAACGACAGTGGTTGAGGGGTGACCTGATAGAGGTTTACAAGATTATGAGGGGCATTGACAGAGTGGGTAGGCAGATGCTCTTTCCCAGGGTAGAGAAGTCAAATACCAAGGGGCATAGTTTTAAGGTGCATGAGGAAATGTTTAGAGGAGGTATGCGAGACAAGTTTATCACACAGACGGTGGTGAATGTTTGGATTTGCCATGTCCAGGGAGGTGGTGGAAGCAGGTATGATAGCAGCATACATGAATAGGATGGGAATGGAAGGATACAGACTCTGTAAGTACATACGGATTTAGTTTAGGCAGGTATCATGATTGGCGTAAACTTGGAGGGCCGGAGGGCCTGTTACGGTGCTGTACTGTTCTTTGTTCTTTGACAAAAATTTCTTAGCAAAGCCTGCTCAAGGGGTTCAGTGATTTGAAAGATTTTATTCCAAATAATCTAGCTGTGCTTTTATCATAAGTTCACACCTAGTATACATCTTAATTAACCATGTAATGTTTAATGCATCTCTCATCACCTATGCAATGGCAAATGATGGACATAATTAAATGAAACTTTATTTGGGGAAGGGGAGAAGCTTTGTATATAACTTGCACAATAGTTTTAAGTGAAAACTGAAAGGCAACAGAGGATAAGTTTTGTGAAGCAGCTGTGGGAGCAAGCGACGGTGCAAAATCTAAGTTGCACACATTTAATATCATATTGCTTTTGTGTATTCAAACAGCTTCTGCCTTTGGGCCTTTCTCATTACAATGAGGAAGCAGCCATTCTTCTCATTGTGCCTGAGGTCACCTCACAAACCCAGCTCCACTGAGAAAGCTCTGTTCACATCATTAGATGCCTAACATCTCACCAGCTACCTGGCAGCGCTGAGAACAGCAAGTTTGAATGCGGAAATAGGTTTGAATAAAACCTGCTGGAGTGCTATTGACAATGCAAGAGATGGTTTAATAAGGATTTACTTCAGTGATGTTGAACATAAGGCATCCAAATGGAGCCCATCTGCTTGCTGGCATGAAGTTTTTTTGACCTATCCTTTTTATACACTATTTGAGATCTTTTATGTTTAAGCTTAGTCTTGGTGAGATTTACAATGCTCTAATCGATGGTAAAACACAGCAGGGAAAGATTCAAAAGTGAGATAAGAGCTCCCAATTGACACATATAAATAAGAATGCGATAAAACTCATTGCTGATGAGCAGATATGTTTTCTCTGGATCCACTTGTCATTGGCATGTGCCCACAATGAACTTGTTTACAGCTGGTTCTGGGACCCTGTGGGAAGATCTTCGGCTTGGGGGTTATCTTTGAAAGAGTTGACTGCATGGTTATTTTTAAAACTTTTATTTTCATTTATTCATTTGTGGGGCAAAGGCATATACCATTTATTGCCCATCCCTAACTTGTTCTGCAGATGATGAGCTATTTCCTGGAATTGCTGCAACCTGTGTGATACAGCCAGGTTGTTGTAAGGTTGGGAGTTCTAAGGTTCTGGATGATATATGCCGAAGTCAGGATGGTGCATAACCTGGAAGTGAACTTGGATATTGTGATGTTTCAACGTCCACAATGCCACACATGTCCTCTAGTTTGTATAGGCAAATGTAAATTACTCCTGCATTTTTTTTATTCATTTGTGGGACGAGGACGTTGCTGGCTGGCAGCATTTATTGCCCATCCCTAGTTGTCCTTGAGAGTCAACCAATGTACAGTGGCTCTGGAGTCACTTGTAGGCCAGACCAGGTAAGGACCCAGATTTCCTTCCCTAAATGATATTGGTGAACCAGGTGGGTTTTTAACATCAACATTAGTTTCATGGTTATAGTGGATCCTTAATTCCAAATTTTTTTTATTTTGAATTCAACTTCCATCATCTGCCATGCTGGGATTCAAACCAAAATCCTCAGAATATTAGCTGAGTTTTTGGAATAATAGGCTAGCAGTAATACCACTAGGCCATCACCTCCCCTAAATTCTATTTAACATAGTAATTGCACTCATGGTTTTATATATATATGCATATTTAAAATAGCCCAGTTCTATATTTTCACCAACGCATCATCCTGAAGACAAAAGCATAGATGAACAAGTAATACTTTATATGTTTCAGTCTAAATTATTCTTTAAAATTATTTTAAAAGCCTTTTTAACAATTGTTTTATGTAGTAAAAATTACACCCTTTGATTATCGGTGCTTTGAAAAAAATGTTATTATTCTTAAACATTGTCCATTTTGATACCTACATCCTGTGATCAATCCAACACATTGGCTGAAGCCATTCTTTGTTTAGTCTCATCCAGGGAATCTTCTATTTCTCCACATTTCAATAACAGAAGAGTTTTACACTCTGCTATATTCACTGACCAAAACTTCATATCGCTCCAGTGGGTGTGCTCCCAACTCAGGAGCTTGTGGAATCAGGTACAAAGACATTGGAGACGAATCCCGATGTCCTCAAAATTCAGGCAACGTTTTGGTTGGCGAATTCACGTAAACTTCAAGAGCGCACCCACTGACAATCAAACTGCAGCTTAGACCATTAAGGAGCCAATCTGTGCAATTTTACATGGCTCACCTGTTCGTATGGTTGCCGGGTGGGCTCATTGGCCAGGAGGCCTTTGCACCTTAACTGCAAACTCACTCCCCGTTCTCCTGGGCAGTGCTGAAAATTTTTCCGTGCATATTTCACACTGGTTGCCTGCTAATTGACCAGTGTGAAATTATATTCGAAGGCTATTCATGGCTGGAAGCATGTTTCGTGTTCCTGGGCCTACCACGTGCACAAGCACCTGACGGGCAAACATTTCAGGCCATTAACCATTTTTTGTGAAAACGTGCTTTGATCTTTACTATTACTCTCCCTTCCGAATTTCATTTTGTTCGGTCCTATAAAGTGACAGACTCACTGTCCAATTGCTAGTTCTAAATACACACAATATATGAACCCATAAGAACATAAGAACATAAGAAATAGGAGCAGGAGTAGGCCATCTAGCCCTTCGAGCCTGCCCCGCCATTCAATAAGATCATGGCTGATCTGTTGTGGCTCAGTTCCACATTCCCGCCCTCTCCCCATAACCCTTAATCCCCTCTCTTATCAAAAACCCATCAACCCGCGTCTTAAAAATATTTAGCGAGGCAGCCTCCACCACTTCAACGGGCAGAGAATTCCAGAGATTCACCACCCTTTGAGTGAAGAAGTTCCTCCTCAACTCCGTTCTAAACCGCCCCCCCCCCCCCCCCTTTATCTTGAGGCTGTGCCCCCTAGTCCTACTGTCCTTTCTGAGCGGGAAGAGTCTCTCCACCTCTATCCTATCCATCCCATTCATCATCTTATACGTCTCAATGAGATCTCCCCTCATTCTTCTAAACTCTAACGAGTACAAGCCTAGTTTATTCAGCCTCTCCTCATAGCTCAACCCCCTCAACTCCGGTATCAGCCTAGTAAACCTCCTCTGCACTCCCTCCAAGGCCAAAATATCCTTGCATAAGTACAGCGACCAAAACTGCACACAGTACTCCAGCTGCAGCCTCACCAGTGCCCTATACAGCCGCAGCAAGACCTCCCTACTTTTATATTCAATCCCCCTCGCTATGAAGGCCAGCATCCCATTCGCCTTTCTGACCACCTGCTGTACCTGCAGGCTGGGTTTTTGCGACTCATGCACAAGGACCCCGTGGTCCCTCTGCACCGTTGCCTGCTATAGTTTTTCGCCATGTAAGTAATAGTCCTTCCTACCATTATTCCTACCAAAGTGGACCACCTCGCACTTGCCAACATTAAATTCCATTTGCCATTTCCTGGCCCATTCGCCCAGCCTATCTAGATCCTTCTGCAGACTCTCCACACCCTCCGATCAATTTACCGTTCCACCAATCTTGGTGTCATCAGCAAATTTCGACACCATACACTCGGTTCCCTCCTCCAGATCATCTATATAAATGGTAAATAGCTGAGGCCCCAGCACCGACCCCTGGGGCACTCCACTAGTCACCAGCCGCCAATCCGAATAGCACCCATTGACCCCCACTCTCTGCCTCCTATTTGACAGCCAATCCCCTATCCACGCTAACACCCTACCCCCAACTCCATGCCCCCTTACCTTCTGCAATAACCTCTTGTGAGGTACCTTGTCAAACGCCTTCTGAAAATCAAGAAAGACCACATCCACCGGCTCTCCTCTATCCACCGCCCTAGACACATCCTCATAGAACTCCAGTAAATTTGTCAGACACGACTTCCCTTTAACGAAACCGTGCTGTGTCTGCTCTATCAAGCAATTCCCCTCAAGATGCCTCGCTATTTCCTCCTTGATGACGGATTCTAACATTTTACCTACAACAGACGTTAAACTAACCGGCCTATAATTCCCCGCCTTTTGCTAATGTTACGCCTTAAACAACGGTGTAACATTAGCCTCTTTCCAATCTTCCGGCACTTCCCCGGAATCCAGCGACGTTTGGAAAATAACCACCAAGGCATCCACTATCACCTCTGCCATTTCTTTCAGAACCCTCGGATGCATTCCATCCGGTCCTGGGGACTTGTCCACAATCAGTCCCTCCAGTCTGTCGAGCACCGCCTCTCTAGTAACAATAATGTCATTGAGACCCTCCAGTCCTACCACCCCGTCTTTCTGATCTGCAGAACTTGCCATTTGTTTCTGGTTCTGTCTGAAGCCCCTGGCCTGAGACTGGATCTATTTAACAGCCACAGCAAGGTACCATTGTCAGGAATGTTCAAACTCTGTCACTAAAGGTTTGGCTTGACTCCTCAGAGGCCTTCACAAAATACAACATGGCAGAGAAATTCAATCAACTTTGTCCATACTACAGTACAACTCTTACATAGAATCTACAAACTACAAAAGGTCATGAATGTAGCCCAATCCATCACATAAACCAGCCTCCCATCCATTGACTCTGTCTACACTTAGAACATAGAACGCTACAGCACAAACAGGCCCTTCGGCCCACAAGTTGCGCTGATCATATTCCTACCTACCAGGCCTATCTAT
This sequence comes from Carcharhinus amblyrhynchos, assembly GCF_965287045.1. Classification (NCBI taxonomy): domain Eukaryota; kingdom Metazoa; phylum Chordata; class Chondrichthyes; order Carcharhiniformes; family Carcharhinidae; genus Carcharhinus; species Carcharhinus amblyrhynchos. The sequence continues at coordinate 30,099,755 of NC_137334.1, read as the reverse complement.
AACCCTCAATCCCATTAAACCCCATGTACTCATCCAGAAGTCTCTTAAAAGACCCCAGCGAGTTCGCCTGCACCACCACCGACGGCAGCCGATTCCACTCACCCACCACCCTCTGAGTGAAAAACTTAACAAACATCTCCTGACATCTCCTCTGTACCTGCTCCCCAGCACCTTAAACCTGTGTCCTCTCGTAGCAACCATTTCAGCCCTGGGAAACAGCCTCTGAGAATCCACCCTACCTATACCTCTCAACATCTTATAAACCTCTATCAGGTAACTTCCCATTGCCTCGGCAAAGCAGCCAGCGTAATTAAGGATCCCACGCATCCCGGGCATTCTCTCTTCCACCTTCTTCCATTCGGAAAAAGGTACAAAAGTCTGAGGTCACGTACCAACTGACTCAAGAACAGTTTCTTCCCTGCTGCGGTCAGACTTTTGAATGGACTTACCTTGCATTAAGTTGATCTTTCTCTACACCCTAGCGACGACTGTAACACTACATTCTGTACTCTCTTGTTTCCTTCTCTATGAATGGTATGCTTTGTCTGTACAGCATGCAAGAAACAATACTTTCCACTGTATGTTAACACATGTATATAAGATCATAAGAAATACGAGCAGGGGTAGGTCATCTAGCCCTTCGAGCCTGCCCCGCCATTCAATAAGATCATGGTTGATCTGAAGTGGATCAGTTCCACTTTCCCGCTTTCTCCCCATAACCCTTAATTCCCTTGTCTATCAGAAACCTATCTACCCGTGACTTAAATATATTCAGCGAGGTAGCCTCCACCACTTCAACGGGCAGAGAATTCCAGAGATTCACCACCCTTTGAATGAAGAAGTTTCTCCTCAACTCCATTCTAAACCGCCCCCCCTTATTTTGAGGCTGTGCCCTCTAGTCCTGCTATCCTTTCTAAGCGGGAAGAATCTCACTACCTCTATCCTATCTAGTTCCTTCATTATCTTGTAAGTCTCTGTAAGATCCCCCCTCAGCCTTCTAAACTGTAACGAATACAGATCCAGTCTATTCAATCTCTTCATAAGCTAAGCCCCTCATCTCCGGTATCAGCCTGGTGAACTTTCTCTGTACTCCCTCCAAGTCCAATATATCCTTTCGCAAATACAGGGACCAAAACTGCACACAGTACACCAGTTGCGGTCTTACCAGTACCCTGTACAATTGCAGCAAGGCCTCCCTGCTTTTATATTCAATCCCCCTCGCGATAAAGGCCAACATTCCATTCGCCTTCTTGATCACCTGCTGTACCTACAGACTGGGTTTTTGCGATTCGTGCACAAGGACCCCCAGGTCCCTCTCCACTGTAGCTTTTCGCCCTTTAAATAATAATCCCTCCTACTATTATTTCTACCAAAGTGGATAACCTCACATTTGCTAATGTTATACTCTATCTGCCAGGTCCTCGCCCATTCACTCAGCCTATCCAGATCTCTCTGCAGGCTTTCCGCGCCTTCCACGCAATTTGCTTTTCCACTCATCTTCGTGTCATCAGCAAATTTTGTTACCCTACATTCGGCCCCGTCCTCCAGATCATCTATATAAATGGTAAACAGTTGAGACCCCAGCACCGATCCCTGCGGCACTCCACTAGTCACCAACTGCCAACCAGAAGAGTACCCATTGATTCCAACTCTCTGCTTCCTGTTAGATAATCAATTCTCAATCCACGCTAACACCTTACCCCCAACTCCATGCACCCTAACAATCTACAGCAACCTTTTATGAGGCACCATATCGAACGCCTTCTGGAAATCTAAAAACACCACATCCGCTGGTTCCCCTCTGTCTACCGCGCTAGTCACATCCTCATAGATCCTCATGTAATCATCATGTCACATCCTCATGTAACAATAATAAATCAAATCAAATCAAATAGAATCCCTACAGTGCAGAAGAAAACTATTCACCCTTTGGGCCCAATTTTGCCATTGCGTTGTGCCCATTTTTGGGCGTGAAAATGTGGTAAAGTTGGGTGTGAGACCGTTAATGCGATCCGTGCCCACGTCCACGCAGATAGCCGTTTTACCGAGGCCCAGGAATGGCCGCGATTTGATTCGCACCCAAAACGGGCTCAATGGTGATTTAAACGCATTTGCACACATGTAAATTGAAATAAAAAGGAGGAGGAGGAGGGTCAGATCATCCTCTGGTGAGAGAGGTGCGAGAGGAGGGAGGCCTGATCATTGTCTGGTAGTGGGGGAGGGTGGGAGGGGAGCGCTGAGAGAGGCCTGACCGTTCTCGGGGGTGGGGGGGGGTGGGAAATGAGGCCAGATCATTATCTTGGGGGGAAGAGGGGTAAGCGAGACCAGATTATTCTCGGGGGGGGGGTTGGGGAGTGAGAGAGGGCAGGTCATTCTCTGGGGGCATGGGGAGTGGGGAGCGAGGCGAGATCATTCTCTGGGGGGATGGGGAGTGGGGAGCGAGGCCAGATCATTCTCTGGGGGGATGGGGAGTGAGAGAGGGCAGGTCATTCTCTGGGGGCATGGGGAGTGGGGAGTGAGGCCAGATCATTCTCTGGGGGGATGGGGAGTGAGAGAGGGCAGGTCATTCTCTGGGGGAGTGGGGAGTGGGGAGTGAGGCCAGATCATTCTCTGGGGGGATGGGGAGTGAGAGAGGGCAGGTCATTCTCTGGGGGAGTGGGGAGTGCGGAGTGAGGCCAGATCATTCTCTGGGGGGATGGGGAGTGAGAGAGGGCAGGTCATTCTCTGGGGGAGTGGGGAGTGGGGAGTGAGGCCAGATCATTCTCTGGGGGGATGGGGAGTGAGAGAGGGCAGGTCATTCTCTGGGGGAGTGGGGAGTGCGGAGTGAGGCCAGATCATTCTCTGGGGGGATGGGGAGTGAGAGAGGGCAGGTCATTCTCTGGGGGAGTGGGGAGTGGGGAGTGAGGCCAGATCATTCTCTGGGGGGATGGGGAGTGAGAGAGGGCAGGTCATTCTCTGGGGGAGTGGGGAGTGCGGAGTGAGGCCAGATCATTCTCTGGGGGGATGGGGAGTGAGAGAGGGCAGGTCATTCTCTGGGGGGATGGGGAGTGAGGCCAGATCATTCTCTGGGGGGATGGGGAGTGAGAGAGGGCAGGTCATTCTCTGGGGGAGTGGGGAGTGAGGCCAGATCATTCTCTGGGGGGATGGGGAGTGAGAGAGGGCAGGTCATTCTCTGGGGGGATGGGGAGTGAGGCCAGATCATTCTCTGGGGGGGTGTGGGGAGTGGGGGGAGGACTGAGGCCACATCATTCTCTGGGTGGGTTGGGGGGGGGGAAGGAGGGTGGGAGGAGAGAGGCCAGGTCATTCTCTGGGTGGGGTGGTGGGGAGGAGCTGGGGAGTGAGGCCAGATCATTTTCTAGGTGGGGGGAGCAGAGGGGGTAGAGATCTCTGGTGAGGGGGGTGTCTCGATTGCTCACTGATGAGGGGCAAGGGGACAGGGGATCACAGTTGGTCTGGATTGCAGGGGGTGGATGGATAAAGGGGACAATAATGTCTGTGGGGGCCATCACTCCTGCTTTTCAGTCTTGGACTGATTTCTCCACTTCTTGCGGCTCAGGAGCGACCTGACATGGGCACGCTTTTTCAAATATTTTTCTAACTGCACGTGCGCAGTTCAGAGCCCTGATCGTTTCGGGCATGCTAAGCCTCGCCCACAGCGCAATTCAGACCCCTGATTTGTTTTTCAGGCTGAGTGCATATGGGGGCGCCTGAGATCAGATTTCCAAGCCGGATCTGAATTGTGCCCAGATTCAGCATTTAGAATGGAAGTGGTAAAATCAGGGCCTTTTGAGTCTGCATCCCACTTAGACCCTCCCCTCCACCCCATCCCCATCACCCCACACATTTACCACAGCTAATCCACCTAACCCAGATGGGTTAAGACTTGGAAAGTGTTCTTGTTGCTCTTTTAAGAGGATAAAGGTCTTCTCAGGGACACATTTAGTGATGCAGTGAACCACATTAAGTTACGCAGGATGTCTTCGGTTTGCAAAAGGAGAGATTAGCTAAGTCCTCAAGCCTGCTTGCTTTCACCATCCCTAAAGTCTTTTTTTTTATCATATTACTGCTAATCAAATCATATTTTACTTCTTATGTTGATGATTGGGGGACATGCCAGCATGAAGACATGAAGAGAATCTGTAAGCTCAAGGAGCCCTCAGGCACCTAATCTAACATCCCATTTTATTCCTTTAAAATCCTTACACATTAGGATACCTACTCTAGTATTTCTGCTATGTCCTTCTTTTCACATCATCCTCTCAGGGAAGCCTAACTCCCTGCCAGTCAATGAGCTGCTAATGAAACCAGACTGATCCATCTACATATTAGCAGTATCCGAATCAACAGAGATTAGAACCAGGCATGCCATCAGTCAGCTCGAGAGTCATTGAGATTCAAAACATTGGCTCTATTCTATCTCCACAGATGCCGCCAGACCTGCTGAGATTTTCCAGCATTTTCTGTTTTTATTTCAGATTCCAGCATCCAGAATATTTGCTTTTCATCATTCTTTGTACATATTTTGATCAAAGTCACACGATCCCTTCAGGACGTCTATGACTGGTGGGCACCACAGGATACACTGGACTGTAATAACAAGATAATGTCACATTTTCACTCAACGGATCCGATTCAAGTTTTGTTTAACCAGTTTACTTCAATGATGCTTCCCTGAAAGTGGCCACTTGCTGGGAATTTTTTTTATTTTCTGAAGCTGAGGAATCTGTTATCATCCCGTTAACTGACTCAAACTATTTTGCCAGTCAGGAACAAACCAAGTCGACAAGCCAGTCAGGAACAGTGTCACTGCTCTTACTCCACAATGGGTGCAAACCTCAGCCCTACGATGGAGAATCAGACAAGGTCCCTCCGTGGCGCGTGGGTAGGTAAAAGTTCCATCTACCACAATTCTGGCAGGATATCAGAAACACAGTAAGAAGCCTCACAACACCAGGTTAAAGTCCAACAGGTTTATTTGGTAGCAAACACCACTAGCTTTCGGAGCGCTGCTCCTTCGTCAGGTGAGTGGGGAGTTCTGATCACGGGGCGTATAAAGGCACACACTCAGTTTACAGAATACTGATTAGAATGCGAGTCTTTACAGCTAATCAAGTCTTAAAGGTGCAGACAATGTGAGTGGAGATAGCATTGAGTATAGGTTAAAGAGATGTGTATTGTCTCCAGACAGGACAGTAAGTGAGATTTTACAAGCCCCGCCAAGTCATGGGGGTTACAAATAGTGCAACATGAACCCAAGATCCTGGTTGAGGGCACCCTCATGTGTGCGGAACTTGGCTATCAGTCTCTGCTCAGCGACTCTGTGCTGTCATGTTTCATGAAGGCCGCCTTGGAGAATGCTTACCCGAAAATCAGAGGCTCAATGCCCATGACTGCTGAAGTGTTCCCCAACAGGAAGGGAACAGTCTTGCCTGGTGATTGTTGAGTGGAGTTCACTAATCAGTTGTCCTGGCGTCTGCATGGTCTCCCCAATGTACCAAGCCTCGGGACATCCTTTCCTGCAGCGTATTAGGTAAACAACGTTGGCCGAGTTGTAAGAGTACGTACCGTGTACCTGGTGGATGGTGTTCTCACATGAGATGATAGCATCCATGTCAATGATCCAGCATGTCTTGCAGAGGTTGCTGTGGCAGGGTTGTGTGGTGTTGTGGTCACTGTTCTCCTGAAGGCTGGGTAGTTTGCTGCGGACAATGGTCTGTTTGAGATGTGCGGTTGTTTGAAGGCAAGAAGTGGGGATGTGGGGATGGTCCTGACGAGATGTTGCTCTTTATCAATGATATGTTGAAGACTCCGGAGAAGATGTTGTAGCTTCTCCGCTCCAGGGAAGTACTGGATGACGAAGGGTACTCTGTCCACCGTGTCCCGTGTTTGTCTTCTGAGGGGATCATTGCGGTTTTTCACTGTGGCACGTCGGAACTGCCAATCGATGAGTCGAGCGCCATATCCTATCCTTATGAAGGCATCTTTCAGCATCTGGAGGTGTCTGTTGCGATCCTCCTCATCTGAGCAGATCCTGTGTATACGGAGGGCTTGTATGCAGGGGATGGCTTCTTTAACATGTTTAGAGTGGAAGCTGGAGAAGTGGAGCATCGTGAGGTTATCTGTGGGCTTGCGGGACAGTGAGGTGCTGAGGTGACCGTCCTTGATGGAGATGCGTGTGTCCAAGAATGCAATTGATTCCAGAGAATAGTCCATGGTGAGTCTGATGGTGGGATGGAACTTATTGATGTCATTATATAGTTGTTTCAGTGATTGTTCATCATGAGTCCAAAGGAAGAAAAAGTCATCGATGTATCTAGAATATAGCATCGATTGAAGGTCCTGTGCGGTGAAGAAGTCTTGTTTGAAACAGTGCATGAAGATGTTGGCATATTGAGGTGCAAATTGGGTCCCCATGGCTGTTCCGTGTGTCTGGATGAAGAACTGTTTGTTGAAGGTGAAGACATTGTTGTCCAGGATGAAGCAGATGAGTTGTAAAACTGCATCTGGAAACTGGCAGTTGTCGGCATTGAGTACTGAGGCAAGTGCAGCAATGCCATCATCATGGGGGATGCTGGTGTAGAGCGCCGAGATATCCATTGTGACGAGGAGTGCCCCTGGTGCAACTGCTCCATGTGTGCTGAGTTTCCGTAGGAAGTCTGTAGTGTTGTGACAAAAGCTGGGGTCTCTTTGTACAATGGGTTTCAGGATGCCCTCGATGTAGCCACAGAGGTTCTTGCGCAGGGTCCCATTGCCAATACAATGGGAGATCCCTACTGCTTCCCGAAGATACACAAAGTAAACACACCTGGCCATCCCTCACATCGGACAATGGGACCCTGTGTGAGAACCCCTCCGGCTACATTGAGGGCATCCTGAAACCCATTGTACAAAGAACCCCTGACTTTTGTCGCGACACTACAGACTTCCCACAGAAACTCAGTACACGTGGAGCAGTTGAACCAGGAACACTCCTTGTCATAATGGCGCTCTACACCAGCATCCCCCACGACGATGGCATTGCTGCAACTGCCTCAGTACTCAATGCCGACTACTGCCAGTTTCCAAATGCAATTTTACAACTCATCAGCTTCATCCCGGACCGCAATGTCTTCATCTTCAACAACCAGTTCTTCATCCAGACACAAAGAACAGCAATGGGGACCAAATTTGCACCTCAATATGCCAACATCTTCATGCATAGGTTCGAACAAGACTTCTTCACCACAAAGGACCTTCAACTGATGCTATACACTAAATACATTGATGACTTTTTCTACCTTTGGACTCATGATGAACAATCACTGAAACAACTACATGATGACATCAACAAGTTCCACCCCACCATCAGACTCACCATGGATTATTCTCCAGAATCGGTTGCATTCTTGGACACATGGATCTCCATCAAGGACAGTCACCTCAGCATCTCACTGTACCGCAAGCTCACAGATAACCTCACAATGCTCCACTTCTCCAGCTTCCACCCTAAACATGTTAAAGAAGCCATCCCCTACAGACAAGCCCTCCGTATACACAGGATCTGCTCAGATGAGGAGGATTGCAACAGGCACCTCCAGATGCTGAAAGATGCCCTCGTAAGAACAGGATATGGAGCTTGATTCATCGATCGACAGTTCTGACGCGCCACAGTGAAAAACCACAATGACCTCCTCAGAAGACAAACACGGGACACAGTGGACAGAATACACTTTGTTGTCCAGTATTACCCCGGAGTGGAGAAGTTATGACATCTTCTCCGGAGTCTTCAACATGTCACTGATGAAGACGAACATCTCGCCAGGGCCATCCCCACATTCCCACTTCTTGCCTTCAGACAACCGCACAACCTCAAACAGACAATTGTCTGCAGCAAACTACCCAGCCTTCAGGAGAACAGTGACCACGGCACCATACAACCCAGCCACAGCAACCTCTGCAAAACATACCGGATCATTGACACCGATGCTATCATCTCACATGAGAACACCATCCACCAGGTACACGGTATGTACTCTTGCAACTTGGCCAACGTTGTCTACCTGATACGCTGCAGGAAAGGATGTCCCGAAGCATGGTACACAGGGGAGACCGTGCAGATGCTATGACAACAGATGAATGAACATCGCTCGACAGTCACCAGGCAAGACTGTTCCCTTCCTGTTGGCGAACACTTCAGCGGTCACGGACATTCGGCCTCTGATCTTCGGGTAAGCGTTCTCCAAGGCGGCCTTCATGACACACAACAGCGCAGAGTCGCTGAGCAGAGACTGATAGCCAAGTTCCGCACACATGAGAACGGTCTCAACCGGGATCTTGGGTTCATGTCACACTATCTGTAACCCCTGTGACTCGACCAGGCTTGCAACATCTCACTTACTGTCCTGTCTGGAGACAATACACATCTCTTTAACCTATGCTTAATGCTATCTCCACTCACATTGTCTGCACCTTTAAGACTTGATTAGCTGTAAAGACCCGCATTCTAATCAGTATTCTGTGAACTGTGTGTGCCTTTATACGCCCTGTTTGTGATCAGAACTCCCCACTTACCTGATGAAGGAGCAGCGTTCCAAAAGCTAGTGGCATTTGCTACCAAATAAACCTGTTAGACTTTAACCTGTTGTGAGACTTCTTAGTGTGTTTACCCCAGTCCAACGCCGGGATCTCCACATCAGGATTTCAGAAAGCCAGGTTATTGTCCCCTAGTAGCAGTTTGCTTTACTAAAAGCTGAATATTTGAAAAAGGTTCTGTCCCTGCTGATAGACATGGCTGCTAATAGCCACAGTTGGTCGATCAGTATCAGAAATTGTGATTCTCCTCCCCCCAGCATCAACCTAGGGCTACATGTAATGCATTCATCTGTGAAGATGTAAAAGTCAATTTGCTTCCTTAGACTTTGAACCCTACATGTATCTCCGATGTGCCAACAGTATTACAGTTGCAGAAGACAGAGAACAAGCACATAAAATATTTGCCTGGCACAAAGCTAATGAGGCAGTACACAGCCAATGTTTAGCCAAAGGACCTTATGCGGTATAGAGCAGTTTACTGTTCTGTATACAATGTAGCATCTACATGTTGTTGGCATTTATAGTGCAGTAAAATGCATTGACAATTTGCTTTCTGGTTTTCAGTAACATGAAAACTATCAGGCAGCACATTGCATTCCAAGCTTAAAAGAGAAGAAAGAATAGTTGCCACAGTTCAGTTTGGAGATCTGTGTGATGATTTTGTTTGCCTTTGTCCACAACCTTCTTGGTAGCACAGGTTGTATGGTCCTGATCTTTACGCTGTCTTTAGAGGTATATCATACAGGATATCACATTCATTGATTTTCTCTGTTGCAGGCTTTTTGCAGATCTTTGAGTGACGACCTACCTAATCTCTAAACCCGCCAAGCCTGCTCTTTCACAGTCATGTTGCTTAGAGAGCTTTCTCTACTGAGCTGGAGGTAGTTTTCTTTTCACTTGGAATATAATTCTCCATAAAGAAAGAACTGGTATTTATTAGAACTGGTATTTATTCAGCACCTTTTATGCCTTGGGATCTCAAAGTGCTTTGTGTGAACGTAAGACCAGGCCAGTAGTTTCTAGACAGAAAGAATTAATATCAATCCCTTTAAGCCCATTAGCTTGTTCAACTCTTGAATCTCTGGGTATCTGAGAGTACTGAATTGGTGTAATCAGTGTACACGAAGAATGAATATTTAAACAATTGCGTGATCAAACATCCTGGGATTTTCCAGCCACCCAGCAACGTATTCTCTGGTGGTCTGCCTTTTGCTTGATCGTCTAGTCCTGCCACTGTCTATTGATTCTTATGTGTTCCACACCCTCCATCACTGGGGAAAGTACAACTGGGCACGCCAGGGGTGGGGTTTGCCATTGGTGGGATCTGAAAATCCCACCAGCAAGAAGGACTAGAAAGTTTTGGCAAAAGTCTGCATTGTACAATTGCTCAATAAAAGAAGTTTGCTTTGGATATTGTGTAATAGAAATTGTATCTTCAATGCTAACTGAGTACATCATTTTTTTAAGCCTGTATCATTTTTGAGTATATTTATACTGGAACGTTTGATTTTCGTGTGCTTCATTCACATTGTCTCTGTAGCCTTGTACAATTTTGGGTAGCACAGTGCCCAGTGGTTAGCATTGCTGCCTCACAATGCCAGAGGCCTAGGTTCAATTCTGGCCTTGGGTACTGGCTTTGTGAAGTTTATACGTTATCCTTGTGTCTGTGTAGGTTTTCTCCGGGTGTTCCGGTTTCCTCCCACAGTCCAAAGATATGCAGGTTAGGTGGATTGGCCACATTAAATTGCCCTTCAAAGGTTAGAATAATTAGCCATGGTAAATGTGTGGGGTTACAAGGATAGGGCAGGGGAGAGGGCCTGGGTAGAATCCTTTGTTGGTGTGGACTCAATGGGCCAAATGGCCTCCTTCTGCACTTTAGGGGTTCTATGATGACCCTGACCATTTTTGTCCTATTGGGTTTCCTAATTGACTTCCTGTCACTACTAGGTGGAAAGCTGCTGCCACTGCGAACTGGCCATGAGGAATCATGTACAAAATTGCAATGGATCAACACAATTCAATTAAAATGTACAAACTGCACAATCCACCCCAAAGCAATCTCTGCAGGGCTTGGAAAATTGAGTCTATAGTTTCAACATGTCAAAGGTCTGGTCAATCATGTTTTAGTGGCATCATGACTATCGATGGGCCTGCTGCTCCTTCGTGAGCTCTCTTTGAGTGGAGAACATCAGTGAACTCCCTGGGTCTGCTAGCTCCAATCGTGATGATCTAGAAAATCGGGCATCAATGGAACAACGGGTTTGGCACCTGGTGCCAATCCCATGGAGCTGCTCCAAACTCCTGAACGAGTTCCCATCCCTTGGGGCGGGAGCCGAATACATCTTCGAGAAAGCACCACCAACCCCTCTGCAATGAGAGGCATCCTTCCCCCACACCAAGCAGGCATGAGGTTTATCCAAACTGATCCCCCCACTCAGACCCCCTTCCCCCACCTACCCATACACATTCCGCAGGCCCAGAGAATTCCCCCAGCGTCTCAGAGTTTGATATCTAATATGTAAAGGAGTTCAGTGGAGTTCTCCACTCAAAGAGAGCTTACGAAAGAGCAGCAAGCATACTGATAGTCATGTGTCACTGACACTTTGGCCGGGTGCCTCGAGTCCCAAAGGGGCTTAAGGAGATAGGTCCAGTGGCCATTTGCCCCTCTGCTGCTGCCAGGTTTTAGAGGCAAGGTCCCTCAAACATCCTGGGTGTTGAGTGGACTCGGGCTGTTGGCATGGGGTTGAACTCACCACTCTGCTCCGGGATGGGGGTGTGGTGGCTAGACTGTCCCTTCTCGCCCTGCCATGGTGATTCCATGATGTGGAGATTCCGACGTTGGACTGGGATAACCACAGTAAGAAGTCTCACAACACCAGGTTAAAGTCCAAGAGGTTTATTTGGTAGCACAAGCTTTCTTGTCAACTCCCACTCACCTGATGAAGGGGCAGTGCTCCGAAAGCTTGTGCTACCAAATAAACCTGTTGGACTTTAACCTGATGTTGTGAAAACTCTTATGGTGATTTCAGGCGCCCAGTGATCAATTTCTGCATTCCTGCCTGTCAACTGTGCAAATTCTGAAGTGGCCCAGTCCATACTTGCAAATTCAAATCAAAGCTGTGTGTATGCATTGGGGTTGAGTATACAACTGGGCAAATGAAACCCACCTCTTCCCCCGCCACCACCCTTCCAGGCTTCCTGCTAGTGTGGGCTCTTGGTTCCAATTCGAGAGAATTGCGGCCATTATATCTAATCCAGAAGGAGTTAAATGCATAGAAGTTCACGGTCATGGTTCATGGTCACTTGCATAACATCTGGCAATGCCATCCTTGCCCTGTTCTGAAGTTGCAGTTGTGTTGCAGCAGATGGCAGATTTCAGTAAGGGTTTCCATACTGATGTCTGAACGTATCAGACGCTGCTTCTGCCTGAGGTTCCTAGAGGAGAAATCCTCCCTAAACACTTTGAGTGGATATAGTTCTCCAGCTGAGAGCCCTTCCCATCTTCAGCTCTCTTACTCTGCCCTGCATTCTCTTCATTCTTCCAGTCAATACAAGTGCATCCATGTCGAGGGTAAACTGATGGGTGCAGAAGCCTTGAAGTCCGCACCTGTCACACCACTCCCATTGCAACTTGAAGTAGTTATGGCAAGCAAGGAACTCTTGTTGATTTGTAACAATAGAAGAAATTGCCCAGAGCAGAACTGTAAGTGGATGATGATCCTTTCAAATAGCACAGCCTCGGAGGGGCCTTCCTGTTGCCGAATGTGCAATCAGTTGTGTGTGGTTACATGAGGGAATTGTTGGAGCATTGAACTCCAAAATGGCATCAAGCCAGCTTTGCTAACAGATTGACGCCATGACCTGCCTGTCCTGTAAATTTTCAAAGATAATTCCGGAGCTAATGAGCCCAATCCCTCATCTGACATATAGAATTTAACCAATGTATCAGGACAATAAGTTTATTTCCTATTACATTCAAACCATTGATATGTACAGTGGTTAACTGCAACTTTGCAATAGTTCTGTTTAATTATAATGAATCTGCAATATCTTACTAATGCCTGCGGTGACATTATGGCACAGTGGTTAACACTGCTGCCTCACAGTGCTAGGGACCTGGGTTCAATCCCAGCTCTTGGGTAACTGTGCGGAATATGCACATTGTCCTCGTGACTGCGTGGGCTTCCTCTGGGTGCTCTGGTTTCCTCCCACAGTCCGAAAGATGTACTGGTTAGATGCATTGGCCATGCTAAATTCTCCCTCAATGTACCCAAACAGGTGTCAGAGTATGATGACAAGGGGATTTTCACAGTAACTTCATTGCAGTGACACTAATAAATAAACTTTAGTCAATCAAGAGACCATTGAACTGTCAGCTATTGAGCACTGTTTTTTGCAGCCTCATCACTTCGTACAATTAAGTATTATTTTCTATTATTGCAATTTGTGACTGATTTTAAAATTGGTGAAAGTAAGTGCGAACAGATCTACAGATATTTGGATAAAGTATGTAAAGATATAAAGCAGCTGTATTAAATGTAAATGCAGTCTAAACAACTCTCGGCAAAATCAAGTACCAGAAGTACACAATGGCCGGAATCTTACATGGTTAACACCGGAGGGATTTTCCCATCCCACTGCAGTGAATGGAGATTTGGCTGGCTGCCAAATTCTCTGATCTTGCTGTAGCAGGAATGTGGCATGAATGGTCCGTAAGATTGGGCCCAACATGTTCACCAGCATTTGAGAGCTGTGATGTTTCTAACTGAAAGGTGACACTAGCTTTCTCTGAAATGACTCAGTTGGTAGCTCTCCTGTCTTTGAGTTAGAAGATGTTTCAATCCAATACCAGAGCATACAGTCTTACCAAACTCTTCAGTGTGGTATCCAGGGACTGCTGCGTTGTTGGAAGCCAGTGGCGTTTGTTACCAAATAATCCTGATGGACTTTAACCTGGTGTTCTGAGACTTCTTACTGTATTTACCCCAGTCCAATGCTGGCATCTCCACAGCATTGTTGGAAGTGCAGCCTTTTGTAGGGAGCAAGAAACCAATGCCCTGTCAATGTCCATTCCAGTGTACCTGAAACATGTTATTAATACTATTCTGAAAGGAGGAAGGAGATTTCCTGGTCAACAATCGCCCTCAACAAATAGCACCAAATACAAGGTGACTGGTCAGTCTTCATGCCAACAGTTCATTGGGATTCTTGTCATAACAATGTCTGGCTCCTAGTGATATGAGGAGTCTGAGGCTGTGAGAAGCTACTTACTGAAAGAAGATACAATGATGGTTGGGGTTAGCTCCCTTTGTCCTTTGAAGGCTGCTGATGCAACATGTGAAGATTCTCAATGGCATTCTACGGAAGAGAATCTAAATGCTGCTGCCAACTATTCATTTGGATCAATGGATAATTTAATTAGAGTCTGCATGTTTTGGGCTGGGCAGGCTCGTCTGATTCACACACTCATTTGTTTAAGGCAAATTAGGTAATTATCCACTTAATGGAAGCTTTCCACTCCATTCACTTCAATGTTTTTATTTACAAGGAACCTGATCACCTTCACTAAGTGAGTATTACTGCAGAGCTCAAAAGTTGTATGCTTATGACATTACCACTGTTTCTATAATAGACTGCACAAGCTTGTGTTCATTTCATGGTTGCCCTGGTTTGTCATGGCTTACATTTATTCTATTTGCCCCAGTTTTTGGTAATCATGTTACAGATAATATTTTGTATACACGGTGTAGTAAATGGAGTATGAATTAGTCCGAGCATCTTGGCACCATACAATATATCTTCCAGGCACTATTGATGGTGAGGGACCCTGAGTGGGACAAATACTGAGTACTGGAGAATCCAGTTTAAAAAAAATCATGTTACCAACTCCAGGTGTTGCTGGTTAGACCAGTGGTTATTGCCCATCTGCCATTGCCCTTGAGAAGTTGGTGATGAGCTGCCTTCTTGAACTGCTGCAGTCCGTGTGGTGTAGGTACACCAACAGTGCTGTTAGGGAGGGAGTTTTAGGATTTTGACCCAGCAACAATGAAGGAATGCTAATATATTTCCAAATCAGAATGGTGAGTGGCTTGGAGAGGAACTTCCAAGTGTTGGTGTTGCCATGTGTCTGCTGCCCTTGGCCTTCTAGATCGCAGTGGTCATGAGTTTGGAAGATGCTGTCTAAGGCCTTGGTGAGTTCCTGCAGTGCATCTTATAGATGGTACACACTGTTGCCGCTGTTCATCAGTGGTGGAGGAAGTGAATGTCTGTGGAACATGCATCAATCAAGTGAGCTGCTTTGTTCCAAATGGTGTCAAACTTCTTGAGTGTTGTCGGAGCTTCACACATCCGGGCAAGTGAAGAGTATTCCATCACAGTCCTGGCTTGTGTCTTGTAGATGGTGGACAGACTTTGAAGAGTCAGGAGGTGGGTTACTGCCCATAAGAATTTCTAACCTCTGACCCATCATTGTGTCCTTCAGGACATGTAGCCTTCAGGACTTGGAAGAGCCCCTTGCCTTTCTGGGATCAGCACCCAACACAAAGCCCATGGTGTGGCCTTGAATCTTACCGTTATGATAAACATGCCTTTAACATGTGGAGCATGAGCTTCCTGAATGAGCAACAATTCGAGAAGTGACTGTCAGGGTGCTGATAGTGTGGGATTCAGTGCTGGTATTGTGAGAGAATGTCAAGTGGAAACAAATAGATTCTCTCTTGCTGGAGATCATCATTGCCTGTGTGACATGAACCTTATTTGTGACTTATGAACCCACGTCTTAATGTTGTCCACGTCTTGCTGCATATGGGCATGGACTGCTTCAGAACCTAAAGAGCTTTGAATGGAACTGAACATTTTGCAATTATCAACGAACATCCATACTTCTGACCTTATGATGGAGGCAAGGTCATTGATGAAGCAGCTGAAGAAGATTGTGCCCAGGAGTTGTGTGGGCACCAGAACAAGGCTGTCTGTGCCCAGTCGTATACCACCAAACAAGTTTGTAGGCTGCACTATAGGTAACTGGTTATACTAAGAGGAGAGTGGTTCTGTTGGCTATGGCTTTGGTTTTACAGGGGCATCTGAAGCATAACTATCAGAGAACAGTATTGCCAGAGACACGTCCTTATAAAACATTTTGCCTCTGCATCTCTCTAGGTTGGCATAGTGATGATCTGCAGACTGGCCAATGTGATTTTCAGGTGGCTGATGCATTTTTGGGAAAGGTATCATGATATGGGTATGCATTACTGATAAGGCTGGCATTTATTGTTCTTTTTGCCCTTCAGAGGGCAGTGAAAGATCAACCATATTGATGTAGACATTTATAGGTCTGATTGGGTAAGATTTGCTTCCTTGAAGAGATGACATTTGAGTTTTTGACAAGCTGACAGCTTTATTCATACTAAATTTCTTTTTTCAATTTTCTTAAACTCAAATTCAAATTGGCAAGCCACTATCATGGAATTTGAATACATGTTTATAGTAGATTATAAATCCAAATTGCTTGATTACTAGTTTAGTAATGTATTCACTACACTAATCTGTAACGTCAGAAGTGGTTCAGGTTGTAGCACTTTAAATCAGAAGGGTTGTAGGTCCATAATCTCATTCTCAACACGAAAATCAAAGCTGACAATATGATAGTGCAGTATTGTAGGTGTGCTGCAGTGTTGAAAGTGCCACCATTTGGATGAGATGTTAAATTGAGGCTCCAACTGAACTCTCAGGTGGATGTGAAGCACGATTTCAAAGGTGAACAAAGAGTTCTCCTCCGTGTTCTAGCCAATATTGATTCCTCCATCAAATGTCAACACAAAAGCAGATTATCTGTTCACTATCGCATTGCCCTTTGTACTGGGAGCTTGTTGTATGCAAATTGGCAGTCACAGCAATGTGTACACTTCAAAAATGTATTTGATTGGCCGAAGCACATCTTGCGAAGTCTTGTAGTTATAAAAGATGCAAGTCTTTCTTTTTACTGCACTCTCAGTTCATTCATCTTCCTTTCCACAGAGCGACATACTAACATGGATGCCCAAGGTCAACACATTGATATATTCTCAGAATAATGAGATTATTGATTGTGAGGATTTTTTAAGAGTCTAAGTGTTGAACTTAACTTTAGCTAATGCAAAGATTCGCAGCACAATGTCCCAGAGAAAGACATTTTTTATTGACCAATGAATGCTGGAAGAGAAGGACTGGGCATCCAGCTACTCTCTGAAGTTACATCACATTGGCAGTATAAGTATACAATTTCCAAAAGTCATTTTACACGCCCATTGGCTCATCCTAGTCGGATAGTACAAGTCAGCTATCGTTAGTAAATATCATATTTCTTGGCCAATTACAGATATTCTCAGACATCATGGCAACAATAAATTCTGCCTGACTTTCCCATGACCATCTGGCCTAAACTGCTACCTAGTAGAATACTTGGCCTATTCATTTGCTGCCTGGTGTCCTTGTTCAATGAATGTCCCATTCACTGAGCTGTCTGGTACTCATGCTGATAATAGTTATGTTTCTATAAGTGTATTGTTATGAGAAATGTGGTTCACTTTACCGGTTTATTGTCCATGATGCCTTAGGATCCTGTGCCATTAGCTAACTGTATGCTATTCTATAGCACACTTTTCAGAAATACATGTTTAAATTCTCTAATTTTGGTTATATGTGCTTCGATGCAGACAGTCCCTCTGTAAAATATGTAGAAACAGAATGTGGTTCTTATCTTAAGCTAATCCACTCTGTTCTAATACTCTTTATTAGTGTTTAAAACCCCAGAGTATTTTGAAGTCCTCTAACATTGATGATAGCCATTTAGTTATCTTGTAATCTTTTCACTTCAAATGTTAGTAACAATGTTTTTTTTAGCCCAAAATAGCCACTTGCCTTTTATATTTTACCCACAGCCCTTTTACAGGTTGTTGACATAAACAATTTCCCACCCTGAAGGGATTCCACTGCCAAAAATGAGTCTGGACCCTGCTGCAAATTGTAATGAAAATGGACTGTGGAAGGTTAAGGGTGTTTTGTCTGCCAGGACATTGTTATGTTTCATATACATCATGCTTTGGCACCAGGACTGAGCAATATACCCTCACAACCCGCTTTCAGGCTGTTGTCAAACTAATAATGTATAGTAATCTGGAGTGAACACACCGTCTTCTTTTAAATCAGTTCAGCTATTATTAGTATTTGGCTGCTTGTCAAACCTAAACAAACTAGAGCCTTATAATAACTCCAGGAGTCGGCTGTAAAGGGACAGTTCTTAATTGTACAAAGTAAAGTAAAGCAAAAATCACGAGTCTGTGGTAAACAGAACTGGTCCCAACCACAACTGTACAATAATGGACCCACTCAGAGGCCTGCTTTATACAGGGCTCAGCATATGAACTCTATCTAGTTGGTTAATTACCAATCCCCAGTGATCTCATATTCAATGAGTCCAACAGGGAGATTAATGTATGCTTCCCCATGCAAATCCTGGGAATTATCACAGGCCTAGTGCTTTTGCATATTTGTTTCAGAAACATAGTATCCCACAGTGTGGAAGGAGGCCACTCAGACTATCCAGTCTGCACTGACCACAATCCCAGCTAGGCCATATCCCCATAACCCCATGCATTTACCCTAGCCACACCCCCTGACACTAAGGGGCAATTTGGCATGGCGAATCCACCTAACCTGCACATCTTTGACTGTGAGAGGAAACGGGAGCACCTGGAGAAAACCCAAGCAGACACGGGAAGAATGTGCAAACTCCTCACAGACAGTGACCCAAGTCCATGGTGCTATGAGGCAGCAGCGCTAACCATTGTACCACTGTCTCACTACTACATCATTAGCATGGCAATGACCTTCATGTTAACGATGTAACGGCAATCAAAGCAGTTTTCTCTGAAATGAAACGGGGATACGAGTGGTCTAAAATAAAAATTTCTGACGAAATCAAATTCCAATTGAATCCAATTCTTCGTCCCCACGAGAGAGACAAACACGATCCAGGTTGACTAGATGAAGTATTGCACCCCATCTTGGGATTTGATCTGATGCTTCATCTCAGCCAAAAGACCAAGATGGCTTTAAAAAATTGCATCAAGTGACACCTCATCGGTTCCCCTAACCATTGACTCTCTCCCAGTATGGGAGATCAACCAGTATGGGAGCCTGATCAAGGTCTAAAAATGGCAGAAAGGAAAAGGCCCACTGGTCTATCCAGCCTGACTGCCACATATGTAGTGTCTTGTACGCACAATACCTCCCCACCTCAACCAAAAGCTGACTGATCCCCTGAGAGAAGTAGAAAATGTGTTTAAAAACTGATGGGGGGGATAATGAAACAGGAAAACATTTTCTCCAACCTCCGCAGGCAATGAAAACCAGTCCAGGCAATTACTCTGGCCGTGATTAATGTTATAGATAACAGGTGGTGGTGAACATGTAATAGCGCATTTACTTAATATATATAATTGCAATTCATTACAATGAAATATTCTCGTAGTAAGTAATCGTATCCTCGACTGCCAGAATAAAAACCTAGCAGCCTGCCACAATGTATTTATATATTGCTTTCTAATGGGTACGTTCGATTCCATAGCAAACTATTAAGAAGTGAGATGGGCTTTTCTGTTTACAGATACTTGATGGTGCATTATAAACTCGCTGCAGTAGAGATTTATATTTAGATTCTCTTGATGATTGCCATTCGTCATGTGTCAAATCCTTCTCGTAACACTGAGCCACTTCCATTATCAGAGGGCAACTCTGATAACAGCACTGATAATGAAACTGATATCTTCATACTCTGGATGTCTATATTGAGCAGAGGGTCAGCTTGCTGTTAAGGAATTCAGTCTCCACATTCATTTCCAACAACACTGGCTATCAATTTAAGATTCAATGATAACACAAGCAACACGCTGACTCCAAAATGTTCGTACGTTTATTCTTAACAATGGGAGCAACTCACCACATGCTCAAGTAATTCTGCTTTGGGCAAAATGGTTTCATGACTAGGATAGTGCACACCTGGCAGCATCTGAGATGGGGGTGAGGTGAGAGGGTCCTGGGGAGGGGAGAGCAAGGCTGAGGGTGAGGAGGAGAGGGGAGGGGGGCTGAGGAGGGGAGTGGAGGGGGTGAATAGGGGAGGGGCTGAAGAAGGGAGGGGTGTGAGGCGGGTAGGGGAGGAGGTAAGGAGGGGAGGGGATGAGGAGGGGAGGGGTGAGGCGGAAAGGGGAGGGGGTGAGGTGGGGTGGGGGGGAGGGAAGGGGGTAAAGAGGTGAGGAGGGGAGGGGAGGGGAGGTGGTCAGGGAAGGCTGCTAGTGTTGGGGGGTGGTGTTGCGGGGGGATTGAAATTGCACAGTTGGGTTTCTAACCAGGTTTCTGCCTGTCTCTAACCTTGCAATGATTTCACATTGGAGAGGGCAGGGATTCGGATGTGAAGTCCTTTTTTGCCTCAGTTGAGGCTCCAATTAATAGCCACTTACCCAACTTTTCCCCCCCAATCTTTTAGGCTGGCGGACAGATGAGAAGGGGAACCCAGAAGTTAAGAAAGGTCGATCTTGGGTGGGAAGCGATGTTGGAGGATCCCTCTCCTTAAGGCCTAATGGCCTGCAAACTTTCCTCCCTCCCCCACCTGGCCTATCCCCTGAGACACCAATCAACCCCTCACAACCCCCCTGTGCAGTTGATGCGTACCTAGGCCTCCAGCTCCTGGGACCGAGTGCCAGTTAGCCACCTGCAGTGCCTCTTCCATCCACTGCAGTGTTGTTGCTGGAGGAACAATCTCCAAGGTGAGACTCCCTCCCCTCTGTGAAGTGGAAGTCCCACCTTTTGCCAAGCAACATTTGTTAGAACACATAATGGAAACGGGGCTCTCGGAGTTAGCAGGGATATGTTCCAAGATCCCACCAAGTTCAGGCTCACAAAATAGTCTGCAAATATACCAGACTGGGTTCATTATTTAAGCTTCACTAGATGGTGGTGTCTATGTCAATCTGTTGTCCGTAGGTGTGAAACCTGGATTATTTAGGAAGTGTATCCTAAAGGGTGAGGTGCTGTGAGAGCAGGTAGACATTGATAAGAGAATGAGCAATCAGGAGGCAGAGCTGACAGCGAGGCCTGAATTTTTACTCCTGGACTGGAAGAGCAGAGTCCGGAGAATTCCAAGCCACCGCTGAGAGACTGGAGAATCTGGTTTTCCTTATGGGGTGGGGGATTACTTGAAGTCATGCCCACTGATCCCAGAAACACTTCAGTGGCAGCACTGGAGTTGTTGAGTGAACTCAAAAAACTATTCTCTAGTCCTCAATCCCTTGCACCTCCTCAAGCTCCACACATGCCTCGTGACCCTACCATGCGAGCCCATGCCAATCCATGCCACCCAGTCACCCCGTGATCCCTCATACCCTCCCTGCCAATCTGTGCCCTACCAAACTCCATGGTCCCTCATACCCTCCAACCAACCTATGTCTCTTCATTAATCCAATGGCCATTATACCTGCTATGCCAATCTATACCCCTTCATGTACTCCCATTTTCTTGATAGCCCCAAAGCCAGCCTATGCCCCCCACTCACCCCCATGGTCCTTTTTAACCCCAATGCCAATTTAGTGCCAACTCACGCCAACCTAAGGCCCACTGACTGATCATCATTTGCCCTTACACCCTCCATGTGAACTCACCCAGTATCCAGTATAGGCAACCCTCAGGATCCATGCTGGGAGAAAATAATATACATTTCTCAGTGTCTATTGATGAATTCTCTATTTTAAAAATCACGCTGTATGTAAAACCACTTACAGCAACATGCATTTGTGTTTACAGACCAACCTCAAAGACTTTTGTAAAAATGTGAATCTGCCAATCAGATTATGAACTGCAGGACGCCCGACAGTGGTGATGTCTGTTTCATAAATCAGTCAAGTAGCGCTATTCTAATAATGATAACCCTCAGGCTTATGCCAACAGAGTGAAATAGCATGCACTGATTTTATTTCAATGCTAATGACAGTCTTTTCTGTTACGACTGGACCCTGGCATTTGTTAACCTCCATTTCTTTTGTACGAACCATCTCAGCAAGAGACCCAATACAATAAATTCTGGAGAGATACCCTCAAAATTATAATGTCCCCAGGTGAGGAGGGCTAAATCGACTCCCTTCCTTTATTCAATTGCCATGTTGGTCACAAGATTAATTTAAAAAGGATTCTTTCCCTTGTGAATAGCTTTTCCCAGTCCAAATATATTTATGTTTTAAAATGAACTGAGTTAACCAGATTTTCTTGAATTAAAGGAAGAATGAGTTTATTAACTATTAAAATGCAACAAAACAATAAAATGCATGCACGTAGATACACACAGATTAGAAATGAGAAGTGAGTCCAAAAATAATCCTTAAAAAGTTATACAAGTCAGTCTTTGACTTGTCTGTGGGAGTAGATGGCAAACACTGTGGCCGTTATTCCTGGATCCAGTAGTACTAACTTCAGCAGTTGGTTTTAAGATTCCAAGGTTCTGTGGTTTAGCTGAGTGTAGTCCTGTTCCCTTTTCATGTGTGGCTTTGCTGATTTGACCTTCTGTCAGCAATCGGGGAGAGAGTGAAGCGTTTTTACCAACTAGAGCAGCAGAGGTGCCTCCGCTTCTTGTTTTTTTATCACACACTCTGACACACCCAGCGATAGAGAATCTGGTGAAATGATGCAATGACAAGAATCTCTCCCTCAATGTCAGTCAAATGAAAGAGAGTCATTGATTTCAGGAAGCATCGTGGACGACATGCCCCGTCTGCATTAATAGGAAATGGTCAAGAGCTTCGAGATTCTCGGCGCCCAGATCATGAACAACCTGTCCTGCCCCTCCACACCATGCTCTCATTAAGAAAGCCCACCAATGCCTCTACTTTTTCAGGAGACGAAGGAAACTCGGCATGTCTAAAACAATTCTCACCAAGTTCTACAGATGCACCATAGAAAGCATTCTTTCCAGATGTATGACAACTTGTGATGGCTCTTGCTCTGTTCAAAAGCACAAAGAACTAAGTGTTGTGAACATAGCCCAGTCCATCACATAAACCAGCCTCCCATCTCAGTCTACACTTCCTGCTGCCTCGGATAGGCAGTCAACATAATCGAAGACCCAAGCACCCCAGACATACTCTCTTCCACCTTCTTCCACCGGGAAGGAGATACAAAAGTCTGAAAACACGTATCAACGGACTGAAGAACAGCTACTTTCCTGCTGCCACCAGACTTTTGAATGGACACATGTACAACAGGTGGGAAAATGGGAGGTTTTTCCACCCATTTTTGGGCGAGCTGAATTTTATAAATTTATGGCTGTCAGGCGATTCATGCCAGTGAGGGAGGGCAGAGACTAAACCCCCTAGCGAGGCCAGCAGCAGAGTGCTCAGGGGACCAACTGGGAGATTGGCATTCCCCCCCCCGAACATTTCTGGCCTCCTGACCACCAGCCCTACCCACCTTTCACCCAGTCATAGCCGGCTTCCCAATCGTTGGCCCTGAACCCACCCTCCACTGACCACTTACTGGCCCCAACATCCGATGATGCTGAGCCCTTGACCCCAATCACCACCCACCACTAGCCCCCACACTCCAGATGCTGTGTTCCACTTCCCTTTTATGTGCCTCCCCAGTAGGGCTCCAGCCCATCCGGCACCATCCATACAAGGCTCTGCTTCTGTGAGGCCCCACCTCCTTGGCACTGCCAGTATGCCAGGCTGATCCCCATTGGTGGGAACGTTCACTGGCGAGGCCGGAAACCTAAGTGAGCCTGGACAATTGGGTCTGGAGCTTGATAAACACATTGGAATTAGGTAATGCTATTAAATTCAGCTTCACATCAGGGAACAGTGCAAGGCTGATTATGTTAATAAAAGTGGCCTGGGAAGATCGTGACCGGCTCAATGCCGGGAACGATTCCCGCTTTTAGATTTGTATTCAATCTCCAATGCTACTTGACCAGCATATGGCAATGCAGGTGGAGAAGGTAGTCAAGAAGGCATACGGCATGCTTACCTTCATTGGCAGGAGCATTGACTTTATAAATTGGCAAGTTATGTTGCAGTTTCATAGGACCTTAGTTAGGCCACACTTGGAATATAGTGTTCGATTCTGGTTGCCACATTACCAGAAAGATGTGGCGGTTTTGGGGAGGACACAGGTTTAAGGTGCTGGGGAGTAGGTACAGAGGAGATGTCAGGGGTAAGTTTTTCACTCAGAGGGTGGTGGGTGAGTGGAATCGGCTGCCGTCGGTGGTGGTGGAGGTGAACTCGTTGGGGTCTTTTAAGAGACTTCTGGAGGAGTACGTGGGATTTAATGGGATTGAGGGTTATAGATAGGCCTGGTGGGTAAGGATATGATCAACACAACTTGTGGGCCGAAGGGCCTGTTTGTGCTGTAGTGTTCTACGTTCTGTGTACAGACGAGATTTACCAGGATGTTGCCTAGTATGGAGGGCATTAGCTTTGAGGAGAGGTTGGAGAAACTTGGTTTGTTTTCACTAGAACGACGGAGGTTGAGGGGAGACCTGATAGAAGTCTACAAGATTATGAGAGGCATGGACAGAGTGGATATTCAGAAGCTTTTTCCCAGGGTGGAAGAGTCAATTATTCGGGGTCACAGGCTTAAGGGGCGAGGGGCACAGTTTAAAGGAGATGTACAAGGCAGATTTTTACACAGAGGGTAGTGGGTTCCTAGAATTCATTGCTGGGGGAGGTAGTGGAAGCGGATATTGTTGTAACTTTTAATAAATCCACGAATGAGATGGGAATAGAGAGATATGGTCCCTGCAAGTGTGGGGGGTTTTAGTCAAGGCATGGACAGCATGGTCAGTGCAGGCTTGGAAGGCTGAAGGGCCTGTTCCTGTGCTGTAGTTTTCTTTGCTCTTTGAAAACAATGTCCTATATTCTGCACCCTCTCCTTTTCATATGTACTCCATGAATGGCATGCATCGTCTGTATAAGTGCAAGAAACAATACTTTTCACTGTATACTAATACATATGAAAATAATAAATCAAATCAAGGCCTCAGTATGTCTGCATTCGGAAAACTGAGGCTATTTTTGGTACCATCACGAAACAGGATATATACATCAAGTCTTCGAAATGCTTCAGGCAAGGGGCATTAGGGAATTAGGTCTCTTAGGCTTCTTAAGTATCAAGATAGGCTCTGGGCCTTTTTTAAAAAGAAATATAGACATTGCCATGAACTGGTTCAGGTTTTTAAAATAATAATTTAGTCAGCGAGTTATTTGAACTGGATAGTGATGGGAGATCAAGGAGCCTTCTATATAACATTCGAAAGCTTTGAATAATGTTTGATCCCAGAAAGCATTTCTTCTCACAGAGAGACATCAACCTGTGGGTTTGATGATTCAAATTTTCATTACGGTTGAACTTAGTACAGTCCTTCAGAAATGAGATGGATGAGTTGCAGAGGGCCAAAGACACACCCATATAGAAGATAATAGCTAAATAGTCACAAATATTCATATCTGTTCCCACCAATCTTGCTTGATTGGCCTTGGGACTGGAGAGAGAATTCTGAGAGGTTTTCCTCAATTGGCCTAAGGTTTTATCTGTTTTTTACCTCTGTGCAGAGATGGTGCAATTGGGAAAGATATCATGATTGAATAGGACAAGCTGAATGAATCAATTGGTCACTTACTGTTCTATTACATGTTTTGTTTAGCTGAGTGAGAAATCTAATAAATTCCTTTGTTTTTAGTTTATTTAGGCTGGATTCACTAATCATCAAAGTTGGAAACTCCCAAAGTACCACACCATTCGTTGTTAACCCATAGTTATTTACATATATCGAAGTATTACCATGCGTGGTTGCTGTTTCCATGCCTGCTCCTTACACACTGTACTCCACAGACAGCTGATATTCTACATCAGGCAGGGGGCGGTACTGTTCTTCAATCCCACATTAACCCTTGCTTTGCTGAACCCTTAGTAATATTTTCCTTCAATGAGCCAGAATTTACTGCAACTGATGGACCAATGCTCACTTCCTTCATTAGACTTGTCCATGACATTTTACTTTCCAGGAGCCTTTGTACAGCAAGTTGTTGTAAACGGGAGAACAAAACTCTGCTCATTCCTTTACAGGATGTCTGGGACCTGCACAAACAGGAGAAGCAAAGGTGTTTCTCCTTAACCAAGCAGAGTAAAGAATTATTAATGAACAACACAGATTCAAAGGATAAACTCGAAAGCAGAGAAAGCAAATAAAAACAGGAAACCAAAGATTGATATAAGAGAAAGAGCAAAAAGGGATTGAAGAGAAAAGTAGAAGAAAACATATTTTTAATCTCCGACAGTAATTAAGAGCTGCAGAAGTGAGATTCTGTGCTTGTAAATGTTAATTTTCAGTGACAGATGTTTGGCAGTAACTTAGATTTAGACTGAAATGGAAAATGGTTAACTTCCTCTTAGTTTGTATCTACTGACAAGGAAAAGAATTTCACATTGTTCAATATCGAGAATCAAGATGCCATGTTTGTGAAGCTTTCAGCGGAGCAGAGAATCTCGGACAACACAATTTTGCGATTAGCCAAGCATCTGTCCGCACCTAAACTTGCTGCACGATTTTAACATAAATGACAGTGGGTGCCATTAACCTCGCTGTTATTTGGACAATAAATTCTAGCCCAACTCCTTTCATTGCCTTTTATAAGAGTGTAAAAGCAGTTGTGGCATTTTGTGAGCTGGTTGCACATTTTTTGATTAATGTTTCCTGCCATTTAACTTTGCAGAAGAATTGGAGGATTCAAAGGAAAGTGTTATGTAGCTGTGGATGCTTTGTGAATTTCACTTTCAGATGATGTAGAACAATAAAAGAAAAGGCTAACCTCACTGAAAGAAAGCCACAATTGTTTCTGTTTTAGAAAGAGAAAGACAAATGGTCCTTTCAAATGTAGGCAACAGGCATATTGTGGCTTTTTCTCGGGTGTTTCTGAACTGGTAGCATTTTCTAAAACAAGTGTCTTATGCGTTTATAAAATGTAATATTCAAATGCCACTACTGGCAACTTATCTAATAATCTAAATACTGTATAGACGTTATTTTCTAAATGCGCTTGAATTACCTGGTGGGAATCAAAGCAATTTTCAGGTTGAATTCCTAACTCCATTATTTTTTTCCTTGGGTACCAATAAGTTTTTTTATGAAAATACAGTCTTGGTCAATAAGATGCTCCAGCAGTGCTATGTGATTACTTCAGTTACACCTTAGTGAGTCAACATGAATAGAATGCACACAACTGGAAGAACTGTATTGCTGAAACATTAGCAATGATCCATCCTGTAGGTTCAACTTCTAGTCAAATGTTATTGTTAAATTGTCTCGTAGATTCTCTTAAGTATGGAATAACGAATAGCTGGGTGAATTGCAGAAAGGGATTCAATCCCAAACTTGTTTCTGGAACATTACTGCGCAAGACGTACAGTTGCTTATGCAAAAAAAACAGACCAAAGCAATGGTAACACAGTGGTTAGTACTGCTTTCTCACAGCACCAGGGACCCGGATTCCATTCCAGCCTTGGTGACTGCGTGAAGTTTGCAAGTTCTCCCCACGTCTACGTGGGTTTTCTCCAGATGCTCCGGTTACCTCCCACACTCCAAGGATGTGCAGGTTAGTTGGATTAAGCATGGTAAATTTCCCATTAACATTAAAGCTATATAGGTTCACCAGATTATGCAAGGTAAATGCATGAGGTTATGGGGATAAGGGGAAGACAGGAGGACTTGGGTAAGATGCTCCTTTGAAGAGTTGGTGCAGACTTGGTAGGCTGAATGTCCTCCTCCTGCACTAAAGGGATTCTATGTAATTTCTCTGAGGGATCCTATACACCTCTGAAGTCTATCCCCCAACTACCTATTATTTTGTCTAATTCATCCTGGAAAATATTGGGTAGAGTAAAAGAAGACAAAATGTGGGTTCTGGTTATTTTCAGGGGGATCCTATGTACTCAAAAAGACTGCAGTTATTAATAATCTTTGATAAGAATTGCATTCATGACATCCAAGCACATTTGCCAGAATTTTACTGCCCCATCCTCAACGGGAATCAGAGTGGGCGAGGGGTGGAGCATCGGAAAGTTCATTGACTTTGGGCGGGATTTTACAGTTTCGTGCTGAGCAAGGCCATAAAATCCTGTCCATTGATGCAGGAAGTAAGGATGTGGTGCTGACAACAATTATCTGTTAACTTACTCACAGCACAACTTTTTGTACAAAGTGGTGGCGTGACCAATGGCTTGGTAACAATAGACAAGGGCCTGTAACTTCTGAGCTCTGGGGTGTTGTAACTGGAGGGCACCCCAGAGATATGTTGCCCCTCCCAGAAGTCCCGACATAAGGATTGTACTTCTATTGCCTGGGAAGTTCAAACTTCCGTTGGGCATTTGCCCCCACAATGGGAACAATCTGAAAATATGGCTGGAACTTTCTGGCCATTCATTTTGGTGGGATCTTCTGGTGTACAAGGAAAACAGAGTTGGAGAGAGCAGAATAAAGTCCCAGTGGAAGGGACATGAAGTTTCATACGATCTACCAGATGCATGGCCCACATACACGAGCACTGAAATTTATCTACCACATTACTGTGATAGGCAGAACGTCTGTTTGGTTTGATGGTAGCATCCTGTTAGAATATCACTTATGTTGCTACTGCACAGTAGCGCGTGAAACAGCTAGCTTCAACTGCTGCTCAATTTTTTGTGCCCTTATGCACAATGGCTTTGACAGCCACAGGCATGTGGGAGATTTGATTTTGAGCTGTGCTTACTAACACAGCAGGTGGAAGAGCTTTGTGACAGTGTCCCTCACAGTCTACCTTGAGTTCCAGTGAGGGGGCCTACACATTCAAGTTAGGCAATTCAAGTTTCCAGAGAGGACCTGTCTTATCTCTTCTCTCTGAAGCTGCCATTCCCTGGATTTTAGCCAGGTAGTATCCTTAGTTAGCACCCCATCCACAAATATTCA
This sequence comes from Carcharhinus amblyrhynchos, assembly GCF_965287045.1. Classification (NCBI taxonomy): domain Eukaryota; kingdom Metazoa; phylum Chordata; class Chondrichthyes; order Carcharhiniformes; family Carcharhinidae; genus Carcharhinus; species Carcharhinus amblyrhynchos. The sequence goes on along the minus strand of NC_137334.1, from coordinate 30,071,164 downwards.
CTCCCTCCATCACCGATGAACAGCTGCAGACGTATGAACTATCCAGAAAATGCATTGCAGGAACTCATTAAGATTCCTTAAGGAGCATCTTCCAAACCCACAACCGTTTCCAGGAACTCAGTTTCAAAAAATCAGCAGTCACTTCAAGATTTAGATTCTCAGTTCTTGGAAACAGGAGTGACCCATGGCATTTACATTTCAGTTCACCTTGTATTTTTTATATGAAATAGAAATGATGATTTTTAATTCTGTGACAGAAGTTCCATTAAGCAATCTTTCAAAATGTTTTTCCTATATTTTAATATTCAGCATGCTGAAGCAATTGCTGGATTAAACTGAATAGTCAGCTACGTACTCACATTTGATGATAGCTATTAAGCAATGTAGTTATAATGTGCTGAAATAGGTACAATTTGTGCCCATCTCTAATTGTTCAGTTCACCTACTAAAAAATAATGACCCTTTGTGTAGAAACCACAGCGCAGATGTGGAGACCATTACTATTCTGCTGTGCTCTGTTAAAGCTTTCTGTTCATAATCTTCGAACTTGATCTTACCTCCTCGTCCCATCCCTTGTTTGGTGAGGCAAGGTAGAACGATCAAGGCGAAAAATCAGAAACGCTTCCAGTTTCTCACCTGACTCAATCGTACCAGCCCTATTTTGCCAGTGAAATTGGCTTTGCGCCCAATTTCAATATTAATGACGTGATATACATGTCATTAATGAGTCTCAGACGTTATCATCTGGCTTCACTTGACCTTACCTGTTAGCTTGTCGAGCTTCTCACCGGCGAGAATTACAGCTGGTCTCAACCGGCGGAGAACAGGCATGATAGCCTCACTCGGAGGAACCAGAAGCCATTGAAGTTCTCGGTTGGGCATGAGCAATGTCAGCCTGGCAGTGCCCACCAGGCACCCTGACACTGCCTGTTGGACACCCTGGTAGCACCCATCCAGCGTCCTAGCACCGCCAACCAGGCACCTAACTGTGCCAATGGATGGGGCCTGAGGAGGTCGATCCTGAATAGGGGTGGATACGAAATGCGGAAGCAGAGCCCTGCAGAGGTTTAATCAGCGAGGGAAGGGGAATTCTGCAGATGGGGGAAAGCAAGGGGATTCTGTAGGGATGCCAATGGGGAGAGGCGGCAATATCCATGGGGTAAGTAGGATGTGGTAGAACCACATAGGGGGCAATCGGTGGGGAGGGTGGACTGGCACAGGGACTGATTAGGGGGGCAGTCCCAACATCTGTAGAGAGGGTTGGTAGGAGGTCTCCCAGTTGACTGGGAGATCAAGGTGCCTGCGCATTGGCGTATCAAGGGCGCATCAGCTGGACTCACCGCGAGATTAGACTCCAGCCACCTTTGATACCGAGAATCGCATCCTGGCACTTCTTTTTGTCCTAAGTCCCTTGCAAATCACAGCTCACCAAAAAAGTGACATGATTTGCTCATTCAGTGCTTAGAATGTTTCTCCTAAGATCATGTTTGATTTTCAATGCTGTGTAATCGACATTCTTGTAATAGTAGTGGGATTGACAATTTATACATTATTGAACCTAAGCATTTAATATTATTATGAGCCCCGCATTGAAAGACTTTCTTAGTCTGCACGAGGGAGAATTTCTTTCCAGCAGTGAAAGTCAGCCTCCCTTATTTCCTGGAATGTTACAGGATCTGATGTGAAAACTGGGGATAGGTTTGAGGAGCGAAATTTTATCCTTGTCATTCCTCGCAAACGTCATTCTAAAACTTAACCATCCCAGCAGGAGATTCAATGAACATGGGCGACAGATTTCTCCCCAGAAATCCACCAGTGTATCAGACTCCCTTAGGCCTCATCCTGTGGACCCAAGCCCTACAGCAGCAACAGGAGGGAGGGCACAGATTTCAAGTGATTTTGCGAAAGAAGTAAACGTGATGTGAGGAAAATCTTTTCCACATAGCGAGTGGTTGGGATTTCGCTGCCTGGAAGTGTGCTGGGCATTAGGTGGTTATTTGAATAGAAACAGGGCATTAGGTGGTTATTTGAGCAGAAACAAAGTGGAGGGGTATGGGGAAAAGGCAGGGAAATGATACAACATCATGATGCTCGTTTACAGAGTTGGTTCAGACACGATGGACCGAATGGCCATCTTCTGTGCCATAACAATTCTGGGAAATCAAGGTCAAGTTGCCTGCAGCACCCCAGCTCCTGTTACTCCCTATCCCTTTCCAGGTAATACAAGATTGTATTATTATAATAACACAAGAGTGTGAGGAAACATTAAATTAGTATCCAGAACATAAATTGTTTGAAAAATGAAGACAGGGAACATTCTTGAGTTCACATTATTCTTCAAATATTTGGAGAAACGTTAGAATTCCATACTTGTAGGAGAATGCTGATCATGTTTTAAAAATCTGCATTTACCCTTTTGTATCTGATAGCCATACTAACATCCAGCGTAGGTTACAAATAAGCAGCAAAAAAAAATGATAATTGCTGACTTTACTGGAGAAAGCTCCATTAAAGACAACATTTAACATAATTTCTGCTGCAGATCCTGGTTCTCAGGAGCCAGCAGATGGTGTCTTTATTTATGATGATGTGCCCAGGAGACACCAAATAGCATCTTTCTCAAATACTCCTAATGCTGCAAATGCCTTTCGACACAGCCCTCGCATTGGATTTCAAATACCTTACTTGTCAAAAATTACATTTCCAAGGGGCCTTGTTTGAAGATTTTTAATTGTAAGATTGTGCATGAGACCAAGCTACAAAAGATTGGATACTGGTTCCTTTTTCTGCGATTGTTAAGGGCTGGATTGCCAGAGTGTATAGTACAGACTATTAAATAATAGGCAGGAATTGGCATCTCAAGTTCGCAGGTCTCACACAGAACAATTTGACAGTGGGTCACATGATTCTTTGTGTATCTTTTGGAGAGTGAGAGTATTATAATTCCAATTTTTGGAACAACACATGCATATTTATAAGATAAACCAACTTTGAAATGATTGGCTGATGCAAATAAATACAAGCCAAAAGAATTCAACAGAGAGCACTACAGACACATAATTTACATAAACGCTGAATATTAATAGGTACTTTCTAAAAATGTGGCTGAATTTGGGTACCTGCTATATAAAGGCTCTCACAGCAGCTGAGCAGATTGGATTCAGGCTGTGGTAGGTGTCATTGGGTTCACAATGTGTAATGGATGAACTGAAGAGGCACGTTGCAAGGTAATCATTCAATAAAATGAGCCACTTATACAATTCAAGTTTCCCTACGAGCCAAAATATTTAATGAAGCAGAATATTTTAAACGTTGCTCAAATGGCGTGCAACATTAAAAAAAGGGTTCTTGTTGAAAACCAAATGAGCTTTTCCATTCAATATATTCCACATAAAACGTACAGCCCTGAATCGCAGAGATACCTGGATAACAAGGAAACATTTATTGTCAGACTCCTATTTATTGACTTAAGCCCAGTCTTTGTGGCCTTTCTTCTCTGTCTGTGACTGAATCCTAGATTTCCAAACCCACAGACTGCAGTTAGTAAGGATAGGCAATGATCATCCTCAACATCAGTGCCCATAAGACTGTGTCCTCAGCCCTTTGCTATATTCCTTACACACTTATGATTGTGTGACCAAATTCCCCTCCAAACCCATTTTCAAGTTTACTGATGCCACCGCCATAGTGGGTTGGATCTCAAACAATGACGAGATGGAGTACAGGAAAGAGAAATCTGGTGAAATGGTGTGACGGCCATACGCTTTCCCTCAATGTCAGTAAAACAAAGAAGCTAATCATTGACTTTAGGAAGTGTAGTGGAGAACAGCCCCTGTCTACATCAACAGTAATGAAGTGGAAATGCTCAAGAGCTTCAGATTTCGAGTTGTCCAGGTCACCAACATCCTGTCCTAGTCCCTCCATGCTGATGCTATAGCTAAGAAATGCCTCTAGCTTCTCAGGAGGCTAAGGAAATTCAGCATGTTCGTTATGACTCTCACCAATTTCTACAGATGCGCTATAGGAAGCATCTTTTCTGATCACAGCTTGGTATGCCTCGTACTCCAACCAAGACCATAAGAAACTACAAAGGGTTGTGAACGTAGCCCAGTCAATCATGCAAACCAACTTCCCATCCATTGGCTCTATCTACACTTCCCACTGTCCAGGGAAAACAGCCAACATAATTAAGGACCCCCTTGAATCCCTGATGTACTTGTTTCCACTTTTTTCTGTCGGGAAAATGATAGGAGAGTCTGAGATTCTATACCAACTGACTCAAGGACAGTTCCTTCTATGCTGCCATCAGACCTTTGAACAGACTTATATATTAAGCTCATCATTTTCTACACCCTAGCTCTGATTGTAACTCTATATTCTGCACCCTTTCTTTTCCTTCTCCCCTATATACTCTATGAATTATATGCTTTGTCTGTATAACGCACAAGAAACAATATTTTTACCTTATACCAATACATATGACAATAATAAATTAAATCAAAAGATGCCAGGCTTTTTTGGGTACACCAGGGTGAAGCCACGTGACATTATTGTTGGATACAAGAGCTTATACCCAACTTTGCTTTCTTCTGCCATCATTACCAATCATTTAATATTTTAAGACTTAAAATAGAAGTTTTAGGAATGTCTTTGTAATACCAGGTATTGTAAAATATGACAGAATTATCAGCTAGCTAGGTCTAATTGGGCCTAGCGTCAAATTAGGCATTGCATTTCCATGTTATAAATGCCTCTACACTTTCTGCGCTGGAGAACAACTACATAAAGTCCAAAAGTGTGCGGGTTAGGTTGATTGCCCAAAGTAAATTGCCCCTAAGTGTTGGGAGATTAGCAGGGTAAATATGTGGTGTTTACAGTGTAGGCTCGATGTGCTGAATGGCCTCTTCTGCATTTATGATACTATTCTATGATAAAGTGATTTTAGTGGCTAGATTTCAATTGCCATTGAAGGAAAGATATCAGTCATCTTCAAAGTACAGCTGAATATTACAATGGAAGAGTTAGAATGCTAATTACTTCTGTGAAGAAAGGCACCATTATATATTTAAGCCAGTGTGAGTGCAAACAGTTCAGAGATGGACACATTTCTTCCTCACCAACTTGCAGGGCACAGTCATAACATAATCACTGTGTCTGCAACCTTCATGGAGAATTGTTCCCCCCACCATATACCATGTATAAGAAGGCCAAAGGTCACAACTCAGGAAGTTGTCACTGGATCAGAATCATGAAACTCCCTACCTAACAGCAGTACGGGAGCACCTTCACGAGAAAGACCTCAACGGTTCCAGAAGAAGGGTCTGTAACAACTTTGGGGGGACAACTTGAGATGAGAAATGAATGTTGGTTTTGCCAATGATGCCCACTTCCCAAGAATGAATTAATAAAGAGGTACTTCCTCATGGTAGAGGCAAAAATCTTTGGTGGTTTTTGAAGGAGGAAATTGAAGGTATGTCAGGGAGAAAAGGAAATTGAAATATAGATTGAATACTGGCGTGTAGTGGATGGAGAGAGGGGAGGCTTGGGTGGGATATAGATAACAGGACAGATTAGTTGAGTTGAATTGCCCATTTCTGTGCTGTATGTTTTATATAATTCAATGGAACCCTACAGCGAAATCTGCAGGAAATGTCTTGCATTCCCTTTACATATGGCAGAGGTTTCAGGTGGCCAGCAACCCTGTAAAATAACATGGAATAACCATGTTGTTCATGAGCTGTGAGCTCTATAATACCATGCAAAAGATCTGACATTATAGCTTTAGATCAGTTTGTAGCTGTACAAGAGCATATGGCATTCAAAGAGAAATGCTTCCATTACCACAGAGTTAGGATTTCATTATCAGTCAAAATTCAAAGACCAAAATTACAACAGCATCTGTAGATTTTTCATGAGTCAATTCCTTTGAAGTAAAAGCCTGCTCCCTATCCAACCTCCATTAGACAAGAAATTTACAGCCTGAAGATGGGTTGGGTCAAGTATGATATAATAAAAAGTTAGCTTCTCTCCTGACCCCATCTACCTACTTTGTCAAGTTGACAGTCATCCTTCAGTCTCAAAAGGCTTCAAAGCTTCAGAAGAACCTATATCAATGCTCCAACTTCTTAATGTTACAATAGTGACTGCACTTCAAATATATTTCATCAGCTACAAAGCACTTTGGCACACATAGGATTTTCCACGCAATTGAATGTTGTTCATTCTGTTCTGGAGGTAATCTGCTTCTCCTTCTAGGGCACGCCCCTAAGATGAGAAGGGGAAAGTTCAAATGAAATGTGAGAAACAAGTTTTTTTACACAGAGAGTGATGTATCTGGAACCCAGGGTGGTGGTGCAGGCAGATACGAAATGGGTGTTTAAGGGGTTTTGAATAAACACGTGAATAAGAAAGAAACAGAGTGATATGGATTACGGACAGACAGAAGGGATTAGTTTAGTTTGATGTCATGTTTGGCATAACACCGTGGGCCGAAAGGCCTGTTCCTGTGCTGTACTGTTCGAAGTTCTATGTTCTATACCGGGTGCTATAGAAATTCATCTTTTTTAAAATCCACCTTTGCTTTTTGTCTCTGAACTTTAAGGGAATATTTTTAAAGACTCGGGGAGTGGGGTGGGAGAGCAATTATACAGACACCGTGTTCAGTATTCCATTTCATTCTTTTACACAAACAACTTTCATCATTTACCACAGATATACAATTAAAGATTGCCAACCAAGGGTATAAATAATAGTTTTCATTGTCATAAGCAGACAGGTGCTAAGAGGCCAGTTCTGAAAATTTCATGATGTAAATGCAGCTTGTAGGTTCAATTTTCTTTGGCAGAATGCTGTGTCTGTTCGAAGTGCCTTGGTCAGAGCTGTGTTTGAGTAAGGAGTCTAGTTCTGGCTCCCATGATGAGGGCTGGAATCAGAGCTGTACAGAAGAGAATGATGAGGCTGATCAGCAATGTCAGAATGACAAGCTACACCAGCCAGAGCGCTTTGGTCATGAAAACAATTACTCACAAAAGGGATTGTTGTAGCATTATACAAAATAGTGCAAGAAAGCCCAGCAAAATATTTTCTAATGCACCAATATCCACTGTGCACCATTGCACACCACTGCACCACTGTGCTACCGTGCCATGGAGTGGCACAGTAGCACAGTGGTTAGCACTGCTGCTTCACAGCTCCAGGGTCCTGGATTCGATTCCTGGCTTGGGTCACTGTCTGTATAGAGTTTGCACATTCTCCTCGTGTCTGTGTGGGTTTCCTCCGGGTACTCTGGTCTCCTCCCACAGTCCAAAGATGTGCGGGTTAGGTTGATTGGCCATGCCAAAAAATTGCCACTTAGTGTTCAGGGATGCGTAGGTTAGAGGGATTAGTGGGTATAATATGTAGGGATATGGGGGTAAGGCCTGGGTGGGATTGTGTTCGGTGCAGACTCGATGGGCCGAAGGGCCTCTATCTGCACTGTAGGGTTCTATGATTCTATGAATATGGCAAGTGAAAAGGCTACAGGTTCAAGGAGGTGAAAGGCAAATTTTAGGGAAATGTCAGCAAGTGTTTCTTTGCAGCTGTAGTTGGCTGCCATCGGGATGGTTAAGATAGAAAGAGAGACTTGATTCATCTATGAAACTTGGGGCGATAATTTTCACCTTTGTGGCACAGTGGTTAGTACTGCTGCCTCACAGCACCAGGAACCCAGGTTTGATTCCTAGCTTGGGTCACTGCCTGTGTGGGGTCTGCACATTCTCCCCGTGACTGTGTGGGTTTCCTCCGGGCGCTCTGATTTCCTCCCACAGTCCGAAAGACATGCTGACTAGGTGCATTGACCATCGTAAATTCTCCCTCAGTGTGCCTGAACAGGCGCCAGAGAGTGGCGACTCGGGGATTTTGACAGTAACTTCTTTGCAGTGTTAATGTAAGCCTACTTGTGACACTAATAAATAAACTCAAACTTAAAAAACTTAAACTTAAACATAGAAAACTGGCAGCTAAGGATCAGCTTTGATACAACCCGATTTTCCATTTTATACCAGTTTTCTGGCCCTATCAAAGTGAAAATTATCCAGGAAGTTTCCTTTAGGAAAAAGGGGCTCATTTAAAAGAATACAAAGAACAAAGAACAGCACAGGAAACAGGCCCTTCAGCCCGACAAGCCCACGCCGCCCATTTTAACACTCAGTGAGTGCCTTATTCAAGTCTTTCGTCGATCGTCGACGTTTTTGACTACTTCTGGTGGAACTCCACAATAAATGGGGTGCAAATTTAGAGAATTATATGTGCGCCAGATTAAGGGAGATCTAATTCAGGGACAATTTATTGATACCAATCAGCCTAAAAAGCACGTTTTTGGGATGTGGGAGGAAGCTGGAGCACCCGGAGAAAACCCACGCAAGCACGGGGAGAATGTGCAAACTCCCACAGACATTGATCCAAGCCGGAGACCTGACCCAGGTCCCTGTAACTGCACAGCCGACAGTGATAGTCACTGAGCTGATGTGTTGCCCGTCAATTAGTCCAGTTTAAGCGTACACTAACGGACGTGAAGCACTAGGCAACTCTTGAAGCAACATCCAAGAGCAACCCTTGCACGATCTACAGCATGTATGCTCCTTGTTGGCCAACAAGGCAGACCGAATCGCCTGTGAATGTAAAAAGGAGACATCAATAAACATAAATAGACATACAACAGGCTATACAGACATTAATGGAAGATTCCCAATTACATTTCCTAAATTCGAGTTCTGGAAGATTGAGATCAAATGGGTAGACAGGATTTCTTCATCTGAAACTATGCGATTTGTGAATCTTTTACAGTTCTCTCTCACTGTGAACTTTTGCCCCACACATAAATGCCACACACATCACTTTCCCCCAGGGATTCAGGGAGGTAATATTTTCCTCTTGTCATTGTGACCTTGGGCAGTCAATGGAAATCACAGGGGAGTAAAGGGTGCATTTAGAAAAATGTAAATAATTTTGACAGTGCATGCAACATTTGCTATTCCAGAAAAAATACGCCGCAAGGAAAATCTTACAAAAACAGGTTGCATCTTGCTGACACTTAGACAAAAGGCTGTATTCTGCCCAGAGCCGGTGGTAATTATTGGCAATGCATCTGCTCGGATCAGCTTTCTCAGGATTTTCTGTTGCGGAAGCTAACTGGCATATGTAATTTAATTATCCACCTCCAAACAGTTTGCACTGCTAAGAAGTAAGCTGAAGACTTTAATTGGCAAGATGTATTTGTTATAGCTCCAGCCAGTCTTCCTCCAGTGAAATCAGGCCATATAGCTGGAAACATGACTTGACAAGAACAGGATTTCACTCCTATCTGGTGTAGGAACGCACCAGTAGCTGTGACAGTGACGGTAGCACTAAATTTCATCCGGAGATAGTGACAGGTGCCACAGCTCACTACACCACCAGAGATACCAATTCAAGAGCACAAGGGCTAGATGTTGGAGAAATAGCTGCTGACATCTGTTTGAGAGCTAACAATGGAGGGACAGGAGTGCTATAACTGCTGACATCTCGGGACAAGGACAACCATAGACCATTGGACTCTAGAAAGTGCGAATCCAGTGCCTTGACCTCCAATAAACTCCCTCAGAGGTGTCCTGCCAACTGTTGATATTCAAGTTAATTTTGACATTTTAACTCTGCGGTATTACTAGCACAATAATAAACAATTACTGTTCCCACTGAAGAGCATCACTTATTAAAGAGTAGACCCAACCAAAATTCCAAGACGTATGTTATACCAGACCATCTGTTTTTTTTATCTTTTTGAAGCTGCTACATTTTGGTGCAATCTCTCAGAGCTCGAACACTTTCTCCCTCCCTTCAGTTTTGACAAAGAGCTGGAAGGGCCTGAAAAGCAGACGCTATTTTCTGACCTTGTCACCCCTGGTGTAGATCGCCCTGATCCCGGAAAATAGCATGCGGGCCTGGCGCCAAATGGTTTGCAATCGTCCCGACCCACATCAAAGAGGAAGTTAAATTTAAATCACAGACTGTCAATCAGGATTAGATTCTGTCAACACTGGTCAGGATCAGTGGGGTACTTGGATGATAAAAAGCCATTGAACTGGCAGCTGAATCTTTTACGAGGCATTGAATTTGTTACAGATCAAAGATTTCAAGCGCAATGGAGAGGGCTTCAACAATTTCAGCTTGTCGGGAAGCCTCAGCATCTTCAAATCAAAGCTGTGTGCAAAGGTTGCAGCTGAACACACAACCCTGCAGGCTAGAACCCCCCCCACATACAGACTAGCGAAATTGACATTTCTCTGGGCCAGAGGACTTCAAAGGGGTCCGCTCTCTTCTGCAGCTTCTGACAGGAGAAAGGAAAATCTCTGCTGCAGTGATTTAAAATCCTGCCAGCTCACCAAAGGGCATGGACGTTAAACCCGGCCACTTCAGAATTCTCACCATTGACAGACAGGAATGCAGAAATTGATCACAGGGCTGCCTGAAATCACCATGCTGATCTTCAAGTCTGCCAGGGTTAGAAACAGGTAGCCCAGCCACAAAACCCTATTCCCAGCAGAGAGTCACAAGGTCAACTTCTTGCTCCCAACCTGAGCCTACCAACCCTCAGGGCCCTCGGGGGACCTGCCCTATGCAACCCAGCAGCAGCAAAAGGGCAAATTGCCACTTGAGCTTCTTTGGGGCCAAAGGTTCCAGGCTAGGGTGTCAGTGCCAAGTACGAGTGGGCCAAGGCACATGGCCTGCAGCGAGGCTTGAGTATGGGGTCTGTGGGCAAAGGGAGCCTGAGTGGGTAGTCAGATAAATTTCATGCCTACATGGTATGGGGGGAGGGAGTGGGGGGAGGGAGTGGGGGGAGGGAGGATGCCTCTCATTGCTGAGGGGTTAATGGTTTCTTCCTCAACCTCAGGATCCAACATGCCAGATCGTTGCCTGTGTGGACCTGTGTGAAAGCCCACCTGGTGCAGATCCCATTTAGGAGGTGGAAGAATAGTGAGAGGTATTTAAATAGGCTTCAAACCTCCTAACTAGCATAGAATGATAGAAACCCTACAGTGCAGAAGGAGGCCATTCACCCATCAAGACTTCATTGACAACAATCACATCCAAGCCCTTTCTTATAACCCCAAGTTTTTTTACCCACTAATCCCCCGACACGTAGGGGCAATTTCACATGGACAATCAACCTAACCTGCACATCTTTGGAGTGTGGGAGCAAACCGGAGCATTCGGAGGAAATCCATGCAGACATGGGGAGAACATGCAAACTCCACGCAGACAGTGATCCAAGCAGGAATCGAACACAGGTGGGCAGCAGTGCTAACCACTGTGCTACTAGCATGGTAGCACAGCGGTTAGCACTGCTGCTTCACAGTTCCAGGGACCTGGGTTCGATTCCCAGCTCGGGTCACTGTCTGTGTGGAGTTTGCACATTCTTCTCATGTCTGCATGGGTTTCCTCTGGGTGCTCCAGTTTCTTCCCACAATCCAAAGATGTGCGGGTTAGGTTAATTGATCATGCTAAAATTGCCCCTTAGTGTCCTGAGATGCGTAGGTTAGAGGGATTAGTGGGTAAATACGTAGGAATATTGGGGTAGGGCCTGGGTGGGATTGTGTTCGGTGCAGACTCGATGGGCCAAATAGCCTCTTCCTGCACTGTAGGGTTTCTATGATCATATTGAAAGTAGAGAAGTTACTTATGCATCGGCCAAAAGCTGGCAGCACAGCCTGGCAGGGTCATGAGAGGTTTGGTGACTGGCGCGAAACCCATTTTTCTGCTGATTTCCAATTATGCGGCTCATCACGATACTCGCCAGGAGCTAGCAGACCCAGAGAATTCCCCCCCCAACCTCCGCCTAGTCTTTTGTTTCGAAAATTCTGCCCATTAACTGCCTTTCTCTCCTTACAGATGCTGCCAGACCCACTGAGATTCTCCAGCACCCTTTGTCCTTGTTCCTGATTCCAGCATCTGTGACATTTTGCTTATTCTAATACTAATGTTATAGTTGACTCATGGCTTATCAGCTTAAGAGGCTTCTGGCAAAGAATTGTATTTTTGTACAGATTTCACCATTCTCATGATAAAACTAATGCTTTAATTTTACTGATCTATTATCCTGCAGTATGATGAAACAGTGTAGATTTTCTCTGAGTAGATTTGTCTAATATAAGCAATGAATGTTACATTGTAAAACTTCAACGTTCTGGATGAATACATGCAAACATGTGCAACTGCAAGTGTTGTAGAAAATAAAATGCCTCTTTTCAGAAGTACAAACGTCGCTTGAATACATTAGCGAAAGCTCTCCAATGGGAGGTCATGCCTGACAAATCTGTTTGAATTTTGTGAGGAGGTAACAAGCTGGTTAGATGAAGAAGAGGAAGTGAAAGTTTTCTACTCGGATTTCCAGAAGGCCTTCAAAAGATGCCGCATAGGATGCTGCTGAATAAGATAGGAGCAAATGGTGTTAGAGGCAAGATACTCGCGTGGATAGAAGATTGGCTGACTGGCAGAGGTCAGAGATTGGGGATAAAAGGGATGTTTTCAGGAAAGCAGTCGGTGACTAGTGGAATTCCACAAGGTCACAATGCTGGGACCACAGCTTTTCATGCTATATATAAATGATCTAAATGAATGAACTGAGGGCAATGTGGCTACACTTACAGATGACACTAAGATAGGTAGAGGAACAGATGGTGTTGAGGAGATGGGGAGGCTACAGAAGGACTTGGACAGGTTAGAAGAGTGGGCAAAGAAATGGCTGATGGAATACAACGTCAGAAAGTGTGAGAATATGGGTGAGATTTCCCATCCTGTATGCCGCAAGAATCATAGCAGGTTGGGGTGGGGGGCTGGGGGGTGGACCTCGAGTGGGATTTTCAAATTTTGGCGCGAGTGTGCCTAGAAAATCTCGCTCATGTACTTTGGTAGGAAGAATAGTGGCATAGACTATTTTCTAAGTGGGGAGAAAATTCAGAAATCGCAAGTGCAAAGGAAGTTACGAGTCTTAGTTCAAGATTCTTTTAAGATTAACATTTAGGTCCAGTCAGCAGTTAGGAAGGCAAATGCAACGTTAGTATTCATTTCAAGAGGACTAGAATATAAAAGCAGGGTTGTACTGCTGACGTTTTATAAGGATCTGATCAGACCCCATTTGGAGTATGGTAAGCAGTTTTGGGCCCCATATCTAAGGAAGGATGTGCTGACCTTGGAAAGGGTCCAGAGAAGGTTCGCAAGAATGATCCCTGGAATGAAGAGCTTGTCATATGAGGAACAGTGAGGATGCTGGGTCTGTACTCATTGGAGTTTAGAAGGATGAGGGGAGATCTTATTGAAACTTGCAGGATACTGCGGGGCCTGGATAGAGTGGACATGGAGAGGATGTTTCCATTAATAGGAAGTCCTAGAACCAGAGGACTCAATATCAGGCTAAAGCAATGATCCTTTAAAACAGAGATGAGAGAAATTTCTTTCGCAAGAGAGTGGTGAATCTGTGGAATTCTTTGCCACAGAAGGCTGTGGAGGCCAGGTCATTGACTGTCTTTAAGACACAGATAGAAAGGTTCTTGATTAATAAGGGGATGAGGGTTATGAGGAAAAGGCAGGAGAATGAGGATGAGAAAAATATCAGCCATGATTGAACTGCAGAGCTGATTTGATGGGCTGAATGGCCTAATTCTATCTCTTATGATCTTATAATCTTATGACAAAAAGTATCTGGAACATTCCAGAATTATAGGAAAGGCAGGACACAAAGTTGGCATGCTGTCGCTTTCTCTTTTAACATCAACTTGGAATATGGACAAGGAAAGGAGACTCTGGAGAACAATTCATCAGATTCATTTTATAGGGCAACATAATATTCTTCTTGTTTTCCAAAACTATATGCATAAAAGTGCAGTTGGCTTTGCAAAATGTATTTGTAGGGCAAAAATCAAAAAAAACAATGATTTTCACATATGGATCTTTTCAGGCTGGAGAGTGCTGTAAGTTTTATTCATTTTTGAGATTTGTTTACAAAATTAAGAAAGAATATAAAACTGTGGAAGCGAAGGATCTAGTGATATTAAGGCAATAAATTAGTATTTGTTAAAAAAATAGTAGTACGGGTGAATTAATGGGCTCCAAAGTTGATAAAATATCCTCACCCTGATGATCTACATTCCAGAGTGTTGCAAGAGATGGCTTTGGAGATCTTAAATGCATTGATGATTATCTTTCAAAATTGTATAGATTCTGGAATTGTGCCTGCAGATGGAAATGCAGTAAATGTGATTTCAGAAACGAGAGAGAGAGAGAGAGAAAATAGACTTGTTCATCTGGCATCAGTAGTAAGAAACAAAGCTAGAATTTATTCTGATGAATTGATAACTGAGCATTTAGAAAATAATCCAGAGATTAGGCAGAATTGGCGTGGATTTGTGAAAGGGAAAGCTGGCAAAGCTGTGGAGTTTTTTTGAGGATGTTTCTTGTGAAGAGAAATGGAAAACCAGTGGTTGCGGTATATTTGGATTTTCAGAAGATATTCAATAAGGTCCTGAAGGACCTTAGTAAGCAAAATTAGTGCTCAGGGTAATGGGAGAAATATACCAGCATGGATTTAGGGTTTGTTAATGGACAGAAAACTGAGTAGAGATAAATGGATTATTCTCAGTTGGCAGGCTGTGACTACTGGGGCATCACAAGGATCAGTGCTTGGAGTTGTCAACTAATATCCAGGATAAGACCACCAACTCCCACTTGACTGCACTTCCTTCCATTCCCTTCCACTCCACTTCCTGTAAAGATCCTATTTCATTCACTCAGTCTTTCCATTGTCATTTCCATTATATCTGGTCTAACGATTAGTGTTTCCAAAAGGTTTTCCTTTATTCTCAACCAAGGGTTTATCCTGGTTGACAGAGGCAGTTCCCTTCATTGTTACCATCATGGGTGGCACCATAGCACAGTGGTTAACTGCCCCACAGCTTCAGGTGATTGTCTGTGTGGAGTTTGCATGTTGTCCCCGTGTCTGCGTGGGTTCCCTTTGGATGCTGTGGTTTCCTCCCAGATTCAAAAGATGTGTGGGTCAGGTTGATTGGCCATGCTAAATTGCCCTTTATTGTCAGGGGTACTAACAGGGTAAATGAATAGGGTTATGGGGTAGGGCCTGGGTGGGACTGTTGACCGTGTAGACTCCAGTTTCTCCCGCACTGTAGGGATTCTATGATTCTATGAAAAGTTCTGCTTTAACCCCATCTCCTTCCTCCCAAAACCAGGATTAAGATTTCCCTTTTCCTCACCTTCCACCCACACTCTTCCACATTTAATGGATCATTTTCTGTTGTTTCTGCCATCTCCAGTGTGATGGCATTGCCTATCTTCCCTTCCTCTTTCAACATTCCAAAGGAATAGTTCTCTTTCTGACATTCGAAGTGAAATATAAAGCCCTTCCCCAGAATGAGTTTGGAGGCGCTGCAGGTATTTAGCTAGGCTGGAGGGTGTGCATTGGTGACCTCACCATCTTTCTGCCTGGCCTGGATTAAGTCGAGGGTGGGAAGGCAAGTGTTTGGCCTTTCCATCCTGACATCTATGGAGGCCTTTGTGCGAGCAATGTCCACTTAGGGGCCTTAGCCCATCTCCACTGCTACCTAACCAACAACAGGCTGGGCAGTCATCATGTCAGAATGCGAAAAGTAAAATCCTGTCAGATTTGCTTGTCCCTCACTGCCAGATATTCAGTGTCCTATTGAGGAGCCTGTTATCAGGTGGCACAGTGGTTAGCACTGCTGCCTCACAGCTCCAGGGTGCTGAGTTCAATTCCTGGCTTGGGTCACTATCTGTGTGGAGTCTGCATGTTCTCCCCCTGTCTGTGTAGGTTTCCTCCAAGTGCTCCAATCTTCTCCCACGCTCCAAAGATGTGCAGGTTAGGTTGATTGATTATTCTAAATTAACCCTTAATGTCCTGACATGGGATTAGTGGGATAAATATGTGGGATCATGGGGATAGGACCTGGGTGAGATTGTTGTTGGTGCAGACTCGATGGGCCAATTGGCCTCCTTCTGCACTGTAGGGTTTCTATGATACGTGGTAGGAGAGGGGTGTTGCTGAGAGCTACCTTTGCCCTTTCTTCTGAACCCACTGCACCCTCCCCAGCCAGTGATTCCTCTCCCTGACCCCCATCAGCCCTCACTTACCTGTCGCCTGGGTCTGTCACTAACCCTGGATGTTGGATGGTGCAGTTCCACCACTCATTTTAGCATTACCAACCAGGAAGAGCTACAGCCTCTGATGTGGGATTTCCCTCCCTGGGCTCCTTGATCTCTAGGAAGGCCTACCATTGGGCACTTAAATGCCTGATTGGAACTTAACACATCGGACCTTCCCCAGGGAAGACAACATAAAGCTCATTTCAGCTTTCCCATCCACTGAGTGAGAACCCTGTCGTCTTGAGCCCATCCCTTTCCAGTGATAACTTCCCGAGCAAGTGCTCCATTCTCACCACTCACAAACTCAAACACTTCTTTCCAGTGAAACAGGCATATTTCTAGATGAGAAAGATGTTAAGTTAAGTTAAGTTAAGTTAAGTTATTTATTACGTTGTATTTATTGCATACAGTGCTATCTGGTCTACATTAGGAAGACCAATTACAGATTCAGTGGCCACTTTGCAGAACACCTCCATTGAATCTGTCAGCTTGATCCTGAACTTCCCTACACCTATTACTGTAACTCTCTGCCCCACCCTCTCTGACCCATCTGTCCTTGGGCTCTGACACCATTTTATTGAAGCATATTAGAAGCAAAGAGCAGCTGAACTTTTGCTTTGGAAATTCTCAGCCTTCTGGGCTTAACATTAAAATCAACCATTTTATATCATAAACTCTGGCCCTACTTATTATGATTTTATTATTCCCATTTACAGCTCCTTCTATTCCATCGTTTCTTGCCTATTACCATCCCACTTTGCCCTGTACCATTATCCCTTTTGCCATTTCATCTCTCCAGCCTTTCTCCTCGTCACATACTCCCTTTTTGCTCTTTTTCTCCTCCTCCTCACCACCACGCTTTCTCTGAATCTGTTCCTGCTTATTACCTGTTACGTTTCTCACCTTTTCCAGCTCTGGCAGAAGGATATCCACCTGAAATGCTACGTATTTTTCTCTCTCCACAGATGCTGAGCATTTTCGGCAATTTCTGTCTTGATGTGAGAGTCTCAGTGCTTTCTGTGGGTTAATGAAAATTGGGCCTTTTTTCTCAGTGATCTGCTCAGTTTTTATCACCTGCTTCATGGTGGAGCCTCACTTATCCTGTGAGGAAACAAGACAAGCCATGGGAATACTGGGTTCCTTGTCGCCTGGTAGCCAACTTGTCACTTTGCTGAAATACAGAAATACTGGGTTGGCAAATTCTAAAGGAATAATCACAGCCCCAGTTTCCCTGTTCAAGGTGGCAAATGGCTCCTACCACATTGTTCTGTGTGTGCAGGAGGGTGGCTATATACGTCATATATTGTAGAATTGTGTAATTGTAATTCAGAGATTCTCCCACTCGTTGCAGTAACATTAGTGGAAAAGATACCAAAAGCCTGGAAACACGGGATAATGCTGCATTTTTTGATTACTTTTCCATCAGTCATAATAGCCCAAATGAAGAATTTGCATGGAAAGTATTCTCTCTCCTGCTTGTAAGGAATTATTAAAATATTGCTGAGTGCTTTTTTTCATAAAGATGGGACCTGTTTAACTTGATACCTAATTAAAATACAGTTTCGTTGCAGGGCTACCGCAGTGGAACTGATCCACTTCAGATCAGCCATGATCTTATTGAATGGCGGGGCAGGCTCGAACGGCTAGATGGCCTTCTCCTGCTCCTATTTCTTACATTCTTATGTAAGCTTACCAGAGGTTCAACGTGACTTTTTGAAAGCCATTTTACTCCAGGCACAAGCCCATTTCTTTTGTTAGATTGAGAAAATCACTTTTCCTTTAAGACCACCAGGAATTGAAAACAAGCCCAAGACCAGACAGGAAAAGAAACCACTGAACTGCACAGTAAATTACAGAGTTAAATGCATCACATTTTGTCACCATGACTTCTGTCACAGCTCCATCAGTGGTTAAACCTTTCTTAAAACGACAGGCACGCCCAAAATTGAAGGGAACAAATTCGAGGTGAAACCTTGGTTTTCCAGGAAGATTTCTGTTTGATCCCAGTAAATGTTTAGACATGTTTTCCATCCTTGTGCAATGACATCATCGACAGCCGAGGAATGAATGGAAACAGCACACACTGTTGCAGTGTGCTTGGAGCACAGGACAAGGTGAAGGAGAGGTGACCTTGTTCCTTTGCAATTGATTTCCATGATTAAACACGCAGGGGAGAGGAGGATGTTTCCAACAATGTGATGGCAGACATTGTTTACTGCAGAGTTTTCCCATTGCATGGAACTTTCTTTTCAGATGAACAATGTAAGGAAAATTAGGATCAGCGAGATAAGAACCTCCAAAGGAAAACATCTGTTTTGGAACCGCATTGCTCATCCTGTTTGGTTTGGCTAACAGAACGTATCCTGAAATTAAAACAAAAGTTTCATGTTGATTCAAAATGTTCGCAGTGCTCTTTGCCTCTCACAGAGTTTCGCATAAGCACATAATTCATGTAACGTTTTGTGATTGATCATTACAATATTGAAACTCAGAACGATTAGCCTGTTACCCCAGCTAAAAGTCTTTGTGCTATTTACTAGACCCTTGTTAAGTTGCCCTGCAGTCAGCAGAGGTACTCACAAGATGAAGGTGGACCTTCAACAAGGAGCTTGAGCTGTGAATATGTAATTTTAGTAATGGAATTTCATGGTACTAAGCTTTCCTGACCTTTTTGAAACACTGAAATTAAAATAATAAACTTGTTATCTGTACAATCCACCTGCTTCCACCATTTTTGTTTATAATGCATCAAAGCAGGACAAATCTGATCCAGCCAATCAGTCTATTCTCGATCATCAGTAAAGTGATGGAAGGGGGTCATCAACTGTGTTATCAAGCGGCATTTGCATCTCCATCACTGAATCCCTGGGGGTTACCATTGAGCAGATAGTGAACTGCTCTGGCCATATAAATACAATGGCTGCAAAAACAGGCCAGAGACCAGTGAGTAACTCACCTCCTAACTCCTCAAAGCCTGTCCACAATCTACAAGGCATAATTCAGTAGTGTGATGGAATACTCCCCACTTGCCTGGATGGGTGCAGCTCCAACAACACTCCAAAAGCTTGACACTATCCAGGCCTGCTTGACTGCCACCCCTTCAAAAACATTCACTTACTCCACCACCAATGCACAGTAGCAGCACTGTGTACCATCTATAAGATGCACAGCAGCAATCCACCAAGACTCCTTAGACAACATCTTCCATGCCCATGACTGATACTATCTGGGTGGACAAGGTCAGCAAACACCTGAGAACACCATCGCCTGGAAGTTCCCCTCCATGCCATTCATCATCCTTCCTTCACTGGTATCACCATTCCTTCACTGTGAGGTGTACCTTTATCACATGGACTACAGTGCTTCAAGAAGGCAGCTCATCACTACCTCCTCAAATGCAATTAGAGATGGGCAATAAAGGTTGGCCTAGCCAGCGAAGCTCACATCTCTTGAATAAATAAGAAAAAGGAAACCTATTTGGTCGTGCCAAGATATTTATTCCTCAGTTTGAGAATTACTTACAGTACTTACTTTTAATATCAAGCTAATTTTATAATGAAGGGAAGGGATATCCAGGTAGAGGGCATTGATTTGTTAAGTACCTTGAGCACATATAAAAAGAAACCTCTGGGACACTGGTACTGGGATTTTCCAGCTACACACACCCCAAGCCTGGAAAATCCCACCCAAGGGCAACATACCTTTGCATAGTCCCGTCCCACCCGTTATGATTCCCATAGTGGGCGGGATGAGAAAATTCCATCCTCGGAGTTGGTTAGAGGAAAAACAGACATTTGTAATGTTGCTTTCTGTAAATAAATTTAGTATTCAGTAAAAAAAGGTATCTGGTCTCCAACTTCACCCATTTACCTTCCAAATGAATTACTTACATACATAACATAACCTACACAGTATGAGGGGCCACAGGCTTAGGGTGAGGGGGGAGAGGTATAACATGGATATTAGAGGGAGGTTTTTCACACAGAGGGTAGTGGGGGTATGGAATGCTCTGCCAAGTAAGGTGGTGGAGGCAGGCACACTGGAGTTGTTTAAGAGTAACTTAGACAGGCACATGAGTGGGTTGGAGATGGGAGGATATAGGAGATTGTTTTAAATAAGGTTCATTAACATTGGGACGTCCCTGGTAATGTAAAAGGATGTGGAACCATGCTAATGTTTTTCTCTTTAACTCACAGGTTTTAAGTCGGTCCACCTTGTTGTCCAACGAGGGGCATACACGTGATGGGTCGTACTAGGGCTGCTCTTGGATGTTTGAGAATAGCCTAGTGCTTCATGTCGTTAGTGTGCGCTTAAACTGGACCAGATGCTGGGCAACACGACAGCTCAGTGACTATCACTGTTTGCTGTGCAGACACATGGATTTGGGCCGGTGTCTGTGGGAGTTTGCGCATTCTCCCCGTGCTTGCGTGGGTTTTCTCCGGGTGCACCGGTTTCCTCCCACGCCCCAAAGATGTGCTATTAGGCTGATTGGAAGTAATAAATTGTCCCTAAATTAGTTTCCCTCAATGTGGATTGCCATAAACAATAGATAAGGGTCATGGGTGGAGGGGGTAATGTTAAAATGGCGGCGTGGGCTCGTTGGGCCGAAGGGCCTGTTTCCCAGGCTGTTTTTGTTCTTTGCTTTTTGTATAACCAAGACCTTACTGCTCAGTACGGTATAAATGTTTTAATATTGTTAGTCCTGTTCAGAATCTTCAAGTGGACATCAAAATATCTGTAAATGTTTACTCAGCCTTATTAGATTTGTTTTGTCAGTTACATCTTTGTGGATCTTATGGATTTTTATGGCTACTGGCACTCTTTTTCATATAATACAGAATATAGTCATGAAGAGGACATATTGTTTATGCTCATATATTGCTGCTGTCATTGTTATCTTATCCTATTTCTCATACTTTATCAGAGGTATGATGTCCTTTGACTGAAATGTCATCGTTCAGGTAGACCTTTATAGCGACCTTCTGGATTTCTACAACCTGCCACCACAAGTAACGTCACTCATTGTTTTATCCCGTGTGATCTGCTCTTTAGCATCTCCTCTCAGCAGAAGAAACGTTGTCAAAGGCACGTGCAAGTCGAGATTAACTCTGTCAAACCAACCACTCTTTCATAATATTCTTACTAGGATTTACCACATCTGTGAATGCTATAAGTAATCCATTAGCTGGCATTTTCCTCCCCACCAGCAGGATTTACCTGTCGCACCGAACTTGACCATGGATTCCCCAGTGGCTATGTGCGCCATGCAAAACGCTGCAGATTTTGTTGGGACTGGAAGGTCCCACCGGCAGCCAGTGGTGAGCAGTCTCTGCTGTGGGGAAACTTGCTGCAGTGGGGCTGGAAAATTGTGGCAATTTTTATTTTTGAGACAAAAGTTGGTATTGGACAATTTTCTGAACGTTATTTAAAGATTAAAATTTTCGCTAGTGAAGGTCGTTGTTGCCAATTCTATTTGCTAGTTCTGTGGAGGAGGATATAAAATTCTCTTATTTTTCAGAATCTGCAGCATATTGAAGTCAATGTTCCTGGCAGAAATATGGTCAGTCAGAATTCATCTGAGCCGACTCGTGTTTCATAGCTTTTTTAATGCCTTAATTGGTATATATTGGTCAAAATACAGTGTAGGTCTTTCAGGTAGGCTGTGCGGTGATTAGAAACAGATATGTGGCAGGATCATTCTGTAAATCATGCTTTACAGCCCAGAGTTTGAATGACTGATAGACGTGGCTAGAATCTACAGTGGAGGGGGAGACCATTTCTCCCATTACATCTGCACTGACTCTCCAAAAAAGCATCTTACCCAGGTCCACCCCCCTCACTTGTCCCCCATTCCCCCTCCCCCTCTGCTGCACCCTCTCCCTGAAATCTCAGCATTTACTATGGCTAATCCACCCAACCCACCCAACTTTGGCCACTACCTGCGGAATTTTATGAGTTTTTTTTCTAAGTGATCAGCTACCCGGAAAATGGGAGGGCTCCAGATCTGTTTTTTTCTGGGTGAGTTTTTCACACCCAATCTTATGCATTCTGCCTCTGAAATTTTGGACTAATCTGTTTCTGGTCAGAGATGCTGTGGGTGGGACTTAACCCACCAGACAGCTGTAGGGGGAGATATTGCGCATGTGCAGACCTTTGATGCTGTAGAAGCTCATTAGCAGTAGGAGAGGTCTGACAGAGAGAGCTGTGAGGCCCAAGCCACTTCAGGCAGCCTCAATTAGCAATCCACCCCTGCAACCACAGGGGCCCGCAGCTCAAGATGCAGACCCTGCCATTCCCACACCCCCTCCCCACCGCCACCCAGACCAGTCGTGGACCTCCTCTGGCAGTCTGCCACTGCCTGAAGGGGACCTCCACCTTGCACTTGGCCTCCCTGAGAAGGCCTCAATGGCTGCCCGTTCTACCAGTGAGGCCAATACAACTGCTGTTCATAAGGAGCAGATATTTCCCTCGCCAGAGAGAACCTCTCCCGGCGAGGCCGTACAGGCAAGTGAGTCCGGATGATTGAGCGCCAAGCTTGCTAATCACATGGAAATGAATAAACACATAAAGTTAAATAAATTAATCAGCAGTGCAGAGGAGGTTTACTAGGCTGATGCCGGAGTTGAAGGGGTTGAGCTATGAGGAGAGGCTGAATAAACTAGGCTTGTACTCATTAGAGTTTAGAAGAATGAGGGGAGATCTCATTGAGATGTATAAGATGATGAATGGGATGGATAGGATAGAGGTGGAGAGACTCTTCCCGCTCAGAAAAGATAGTAGGACTAGGGGGCACAGCCTCAAGATAAAGGGGGGCGGTTTAGAACGGAGTTGAGGAGGAACTTCTTCACTCAAAGGGTGGTGAATCTCTGGAATTCTCTGCCCGTTGAAGTGGTGGAGGCTGCCTCGCTAAATATTTTTAAGATGCGGGTTGATGTGTCTTTGATAAGAGAGGGGATTAAGGGTTATGGGGAGAGGGCGGGAATGTGGAACTGAGCCACGACAGATCAACCATGATCTTATTGAATGGCGGGGCAGGCTCGGAGGGCTAGATGGCCTACTCCTGCTCCTATTTCTTGTGTTCTTATGAGAGTCTGACCGCGCCGAAAATCCTAATGTCATAAAATTGTGCTGGTCTCCAAAACCAGTGTGGTCAATCCACCGAACCTGCACATTTTTGAACTGTGGGAGGAAACCAGAGCAGCTGGAGGAAACCCATGCAGACAAAGGGCGAATGTGCAAATTCCATACAGACAGTCACCCAGGGATGGATTCCAACCCAGGGTCCTTGGCACTGTGAGGCAGCAGTGCTAACCAGTGTGTCACTGTGCTGCCCTTGACCTGTGTTTGGTTGAGCCAGGGTTAAAATGATGAAGGTTTGTGGGCAATAAGCATGGAAGGAGGTGAGGAACTGGATGGGCAGAGTGACCATAAGCTCGGGGCAGAGAAGGAAGCCAATTTTAAAAAAAACATGACTTGAAGAAGGCAAAAGTAAATTTCCTAACTGCCATAAGGATATGTGTGAGTCGATTAAAAGGCATGTATGCTGATGTGCTTCAAGAATAAACATTCTACTTCCATCATCACCATTTCCAAATATGACGGGGCTGATCACACAGCTGCCAGTGAAATTTGAAAGGTTTTTTCAATGGGCATTGTTAATGAAAGTGAGTGTCTCAGTGAAAAAGTAGGCTAAGCCCATTTATATCAACCTATTTCAGAGGCCCTTTAATCCTGTCATGCACAAAGGAAAGTTTAGCATAATGCATTACATGATATAAGAGAGAATGAATGGTCGATCTTCTACTTAGCTACAAAATGCATATCAAAATACTGACACATTAGCAGCAGAAGTTCTTTGTATGTTCCACACTCTGTGCTGTAGGCAGACATTGCGTTCATCAGTCATGAATGGTTAAACTTAAAAAGCATTTTGTCAGATGTAGAGCACTTTGAAATGTCCTAAGGTCATGGAAGGTGCTAAAAAAATGTAACTCCATTCTTTGTACAATTATATAATGTTATGAAGCAGGAAGTTGATCTGTCAACTAACATTCAACCTCTCAAAGAGAAGTACCTCGCTTCATAATCTGTTAAAGAGTGTATGAGAAGGGGTAATGTCTGTACTTCAGCAACTTAAAATGGTTAAATCAAAATAATTACCTGAGATTCTGTAAAAGCAACAAGCAACACTTTATTTATCTAACTAACAGTGAACAGGTTATCTAAACTATTAACAAATAGAATGAAACACTATTCTAATGAAATGCTGCTTAGGTAAATAAAATTCACAAATACTAATAAAAAAAATCTAGTCAGTCTCAAAATTTCACCTAGGTTTGTCATCTTCCAGAATCTTCAGTCTTTGCTGATTTCTTTTGTCTTCACTATCTCCTGTTTGTACCTTTGCGATTGAGATGAGGCTTTCTCTTAAGACATAACTGCAGCTCGGAGAGATTCAGCAAGTCAAATTCTCCCTGAGAGCTGAACTAAGCTGCTACTCAGCCGGTGGCAGGCATTCTTCCACCATTTGTGTCTCAGCTCCCATCTTTTATCCTCCTGATGACGTAACAACATCTCCAGAATAGGATTGGTTTACAGGTTACCAAAATATCAAATTCAAATCTGATAGGCTGCTGTTATTGAAATACCTAGTTTAAACTGATTGGGCAAACTTCAAAACAACCTGATGTCTTGGCAGCACTACTGCCTAGGCTCATGATACAATGTTTCACTCTATGCTTTCTGTGTACTGCATTTTGCACCTGCATTGCTTTTAAAAATGCAATTTTTTAAACAGAACCATAAATTTTACTACTCCTGGTATTTTACAATCCTTTTATAATTTCACAAACACAAAGTTCACAACAATAAATCATTGAAAATTTTGTGCACGGTCCACGGACCCTGGCCATTATGAAACTTTACCCTTGTGCAAGTACGATGGAAGTGTCTATCATGGAATTGTAACTCTGTACTGTGAGAAAACATCGGCTGAAATTCTCCCATCCCACCGCCATTGGAATTCTAGCTGGGGGGTGGGGGGGGTGGGGGGGGGTGCTGGTGGAGGTGGGGGGGCCATGTAAAGGTCCATTGAAGCCTCCGGTTTTCAGACAAACACAGATGGAGAATCCCGCCTGATTATTATTTTGCCATCATGCTTTATCAATGAACCAAATCTGTCATCCTTTTGAAAAGAACTGTTCATTTTCTTTCTCAAGAACAGGAATTCCAAATGCCTAAAATAAAACCTTAAGCAACAGAAAAATGTTCAAATAAATTACATATTCTATGATAGCCTGGTTAAACATATCCACTGAACTATCATTTGTCTATTATTATCTCTAACCTTTTCTTTAAGGCCTGGGATTTGACTGGGTGTTTTTACCTCACAACAATCAAGAGAAGATTTGTGCATTCTGAGCATGTGCAGTGCAACATTTGGAGACTTTCATCCATCTGACTTAGAAGGGATTTTTGGCTTAATTTATTTTATGTTGGTGATATTAGTTCATGTTCAGCTAACAAAAGATTAACTCCCAGAGGTACAGACACCACTGAGAATGTTGATGAGGGGGAATACCAGTTCATGTGATTTAGATCCATGGGTTGGTTGCATTATTTTTGAGACAATTGCAGATCATAGACTTACAGTCGAATAATCTTCAGTTCCCTGGGGTAAATCTTGATGTTGCGCAATGACGAATGACTGGTGATAGTGAGTCAGCAACCCACTCGACACTTTCCCCAATTTTTATTTCCGTTGACATTAATAGACTTGTTCCCATCCGTTTTACAGCGTGACACAGTGTCATTGCCGTGACATTATGCCCGACAGTAGGGCTTAACTGAACGACGCCAGCGCTACACAGAAAGACGCCGCGTTATGTCACTGCAGACAAAGATGGACAATCACAGCACGAGATTAACAAAGGGCAATCACAAGGCTACATAAAGAGATAGAGTCACAGCACTGAGAAGGGAGATCAAAGTCACCCCACAACTGAAAAAGACAAGACAATCAGCAGTCTACAGAGAGAGGACAGAAAAATCACATCACTTCAGGGACAGGCAATCACAGCAGTACAAAAAGTGCAGGAAAATCACACCCTTGCACAAAAAAGACAGGCTGTCACAGTACTACAAAATGGAGCTGGAAAATGAAACAAATGCATGCAGCAAGATGTTATTCTATCAAATGGTGAAATTTCTGGGGAGTTAGGTAATGACCAGGACACAAAGCTTCGAGGTGGGGATTAGATTGCACTATTGGCAGCATCTTCGAAGACACATCTATCGCTACATTACATGTGATCTATAAGACAAAAGTCCTCATAGCTTTAGGATGCAAAGAAAGATTATCCCTTTCTCCTGATGTAAAGCTTCAAAGGAACCAGTTTGGCTTGATGGGCTTGAAGGTTTAAGGCATATGAATTGACTCATTACTTGCCCTCTGTTGTTAATGTTGTGAGGTTGATTCACTCTGCTATGTCAAATCTCAAATTGCAGTTTCACTTCAAATAACTCTGGTTGATGCTCTGAGTACATCAATGGCAATACATGATAATTTCTCACTAACTCCTTTATTTTGCAATCATACTGCTGATAAAAAAATCTTAAATAGTGTAACAAAATTCACATTAACATAACAACAACAGAATAAACTTGTAGAAGGATGTACAGTTTTGTTGTCTATTTTTATTAAACAATGATCTCGCCAAGTAAATACAGTTACCCCTTTAAGAATAAAGGATCCCAAGTTTAAAGATTAACCACACCAATTAGAAAGTATCTTCACCAATCGAGGAAGAGCAAAGGAAATTATGTTAGAGTGCTACTGAGCCAGAAGGCTATGAATCTCAAAGAACAAAGAACAAAGAACAAAGAACAACCCAGCACGGGAAACAGGCCCTTCAGCCCAACAAGCCCGTGCCGCCGCATCACCCTACACCTATTCTACCCTACGTGTCTACAAATAGAACCCCTGACTTAGCCAGATTCAGGGGAGAATAGTGTCAATCTGGTAAAACCAATCAGCCTAAGAGCACATCTTTGGGGTGTGGGAGGAAACCGGAGTGCCCGGAGGAAACCCACGCAACCACAGGGAGAATGCACAAACTCCCACAGACACAGGCCCAAATCCATGTATCTGCACAGCTAGCAGTGCTAGTCACCGAGCTGTTGCGGCGCCCGTCTACCGGTCCAGGATCAAGCACACACACCGACACGAAGTACTAGGCCACTCCCGGAACCTCCAGGAGCAGCCCACGCACAATCCACCGTGTGCATGCCCCTCGTTTGACAACGAGGTGGACCTCCACCTGCGGAGTGAAAAGACAAAAACGTTAATCACAAGCCTGCCTTTCTGGTGTCTCCCGAGGTTCTAACCCTTATTCAATAACCCCTACCATAACCCTCCATCCTCGTTTCACTCATGTGCCTATCTAACTGAACCTTAAACGAGTCCAACGTTCCCGCCTCCACCACCCCACTCGGTAGCGCGTTCCATACCCCCACTACTCTCTGCGTAAAGAACCTTCCTCTCATATCCAAATTATACCTCTCCCCCCTCACCCTTAAATCATGTCCTCTTGTATTCGTAACCAATCTAGGGAGCAGTCTCTCACTATTGACCCTGTCTATTCCCTTCAGTATCTTATATACCTCTATCATGTCACCCCTCAATCTCCGTCTTTCCAAGGAGAACAGTCCCAGTTTCTCCAACCTTTCCTCGTAACCCAACCCCTCCATGCCAGGCAACATCCTGGTAAACCTCCTCTGCACCCTTTCCAGAGCCTCCACGTCCTTCCGGTAGTAAGGTGACCAGAACTGGACGCAGTACTCCAAATGCGGTCTAACAAACGTTCTATACAACTGAAGCATTAGACGGCAGCTTTTAAACTCTATACCTCTTCCTATAAAGGCTAGCATTCCATAAGCCTTCCTGACAACATTCTCCACTTGTGTCACAACCTTCATGGAGACTCCTGGAGACTTGTCCATTATTATTGTGTAGCCACAGTATTATGATTATTTACAAGCACAGTTAAGTGAGTTGTACCTTTTTTCTCTTTTCCAGCTAAACAAACATTAAGCAGCAGGAGGGTCCTCATATCAGTGCTATATGAACGGATTATCAACTACATTCAGGTTAGTTGCTGGTTGATTCCGTTGTTGGTGTGACCCTACAAGGGTTTCTTGCTTTCAGTAGTTGTCTCAACATACAAAAATCTCGACAGGGTGTGGCACCTACTGTGTAGATTTAATCTTGACAGCAAGGCATTTTCACAAACCAGTTGCTCCCAGATATGGGTGCATGACTATATATTCCCTTTAGAATACTGCTTGATTAGCAGGAGTGAGTAAAGACCACACAAAACAGGACAAGCTGCTGGAAGAGGGAGGATGAGGAGGGATCGTAAAACATCCTTGGTTTTCAACAATTCATCAACTTGACCCTCAATGTGTGACTCATCTGCACTTCAGTAAGTATGTCCGGAGTGAAATCTGTCAACTGCTACAGAATATTGCAACCATCTTGCCAGTAGCTATCAAGGTGACCATGGCAGTGAGCTTTAATGCATTTTTTTGTTTGCCATCCACTGTTGTGTAAGGGTTCTGAGTAATAAATAAAACACCTCAGCATAGTCAGGTAATTAAACATCCTGGTGGAGAGGGTGGGGTGGGAAGAGGGGAGTTTTTCTTACCCATTTTTGTTGAGTGGGATCAGCAATAGGAGTGGAAAATCCCATGAGATGCCCAAATTATGTTCATGCCAATGTAAAAGCGTGATGTGATTGTACCCACTCTACACTTGTGTAATCCACGTAATGGGATTTTTTGACCAAGTCCTGAGCAATATGGCAGAGAAAGCCGCTATTGGGGCCAACGGCTTCCACCCACTATCACACTGTGTGTAAAATAGGGAAAGTTCCACTCTATTATCTCTATCTAGAGGTCAACCAGCAGAGAGCATCGCCAAGATTGTACATATCCCCTTTCTGCAGGCTGCCAGTGACTGAACATTTATTGCTTTGAGAGTGCTGTCCGTCAACTCTGTCCTATACGGTAATGAAAAATGTGCAACCAATGCAGCAAATCATGCAGGCCAATGATGCTCCCACTCTTTGACAGTCCAAGATGCATTTAAACATTTAAGCCACTTGCATTTAAGCCACCATAGCAAAGCAAAGGGTGGCTTCTGACTTCACTGCACAACTGGCACATACATGCACAGCATGTAATCACTGTCACCACATAAAATGTGATGAACAAACTATTGGCTTGCTGAAATTGCAGTGAAATTGACAAGACTGCTCTGGGGGAACTGTTTCTATAATCAGTGTACGTCAAGATTCATGGTGAATTCTTACTTGCTGCACATTCTCATAAGCAGAAGTGAGAGCTCTTTCCCTTAGCTGTAAAGGTGAACAACAGGAGCATGAGGAGGAACTGGAGAAGGATGAAGAAGAGAAAGGGAGGAGGCCACATTGACAGTCCCTTTCTGACCAAGTCTTTTTTTTCATAGGAATTGGGCCTCACTGACTAGACCGGCATTTTCATTGCCCTAGATGTGGTGGTGAGCTGCTTACTGCCATCCACGTGGTGTCGGTACATCCACAATGCTGTTAGAGAGGAAGCTCCAGGATTTTGAGCCAATGAGTTAATTAACTCTTCATTCACTGTCAGTCTCACTTTCTTCTGTCTCTGACCATCATAGCATCCACTCAGCCATAAAGCAAAAATAAAAACTACCACAAAGTAACTGTTCCAAACTAAAATTATTTTGTTAGTTTGCATCCAACCACATTTATGCATTTAAGAACAAAGAACAACACAGCACAGGAAACAGACCCTTTAGCCCTACAAGCCCACGCCACCATTTTAACATTCAGTGAGTGCCTCATTCCAATCCCTCTTCGACCTATGACCTTTGTCCAAGCCTATTGGGCTCCACAATTAAGGTGTAATTCCTGCACCTTTTCCTGGCTTCATGTTACTGGTGGCTGGAAGTTGAATTCAGTGGAGGAATCTGCAAATGTGCATCTTCATCATTACTGTCCTCTTGTTATTCCACCACTACCTGGAGATCTTGGGAATGTGAGAGGGGAAAGGCACTAGGGTAAGGTTGTAGTGAGAGAAAAGGGAAAAAAAATAAGTAGTGTATTCTTACACTCTCTGTAGCTTGGAAATCAAAAGAGAGTGTGGTGTGGACTGAGGGGAAGTGGGATGTGAGGAGAAGGGTGAGGTTTGAATCTGACACCACCTTTGATTCTTTCAGTCCCACTGTGGGCCAGGGACTCAGTCAAGGCTGCTCCAATAATAGCCAACACTGTCTCCTCCGTGGAAAGTAGGATATGCAGTTGTGAGTGTCCCCCTCCAGTGTGGTCCTGTTCCACATTCCCCTCTAAGAGAGAGAGGGCAATGTGCCAGTGAGTGTCTGTTTCTGGTCACTGATAACCACCAGGATGTTGATATGGGGGAATCAGCACTGATAATGCCAGTGAACGTCAAGGGGAGATGGTTAGATTCATTCTTGTTGGAGGTAGCCATTACCTGGCACACCTGTGGCACTAGCAGTACTTGCCACTTATCAGCTCAAGACTGAATATAGCCAAGGTTTTGCTCCTTTGAATACAAAGCAGCTCCACCTACTTTCCACCCCTCTCACCATCGCCTCCAGTACAGTGTTCGGAAACTTTGGAGTGTTGTGCCATATTTCCCAATCACAGTCACATCCTGCATGACTCCCAGCATTTGCTCCAGCCACAATGCACCTACCCACTTTAATCAGAATAGGCCAGCTTTAATTGGTGCTCGCAAATATCAATATTTGGCCCCCCTGCTGATGTGTGCAGATTATGAACAGCACAGTTAATTTGATTGAATGGAGGTTCAAAGGAGGCAGGCAACTAACGTTACTGTAACTCCCGTGTTTCAATCAATAGGCGATAATTGCACATTGTAATCACTGTGTCCACGTTCAGGGTTTATCAAATTTAATGCCCACTGTCACTGGATTTAGTATCTTTGGTACAAAAACCATAAGACCATAAAAACCATAGCAGCAGAAGTAGACCATTCGGCCCATCAAGGCAACTCTGCCATTTAATGAGATCATGACTGATATGATAATTTACAACTCCACTTTCTTGCCTTATCCCCATAACCCTTAATTCCCACACTGATTAAAAACCTGTCTATCTCACCCTTCAACAAACTTAAGTACCCAGCCTCTACAGCCCTCTGTATGAAGAATTCCACAGATTCAGTACCCTCTGAGAGAAAAAGTTCTTTCTCATTTCACTCTTACATGGGCGACCCTTTACTCTGAAATTATTCCCTCTGGTCCCAGACTCTCCCACAATGGGAAACAATCTCTCAGCATCTACCCTGTCAATCCCCCAAAAATCTCATAAATCGCAATAAGGTTGCCCCTCATTCTGCTGACTGACAATGAGTACAGACCCAAATTACTTACTCAACCTCTCCCGGGATCAACTCTCTAATCTTCATATATTGCAAAGGGCAGCTTCTAAAAATGCCACTCAGATCTGATCATGCCAGGAACACCGATGGCCACAGGGCAACAGGACCAGAGAAAGGCTTGGGTAGGGAAGTTTTCTTTATCAAGCTTGAACTCTTCTGCCCTGGGCTCCCCTCACTTCCACTGACTGTGAGCACTTCCATTCTCCCACCATCCCCCTCACTCATCCTACCACCCTCACACTCCAAATCACTCATAGGATCCCTACAGTGCAGATAGAAGCCATTCAGCCCATTGAGTCTGTGCCAGCCCCAACACAGGTGTGCTAAATGCCAATTGCTAAGTGTCTAGGTCCTGGGCTGGAGGCTGCAAGACCAGATCAAAGAGCTGTATCAGAACAGGGGCCCTGAGTCGGGGACTGCAAGACTGATGTAGGTGATAAAATCTGTGGCACAGGATCAGGCCTTGATGTCTTTGCAGTGGGGGGCAGCTGGAGAATCTGTACTGAAGTCAGTGATTGGGATAGGGCTGAGGGATCGACTGCAGGCCATGGAGTTTGTATAACTGACTTCCCTACCCAAGCCTTTCTCTGGTCCTGTTGCCCTATGGCCATTTGTATAAAAGACTGGAGCTGCAAAAGATTTGGACAGCTTAGTCAGTATGTAAGGGTTTGCAGGAAGGGAGGCCTGTAAATTGTTGCATTTAGTATGCAGGTAGATCAGATCAGTGCTATCAAACAAGGTAAGCGTTTCTTGCAACCCCAGAGGAATCTGCAGATTGGTGAACTGGTCTCTCTGGGCCTGATTTTCTCAAAAATTGGTGCTCAAAATTGTGGTAAATTCGGGCGCCGGGCTTTTAAGGCGATCTGCACCCGAATCTGAGCAAATCGTGACTTTACCGACACCCGATTTTGGCTCAGATCCGGTCTGCGCCCGAACCAGGTGGCCCGATGATTAGCATGCCTTTAAATCAATTTAATGAACCGCGCGCCCAACTGTACCACAAATCCCACTTTATTGTCGTCTGGTCCATTCTGGATCTGCGCTGTAAGCAACCTGCAAAATAAAAATCCAAAGCCGATTTTTATTCTGCAGGGGAACAAAAACATGTTTTTGGTACGCTACCAGCCAGATTACTCTTCCCTGCAGGGGCAAGAGAGCAGGAGAGATGGCTGGTAGTGTACCAGTGATGGTGTATCCCTTTACAGGCCCAGCATGGTCCTTCTCCAGCGTCTCCTCTTGGAGCTGTCCCCGATCTTGTTGCTGGTTTTCATGCGGATCCACTGTGGAATTGGCCAGTTCTGCTTCATCTTCTTAGCAAGGAATCGCTTGATCCTGAAGGTTTGGTGGGATGGCATGGCCGGACGTCCACCCCGGGAGGAGGGATTCATTCTTCCAGTGGGGAGGAGGGATTGCCCTCAGAGTGGCAGTGGACCCCCCTGCTCCTGACCCCGCGCTCACCGCCCCCCCAGCAAAGATCCATCTGCACCCCCTCTCCACCACCACACACACCACCCCCCTCCAACCCCCCACCCAGAGGATGATCAGAGAGCCGCTGTCTCCACTTTCTGCTTTCTTTTCCTGCAACTGGTTTTAATGATACATCACACAAACAATGAAATATACATAAGTCAAATCCACACAATATAGTCAGGAACAGGATGCACAGAATTAATGTGAACAGGTATTGTTTAATTAACATTCAAAGCATTTTCTCCTCGCATTTAAGCCATGTAATAATAGAAATAAAACCAGGAATCTATTTTTTCATTCCCTGTATCCTTCCTGTAGAAACACACTATAATAAAATAAATGGAGTCAATCATAAATAAAAGACACAACTTATTAATGACAGCACAATAATATGTGCATTTGTCAAAGTTCCACTGATGTCAACACCAGTCAAGTAGTCCAGTGATGGTTGTTTCTAAAATCCAAAATTTTGACTTCTTCATCCAGAATTTGCTGTAATTGTCAACTTTAAATTCATCTTCAAATTGCTCCTCTTTCATTCGAGCTCTTTTGGGAACATGTTTGCACAATCTTGCTTTCCTTTCAGCTTCTGGCAGAAGGGATACATCGACTGGCATCATATTAATTTTTTTAGGCTCCTTGTATCGGAAATTGATAGTGGACCCATCAGGTCGAACCACCAAAACCGGATACAGCCTGGCGTAGACTTGCCTTCCAAAGCAAACTACTGATGATAGAGTTGTTCCGCCTGGTTACGCTGACACAGGATATACAGCAGGAAGCAATCTTTCAGAAGGCACACACTGCCACAGCCGCGCACTCCAGCTCAGCATCCGGGCGCACTGCCTCCGATTTTTTTCAAACTGCGCATGCGCAGTTCAGAGATCTGAATGGTCTAGCAATGCTAAGCCCCATCCATAGCGCGGATCGGATCGGAGCCAGCAAGAAGCGTATGGGTGCGCTGGAATGAGGATTCCGGGCTCGGATCCATATTACGATTGGTAAAATTGGGCCCTCTGTGTCCATAACTCTCCCACAGAAAGGCCTTGGGAATGAAGGTGGGAGGTACAATGATGATAGACAGGGCTAAAGGTGTGATAGGACCTCTATGTGGTTCTCTGTGTAGAAGCACATCTCCAGTTCCCATACAATCTTCACTGCTATCAGGTTCTTGTTGGGGGTTGTTTGATCTCCTAACCTCAATGGCAATGCAGTGTTCCAGAAATAGGACAGAAAAGACAGGAGCAGGAACATCTAGATAACTGCTTAGGGAACCATTCATTGCACCAAATCCAATGCACAACTAGAGGACAGAATCTTCTAAGGTGCAACAATACAAGCAACTGTAAGAAGTTACACACGCCCAGATAATGAAAAGGAGTTGTCTCTGCTGCTTGATAACATCGCAGCAAATTGAGATACCAAACACCCCTGGAGGACAGGGACTAAAGAATTAAGGGTTACGGTAAGCAGAGCTGGGTCCACAAAAAGACCCATCTTATTGAATGGCAGAACAGGCTCAAGGGGCCAGATGGCGTACTCCTGCTCCTAGTTCTTATGTTCTTATGTTCTTGCACAGGATGGCATAGAGAGTAGCAAGCTGTGACCTGTTTAATGGATACATCCGTGTCAAGCACATAAAATTATCACTAGTTTCGAAT
The DNA here is from genome assembly GCF_965287045.1 of Carcharhinus amblyrhynchos. Classification (NCBI taxonomy): domain Eukaryota; kingdom Metazoa; phylum Chordata; class Chondrichthyes; order Carcharhiniformes; family Carcharhinidae; genus Carcharhinus; species Carcharhinus amblyrhynchos. Next base: position 30,036,362 of record NC_137334.1, on the reverse strand, counting down.
CGTGCCACAGCAGATAGTGAAAACTGAATTCAATAAAAATCTGGAATTATAAGTGCAACAATGTCCATGAAACCATTGTCGATTGTCGTAAAACCCACCTGGTTCACTGATGTCCTTTAGTGCGATGTCCAGAGCATAGTGTGGGGTGATGGTTCGTTTTCTGGAAAAGGCAAGTGACCTATTGCACTAAACGATGAGTAAAGCATCCCATACAATGTTAGTGACATAGGTATTGCGAACTTTTTTTCAAGGGTGTGTATCACGCAGCAGGTGGACATGAGTGCAACGAAGGAGGAAATATTTAGATCGGATCACCAGCCATGCTGGCCTGCTGGTGAGATGGAGTTTTGTTGAAGCTGACTCAAGCTTATCAATAAATACCTGGGAAAAGTTGAATCTGAAATCTGGTGTCTGAAGGAACAGACTTGGCACATTGGAGCCTCCACAATCAGGTGCACTGCAGCTTACAAAATCCAATGGGATATTCATGGATCTAGTCACATATCTGGTAGAGGCATGACAGTGACTGACTATGGAAATAGAGTCAGTCTGGTTTGGGGTACATTCTCCCTGCATTTTCTCGGAGGATAGCACATAAGTTTTGTGTCTGTGAGGACACAAGGACAACATTTGGACGGCACAATACATGAGCTGAAGTGTTTGATAGAAGATGCGATGGACAGAACTTCCATTTTACAAATGAACAGATAATTTGATGAACACACTGTTTTGCACTGAAAAACCAGCAAGATTGAAGCTGTTGCCATGAGCATACAAACATATAGGATGGATGCAGCACCATGTATCTTAGCAGCACTGTCTAAAAACCCATCTGATGGTAATGGGAATGGTCTTATTGGATGAAAGAGCAGCTTGTGCCATTTAGAAACCTGTGTAGATATAATCTGTCCACTTGATCCTTTCTGTGGACTGATGCTTGCAGGAACAGAGTCCAAGGAGATTGTGTAAGAGACACATAGAGGAATGAACCTCAAAAGCATCTTGTAAACTCAGATCAAAGACCTTATGTCAGAAACTTTATCCAGTGGAGTGCAGATTGAGAAGATGGCCACGTGGTGTGGACCTGTTTGCAAGGTGCCCTGGGAACAAATCCACCCCAGAATAGTTGAGGTCTTAAAGGCAGACTTAGGGCAGATAGGCACAGGTCAGATTATGACAGAGCATGTCATACCCATTGCCAGTTGTGAAGATGTTCTTCAGGACTGTTACCACCACAGAGCCAGTTGTCTGCAAGCTTGGTGACTCTGCCCTTCTCTAGAAGATCACCTAGGACATGGCGTATAAATGCTGTTACAAGTCGTGACTTCCTCATGAAAAATGATAGGTTAAGTTTTTCACATTGATCCCCATATCTTCAGGTTGAACAAAGATTCCAAGGCTTTCAAGGTTACCAAATATTTGTTGCAAATCAACAAGTTTTTCTCTGACATACTGGAGAAGGTGGCCCTGTGTTATGGAGGTTGTGTGGGTCCCAGGCTTTGAAGGTCCAGCTCTGTCATTGTTATCCTGGGAATGTTGGATCGATGATGAGTGAAATTAATGAGTGGAACTAAGAATGTGTGAGTGAATGGAACTGACAATGTGTAAGTGAGTGGAATTGAGAATGTGTAAGTGAGTGGAATTGAGAACGTGTGAGTGAGTGGAACTGAGAATGTGTAAGTGAGTGGAATTGAGAATCTGTGAGTGAATGGAACTGTGAATGTGTGAGTGGAACTGAGAATGTGCGAGTGAGTGGAATTGAGAATGTGAGTGAGTGGAACTGAGAATGTGTGATTGAGTGGAACTGAGAATGTGTGAGTGAGTGGAACTGAGAATGTGTGAGTGAGTGGAATTGAGATTGTGAGTGAGTGGAACTGAGAATGTGTGATTGAGTGGAACTGAGAATGTGTGAGTGAGTGGAACTGAGAATGTGTGAGTGAGTGGAACTGAGAATGTGTGAGTGAGTGGAACTGAGAATGTGCGAGTGAGTGGAATTGAGAATGTGAGTGAGTGGAACTGAGAATGTGTGATTGAGTGGAACTGAGAATGTGTGAGTGAGTGGAACTGAGAATGTGTGAGTGAGTGGAGCTGAGAATGTATAAGTGAGTGGAATTGAGAATGTGTGAGTGAGTGGAACTGAGAATGTGTGAGTGAGTGGAACTGAGAATGTGTGATTGAGTGGAACTGAGAATGTGTGATTGAGTGGAACTGAGAACGCGTAAATGAGTGGAACTGAGAACGTGTAAATGAGTGGAACTGAGAATGTGTGATTGAGTGGAACTGAGAATGTGTGATTGAGTGGAACTGAGAACGCGTAAATGAGTGGAACTGAGAACGTGTAAATGAGTGGAACTGAGAATGTGTGAGTGAGTGGAACTGAGAAGGTGTGATTGAGTGGAACTGAGAATGTGTGAGTGAGTGGAACTGAGAACGTGTAAATGAGTGGAACTGAGAATGTGTGAGTGAGTGGAACTGAGAATGCGTGAGTGAGTGGAACTGAGAATGTGTGAGCGAGTGGAACTGAGAATGTGTGAGTGAGTGGAACTGAGAATGTGTGAGTGAGTGGAACTGAGAATGTGTGAGTGAGTGGAACTGAGAAGGTGTAAGTGAGTGGAACTGAGAATCTGTGATTGAGTGGAATTGAGAATGTATAAATGAGTGGAACTGAGAATGTGTGAGTGAGTGGAAGTGTGAAGGTGTGAGTGAGTGGAACTGAGAATGTGTGAGTGAGTGGAACTGAGAATGTGTGAGTGAGTGGAAGTGTGAAGGTGTGAGTGAGTGGAAGTGTGAAGGTGTGAGTGAGTGGAACTGAGAATGTGTGAGTGAGTGGAAGTGTGAAGGTGTGAGTGAGTGGAAGTGTGAAGGTGTGAGTGAGTGGAAGTGTGAAGGTGTGAGTGAGTGGAACTGAGAATGTGTGAGTGAGTGGAACTGAGAATGTGTGATTGAGTGGAACTGAGAATGTGTGAGTGAGTGGAACTGAGAATGTGTGTGAGTGGAACTGACAATGTGTGAGTGAGTGGAACTGAGAATGTGAGAGTGAGTGGAAGTGTGAAGGTGTGAGTGAGTGGAACTGAGAATGTGTGAGTGAGTGGAACTGAGAAGGTGTGATTGAGTGGAACTGAGAATGTGTGAGTGAGTGGAACTGAGAACGTGTAAATGAGTGGAACTGAGAATGTGTGAGTGAGTGGAACTGAGAATGTGTGAGTGAGTGGAACTGAGAATGTGTGAGTGAGTGGAACTGAGAATGTGTGAGTGAGTGGAACTGAGAATGTGTGAGTGAGTGGAACTGAGAATGTGTGAGTGAGTGGAACTGAGAAGGTGTAAGTGAGTGGAACTGAGAATCTGTGATTGAGTGGAATTGAGAACGTATAAATGAGTGGAACTGAGAATGTGTGAGTGAGTGCAACTGAGAATGTGTGATTGAGTGGAACTGAGAATGTGTGAGTGAGTGGAACTGAGAATGTGTGTGAGTGGAACTGAGAATGTGTGAGTGAGTGGAACTGAGAATGTGAGAGTGAGTGGAACTGAGAATGTGAGAGTGAGTGGAAGTGTGAAGGTGTGAGTGAGTGGAACTGAGAATGTGTGAGTGAGTGGAACTGAGAAGGTGTGATTGAGTGGAACTGAGAATGTGTGAGTGAGTGGAACTGAGAATGTGTGAGTGAGTGGAACTGAGAACGTGTAAATGAGTGGAACTGAGAATGTGTGAGTGAGTGGAACTGAGAATGTGTGAGTGAGTGGAACTGAGAATGTGTGAGTGAGTGGAACTGAGAATGTGTGAGTGAGTGGAACTGAGAATGTGTGAGTGAGTGGAACTGAGAATGTGTGAGTGAGTGGAACTGAGAAGGTGTAAGTGAGTGGAACTGAGAATCTGTGATTGAGTGGAATTGAGAACGTATAAATGAGTGGAACTGAGAATGTGTGAGTGAGTGGAACTGAGAATGTGTGAGTGGGTGGAACTGAGAATGTGTGAGTGAGTGGAACTGAAAATGTGTGAGTGAGAGGAACTGAGAATGTGTGATTGAGTGGAACTGAGAATGTGTGAGTGAGTGGAACTGAGAATGTGTGAGTGAGTGGAACTGAGAAGGTGTGAGTGAGTGGAACTGAGAATGTGTGAGTGAGTGGAAGTGTGAAGGTGTGAGTGAGTGGAAGTGTGAAGGTGTGAGTGAGTGGAACTGAGAATGTGTGAGTGAGTGGAACTGAGAATGTGTGAGTGAGTGGAAGTGTGAAGGTGTGAGTGAGTGGAACTGAGAATGTGTGAGTGAGTGCAACTGAGAATGTGTGATTGAGTGGAACTGAGAATGTGTGAGTGAGTGGAACTGAGAATGTGTGTGAGTGGAACTGAGAATGTGTGAGTGAGTGGAAGTGTGAAGGTGTGAGTGAGTGGAACTGAGAATGTGTGAGTGAGTGCAACTGAGAATGTGTGATTGAGTGGAACTGAGAATGTGTGAGTGAGTGGAACTGAGAATGTGTGAGTGAGTGGAACTGAGAATGTGTGTGAGTGGAACTGAGAATGTGTGAGTGAGTGGAACTGAGAATGTGTGATTGAGTGGAACTGAGAATGTGTGAGTGAGTGGAACTGAGAATGTGTGAGTGAGTGAAACTGAGAAGGTGTAAGTGAGTGGAACTGAGAATGTGTGAGTGAGTGGAACTGAGAATGTGTGAGTGAGTGGAACTGAAAATGTGTGAGTGAGTGGAAGTGTGAAGGTGTGAGTGAGTGGAACTGAGAATGTGTGAGTGAGTGGAACTGAGAATGTGTGAGTGAGTGGAAGTGTGAAGGTGTGAGTGAGTGGAACTGAGAATGTGTGAGTGAGTGGAACTGAGAAAGTGAGTGATGAGACAGTGTATGAACCATTCTACAAGGACAGACTTTGGAAACAGCTGATGGTGCTTACACTTGTATTGTTTGGTAAATGGCTGTGTCATGTCATCCTGTGAAAGTTGTGAATCTTATTTGCTGGAGGTGGGATGGGTCAAATCTAAGTATAGTAGTGAGCCCCTTTAAGGGTGAGGTTTTGGAGGGTCATGTGACCCATTCGATCCAATGGGCCAAAAACATCCTGGCACGGGTTATCTCAGGCAGCCTAGAGACTGAGTCGGAGTAATCAGTCGCATCTTTCTCATTCTCAGTATATACTTACTCCTGTAAATAAATGATGCTTTAGATACTCCAATTAGTGGCAACACTCTTTCCAAGATATTACACCAAATAAAATGATGTTTATTACGAGACAGGACTTGCAGTTCACAGGAAGGATTTGTGATGTGAATCTTGTCAGCGACATTAATTAAAATATGGGGCAGAGGCCGAATGTTGGGTGGCTGATACACCCAGTCTTGAAGGAAGAGAGGATGGTTCAATTGCAAATGTCGTGAGGCCCAGTAGGGTCAACTGGCCAGATTGTTGTTGGCCATGAGGCAGCATGAAGTACATGAGCTTGTCTCACTCTGTGTGGACTGGAGGAAGCTCAAGATCCATAAACACAGATAATGGAGTCACCCACTAACATCAGGCATTTCGCTGCTCGATTGGATACATCATTGGTTTCCAGACACAGAGTGCCTGCAGTTAGCTCACTATCAGGATTCTCTGTGATCAAGGTTTCAAAGACAGGATTTTGATAATTTCTGGACAGAGAGAAGTTTGTTTCACTAACATGTAAAGATGATGGTCAATCAGCCTGGTGAATAGATTGCGATGAATTCTTGACTGGGACACCGAGGGGCATGATCTTACCGATTGTTCGCATCACTTTCTGGCTGCAGCAAAGTCAGAGAACTTGGGGCCCAGCCAAATCTCTGTTCACTGCAGCAGGCTAGGAAAATACTGCCAGCGTGACCAGTGGTAACATTCCAGCCAGAGTCTCATTGTTGTAGAAGCACGATTCATGTCACCAGTGGATCCACTGCCAATAGTCACTGAACATCATGGTGTTTGAAGAATGTGTGTAAGTGGGGTGGCTGATGAATCATGGAGTGCTACTGATTCCAACAAAACATCAGCAGTTTCCTCATCTCCTTTGTCTAAAGGAATGTCTACAATGGTATCACCAACATCATCATTCAAGATAACAGTTACCTTACAAACTTTAGTCATATATTAATAGAATCATAAAATCTGTACAGTGCAGAAGGAAGCTAATTAGCCCATTAAATCTGCATCAACTCTCTGACACAACATCTTACCCAGGCTCACTCCCTACCCTATCCCTATAACACCATACATTTACCTCATTAATCCCCCCAACCTACACATCTTGGAACACTAAGGGTCAATTTATCATGGCCGATTCACTTAACCTGCACACCTTTGGAGTGTGGGAGGAAACTGGAGTATCCGGAGGAAACCCACACAGACATGATGAGAATATGCACATTCTGCGTAGTCACCCAAGGCTGGAATTGAACCCAAGTTCCTGACGCTGTGAGGTAGCCTTGATCTGGGCAAAAACCACTTGCTAAGGAATTATTCACCATATTAGGGTTTGTAAGGGTTAATGTGTGGGACTGAGTAGATAGCACCTACAATAATGAGTATGTAAGGACAACGTGATGAGGAGTCAAGAGGGAGCATGTTCATGGTTTCAGCAGTGTAACGCCCAGTTGTGGGTAGCTGTGCAGGAGTCAGTTGTATATGATAAAGCAGTTTTTTTTTGACAAGCCAATGTCTCAAAAATCATTCTGAAGCTAGACTAACCAACGTACAATACTGTCAACCTGGTCATCATACTTGCTGACATTATGCCCATAAAGGAAGGAAGTTACGGGGCGGCACGGTAGCACAGCGGTTAGCACTGCTGCTTCACAGCTCCAGGGTCCTGGGTTCAATTTTCGGCTCAGGTCACTGTCTGTGTGGAGTTTGCACATTCTCCTCGTGTCTGCGTGGGTTTCCTCTGGATGCTCCGGTTTCCTCCCACAGTCCAAACATGTGCGGGTTAGGTTGATTGGCATGCTAAGAAACTGCCCCTTAGTGCCTAGGGTAGCGGAGATTGGAGGAATTAATGGTTAAATTTTGTAGGGATATGAGGGTGGGGCCTGGGTGGGATTGTGTTCAGTGCAGACTCGATGGGCCGAAGGGCCTCTTTCTGCACCGTTGGGTTCTATGGTCCTATAGTTACGACATCTAGTCATTGAGGGGAAACAATCCCCTACTCCTGGAAGGGGAGAACGGCAGTCCAGAGAGCTTTGGCATCAACAGATGAACAAATCTCTTCTAACAGCATATCCTAGATCTGGGAGATCTCTGGTTTGACAGGCGTTAAGGAGTGTGACCTGAGTTCCGTGCCACACACCTGCTTCACTACACATGTCAGGCTAGAATGAATGAGCTGTAGCCAATGTAAAACCATTGCGTTCTCCAGTGTGTGTGGTATCAGTGTATCATTCAGAGATATACTGTGATGACTGAGCAGTAAGTGGTTATCCTTAAAGAAGGCCATCAGAGGTTGATGCAGGTCTTTGTAACTTTCATCTGATTGAATTCCGAAATCAGCCCCAGCTAACAGATGGAAACCCATGGCCTGGAAACTGGAATGCAGGTGGATGGCCTACCACACTGTAGCAAGTAACGTTGATGCTTCAGCTGTGGGGTAACAGGGCAGTAATTCACTACCTGTCCTAGCATCAGGTCCAGTAGGTTCTTCCTTGCTGAACACGAGTCCTGGAGTCATAGAGAGAGGAAAGAGACAAAGCAGCAAAAAATATCAGCGAGAGCAAAGCCTGGCAATTGATTTTACAGCAGTGTTTTTTCCGTCTTTCCAGGAAATATTTCAGAGGGTATAACTACTCCCCTATTCCCCAAGCCCACACTCCAGTGCAGTCTGGACTAAAAGGATGGCTTTGCCCCTGGACAAATCATTAGTTGCCATTGTAATGAAGGAAGAGAAGCAGTGTTGAAGCCTATAAGTGTTAAAAGCTATAATCCATTGGTGTGAGCAAAAGCCCACCAGATAAAACCAACTCAAAAATGTGTATAGATCATTCATACATACAAGGACCTCACTGCTTCTTCAAGGATGGCAGCAGGCATAACTGCAGGCTACATCAGAGAAATTTACAGTCTTGTTGCTCCTCCGTAATTGCTTTACTAATCAAAGTGAAAACATATTTCAACTCCCATGGTTTTGTATACAGAGTGACGATGCCATTTGATTTGATTTGATTTATTATTATCACATGTATTGGTATAAAGTGAAACATATTGTTTCTTGTGCTGTATACAGAAAAACATACCATTCATAGAGTATGTAGGAGAGAAGGAAAGGGAGGGCGCAGAATATAGTGTCACAGTCAAAGCTAGGGTGTAGAAAAAGATCAGCTTTACATATGGTAGATCCATTCAAAAGTCTGATGGCAGCAGGGAAGAAGCTGTTCTTGAGTAAGGATTTTAGAGAGGAGACTGGTGTTCTAGGGTTGTAGTAACGGTTGTAAGCTGTTAAGGAAATTATAGTCTCCCTTAGCCCAAGTGAAGTGGAAAGTTTTAGTCATGTAAATTCACTTTAGAGTGTGGCAGCTTCTCTCTCTCTCTCTCTTAAAATGTTTGTTATTAGATGACGGTGACTGATGACAGCAGTTCTAAAATTATAGATGTGGGACAGAAAATTGCATAATATGATTCCAATGCTAAGTATGTGAGGTTACTTTTTAATTTGATGAAGACATCACCAAGCTGATTAGCAGTCTTCTATGAAAAGTAACACTGAACATTGTAAAAAGAAACAGAGCATTTGTTAGGCATTTATGGTAGAGTGCCAGGCGTAAATGTCATGATGTTGTGTTAACACTTTCAGGAGAAGGATTACATGCATATAGGCATGAGACACTAAGGTAGATTTGTCATGATAATAAACATAGGAGTAAAATTCTCCTATCTGGGACTGACTTGGCACGGTGGCACAATGGTTAGCATTGCTGCTCACAGTGCCCGAGACCCAGGATCAATTCCGGTCTCGGGTCACTGCCTGTGTGGAGTTTGCATATTGTCCCTGTGTCTGCATGGGTTTCCTCCATGTGCTCTAGTTCCCTCCCACAGTCCAAAGATGTGCAGGTTAGGTGCCATTCTAAATTGACCCTAGCTTCAGGGGGATCAGCAAGGTAAATATGTGAGGTTACACGAATAGGGTCTGGGTGGGATTGTGGTCGGGTGCAGACTTGATGGGCCAAATGGCCTCCTTCTGCACTGTCGGGAATCTACGAGCTTTGCGTGGGGGTACGAGGTGGAAACAGAGAGTGTCCTCTACTGCAGAGGCCGGCAGATATCTTCTGCCCCAACCTCATTGCTGCACCCAGCGGTTTAGTGCCATGTTCTGTGATGGGGCGGGCATGATGGCAGGAGTCCCGCCCTCCCTTCCCACATCAATCTGTTTCTGATAGGCCTGAGGCTATTAAAATCGGAGCTCGTGCCAATGGTGCTGCTTATTGAGGCATAGCAGTTCCCTGCAATTTATCAACTTCCCATCGACAAAGCAATGAAGATGCTGTAGGAGATAAAACACAGTTAAAAAAAAAACCATGCGTATCTCTCCAACAAATGCTTTTTTATTAAATTCAAGCTTGCATCTGGATTCCTGTCTGGTACAGTATGAGTACACATTAAGTCAATATGAAGAAATATGCACTTGTAAATTTTAAAATGGATTTACCCTTTTCCACATGAAACCATGTATTCTGACTCCAAACAAACCAGTATCAGATTCAAATCACTGCTGTGATGGGTGATAACCAAAGTGAATTCCTGACTGGAGAACTCTTGATGCTGAGGATGTTAATAAACCTTTGCTTCAGGCAGCAATTGTTAATTTTAAATGAAAATTGCAGGAATGTGCTGTTATTTATAGTTTTTTTTAAATTCTATGCCAGCAGAGTGGGAGGAGAATGAAATCCCGGGATTGCTGCTTGACTTATAGTGAAATAAAGCATTGGCTATGATTAATGATACCAAATTAAAATATTGAAGTGAAGGAAAAATATGCACAGGAAACTGGTCTCCCGTAGTTAGGGGATGGAGGAACTATTCATCCTCAAATCTGTTCCTGTGAGACGCTCCACACCTTGCACCTTTTGTGTTGAAGGTTCCCAGACAGCTGGCATGCATGGCCAATAGCCTGAAGCTGCAATCTATGGTTGACTCTTAGATCAGAGATTATTGGGGGTATTTACTTGTCCCTCCCGCTATGGGGGGGTTGGGGGGGGCTGTTTTGGTTGGAGGGGGGTTTGGAGGGGGTGGGGGGGGAGGGCTGTGTGGTAGTGGTGGTGGGGGGTGTGTGCTGTGGCCCATACAAAGCTCTGTTTACCTAGGGTGGGATTTCCAGTTTTGGCGCGAGTGTAGTCAGAAAATCCCACTCTATGGGTAAGAATACTTCTAAATTGTGGGTAAACAAGTGAAAGTGATGTTTCATCAGTTGGGGAAGATAGCACGATAGTTATTGCACTCGTAATCCAGAGGCCTAAGCTAATAGCCCAATGAAATGAATTCAAACAAATGCCATAACAGCAGCTGGGGAAATTTAGTCTCAGTTAATGAATACAAATCTGAAATAAAAGAATAGGCTCATTAATAATAACCATGAAACTACCAGATCTTCCTAAAAACCCCTCAGGGAGGGAAATATGCTGTCCTTACCAGCTCTGGCTTACATGTGGGTCCAGACCCACAGCAACATGGTTGACCCTTAACTGCCCTCCGAAATGCCCTAGCCAGCCACACAGCTCAAGGATAATTAGGGAGGAGGAATTGGTCTTGAAAGTGATGCTTACATGCCAAGGATGAACTGAAAAGAAAATCATCTGGATGTGTTTCAGTTATCTGCAAACCAAGTAAATAACATTTCTGTTGTTTCTGACTCTTACCATTTAATCCTCCATACAACTTCAATTTTCCCTTCACAATACTCAAACAGGCCTTTGAAACAGTGCTGATTATACTACACTATACTGCATTATCAGTAAGGTAGTATGGAAGCAACCATTCCAACATCTTCAAAAATAGTGGCAAAGTGGTTAGGACTGCTGCCTCACAGCACCACAGACCCAGGTTCAATTCACAAGAAGAAAAATAGTAAAATTTTACTGACCTGATCCTCAGAATCGATGGGGGAATTGAAGCCTAATCACTTTGGAGGGAAGTGAGGAGGTCAGAGGCCATGGTGGGGAAGAGTGTTGGGAGGGGATGCTGAGGCTATTCAGGCAGGCAGCGCATTACCAGTTACCGCCCTCTAGTGGGCAGCCATTTGGTATTGCTTCCTGCATAGTTCAATTTTAGTGGTTGCATTAAAGCTTGGCTTTTTCATCTAGTTCCTGTTAATATTGTGATTTAGTTTGTGTGCCAACTTGAGGGTAAACACAACAATGTGGCAGCATCAGATTGTATTCACATCTCTCATCAAGGGAAATTCATGAGTTTATGTGGTACATATGTACTGATATTGGCCTCTACTTTGTCCACCGTGTTACAGTACGAACAGAACATGTGGCAGCCTTGTATCTGCTTTCGAAGCATTGGTGCTTAGGGGCAATCAAAATGATAAATTCATTTGATCATTGGTATCAGAAATGAATCTACACTTGACACTTGACCATAATGTTCTCATTCATTGACAATTTAACTTCATTGAATCAGAGAAAAGAAGGCAATGGGATGACTCCCGGACTCATGTTCAGCAAGGAAGAACCTACTGGACCTGATGCTAGGACAGACAGTGAATTACTGCCCTGTTACTCCATAGCTGAAGCAACAACATTACTTGCTACAGTGTGGTAGGCCGTCCACCTGCATTCCAGTTTCCAGGCCAAGAGTTCCCACCTGTTAGCTGGTATCAGTTTGAACCATAGGTATCATTTTGCAAAGGTATCAGATTGAACCATATAAAACAGTTCCTTCGAAACCAATTGTTGAAATTGGTGGTCCCTTACCCTGATCTGAAATGCTCGGGTTTTTTTGGTGTAATAGAACATTACAGCACAACATTACAGCCCTTCGGCCTTCAATGTTGTGCCGAGCTATATCCAATCCCAAGATCAAGCTATCTCACTCCCTATCGTTCTGGTGTGCTCCATGTGCCTATCCAATAACCGCTTGAAAGTTCCTAAAGTGTCCAACTCCACCATCACAGCAGGCAGTGCATTCCACACCCCAAGCACTCTCTGAGTAAAGAATCTAGAGTGAAGAAGCACGTCCACTCTATCAAGGCCTCTCATCATCTTATAAACCTCTAATAAGTCGCCTCTCATCCTCCTCCACTCCAAAGAGAAAAACCCCAGCTCCCTCAACCTTTCCTCATAAGACCTACCCTCCAAACCAGGCAGCATCCTGGTAAATCTCCTCTGCACTCTCTCCAATGCTTCCACATCCTTCTTATAATATGGTGACCAGAACTGAACACAATATTCCAAATGTGGTCTCACCAACGTCCGGTATAGTTGCAGCATAACCCCACGGCTCTTAAACTCAAACCCCCTGTTATGTCAAACTGATTGTGATAACACTGTAAAGCCAGGAGATGTCTGTGTATCTGAACAGTGCAACTATGCAAATAAGCCCTGAGCAGTTTCGATGGGCGTAAGAAGTGCACTATCACAAAGATTGGGGAAGTTTACATCTAGTGCAATAGTGGCGACATAATGTACTAAAGTACAAATCATCATCAATGTTTTCAGTGCAATAATAATGTAGCATGTAAATTCTCAGAGGTTCAAGGATATATTTTGAAATCCTACAGCTGTTCACCACCCCGCCCCCCCCATGCCACTGCCAACAAGAATGGAGAATTTGGTTTTCAGCCAAATCCCCATTCAGTACAGCAGGACTATAGAATCCCAGCTGCAGGCGGTCAGAGAATCCAGCCTATAGACTCAAAAACACGATGCAAATTAGTCAAATGTGGGTGTTATGCCAAACCAGGAAGCACATTGAATTTGAAAAGGCAGCTTAGAATGTAAAAACTGACCCTAACAAACTATACGGATGCAGCGAAATATGCCTGATGAAACTGAATGTTGAGAAGTGCGAGGCATTGCTAAGAAAGGAATCTAGACCACGAGTAAATCTCTGAAATGTGCTGAAATAGTTAAGAATGAAGTGGAAAGAGACTTAAAAATCTCAGTAGACTTCACTCTCAACATTTCCAATCACTGAACACCAGCAATCAACCTAACTGGTACATCATTGAACTATATAGAAGAAGCAATAGAAACAAGCTAGAGACAGTCATATACAAACATGGAAATCTAAGCTGTTTATGGCATTATATATTTTAAAATAGGGATATTTCTGGCGACCTTGGGTGCTTACATTTTGGGAGCAACATTTATTCAATCCTCAGAGAGCCACTCAGTATACGGACCAGGGAAACGGACTCCTGTGAAAATATTTTGTGATATATTTTCATGCAGAATGCCATCAGATAACATGTCTGTGTTACAATGCAATTTGGATTGTTTTAAGACATTGGGCTGATGCTAACGCAAGAGGAAATTAGACCCTCTTGACTACTAAGCCACAGTAATTCACATGCATCTGGTACAAGCATGATTCCATCAAAATTATTGCTGAATAATATACCAGACCACATCTTTGTAATTTGATTCGCATAAACAAATATAGCCTAAACACCATGGTAAAATCGGCTCTAATTAGAAAAGCCTCCCTCATTATTTGCTGTTTTAACACTGAATTGTATGGCTCAATTTCAGCTGGTGACAGCTGCAGATTGTAGATGGGACCTTGTGGGCAGAATGATGATAAAAACCAAAGCCAGAATTCTCCGGCTGTTCACACCCCACTACCACTGCCAGTGAGGACAGAGAATTTGGCACTCAACTAAATCTCCGTTCGCTGCAGCAGGTTGAGAGAATCCCAGCTGTGGGCGAGGTCAAAGAATTCTGACCTTCGTGTCTCAGGTCCTTGAGAGTATTTTTAAAATTATAACTGTTTTAAAATTTGAACAAGAAGAATGTTAATATCCCTAAAAAAAACTCAAAGTAGTTGAAAGGGTATGAATATTTGGAAGTCATTGGCCTGTTGATTTAACTCACTGCCTCTCAGAAGAAAAGTCCATAAAAGAATTGTTAGTTTTGATTTTCTTCTTAAACGTGGCCCCAGAATGAGATGGAATGAAGGTGAAGGAAACCCAAAACCTGTCCCCAAGAGAAAGGCCTGTCCCCATCTCACCAAGTGGGTAGCCACCGAAACCAAGCCCACCTCATTGCACTTAAGTGCTGTTGAGTCAGTGTTCTAAAAGCAAAATATTGGAGGTGCTGGAATCTGAAACAGAAACAGAAAATGCTCAGCAGGCCTGACAGCACCTGTGGAGACAGAATAGAGCCAATGTTTCGAGTCTGGATGACTCTTCGTCAGAGCTGAAGGCTCAAATGACGTGAGGAAGGCTTGTGGGGATGTCCAGAATTATAATTGCACACTATATAATTTTGCAATTAAAGAAATCCATCAGCAAATAATAAGACAGAAGAAAGGCCTTCAATGTTCAGAGCATTAAGAATTTTCCAATGAGAAAAAGAAGTTGCATGTAACAATCCCTACAAGCAGCAAGAGAGACAGGGGAACAAATTATTACCAACTGTTTCCACTAGATATTACAATCTTTCGCCAGAAATGAATGTGCAGTGGTTAACTCCTTAAAATGGACTGCTGCTGACCATAATTCACACAAGCAGACCCAATTCTACTTCTTGCTACAAGCATCCCTTGTGTCAAAAATCCTGCTAGCACAAATGTCTAACTTCATACTGCCCGACCTTGGTGGCTGAGAGTTCCGCTCTGAATCTGAGGACTGTAGTGGCAGCCATCAGAGTCATATTGATGTTCACTTACATCTGCATCTCTCTTATGCCTGCTAGACCTGGCCCCATGGCAGGTATATCACTCTTGCACTGATACCTTAGAGCGCTGTGGCATGGAATCAATGGAAGCAGTCATAGCTGCCACAACTTCCTTTCTGGATGTTGCCGTCATCGATCTTGCCATCCTCCAGAGTCATTTGCGTGGCCTCACAAATCTCTTTCACTGTCTTCCAAGTGTGGCTAATGAATTCTTTCAACTGTCCACCGTCTATAGCTCAATCATGGAAACTACCTTGACTGCCTGCTTCTGTAACATTTTTCTTTTGGGTATCATGTCCATCGGACAGTCATTTCTGCACCCTTTTGGTTCTTCAACTCCTGCTGCCCTTTTGTACTCTGTGTGCCAGCCTCCTGACTCGTTAACAAATTTCCTCACCCACTCAGCAGCCCCTCTCTGGTGACTCTATCCACACTGCTGTTTGACTGAGAAGCTACATTACTCTTCAGTATGGCTTTCTTAAAAGCTTTGAAAGGAAAAATCTTTTGGAGAGAGAAGTGTCTCAAATTTGCCTTTGAAAATGAGACTGAGCATTGAAAGGAGACTGTACATTAGGGATGAACATCTTTACACTGTAATTACTCACTGTGCTGCAGACAATCCCTGACATTATCAACCTCGCTCTGACAGCTTGCTTCCTACATTCAAAACTCCCACTGCCTCTCCTGCAAATCTCTGAGGAGCTAAGTAGCTATCCCTTCAGGCATAGTTAGAGAACACTGTCGTCATTCCTGCTTCTGTCGCTGCTCTTTGCTGTTGACTGTGGGCTACTTTATCCTTGATAAGGAGAATACATGGTGAGAAATGTGATCGACCCAGCATTGATTTTTACCCCAGTAACTTGCAGGATCCACAGTGACATCGCATTCAGATTCAGGACAGCAGCAATCATTTGAGCTTCACATGTTTGGTCACAGGGGCTAGGAGAAGGTACAATGGTCTGCTGGGAAAGAAGCATTTGAATAGGGTAGGAAATACCTTATGCATTTCAACTATTATCACTGATAGTGAGGGCATGGAGTGTCTAAAGGGCAGTCATGTTATTGTCCAAAGGTGTGTAGCTTCGCTAGGTTGGTCATGTTAAATCGCCCCTTTGTATCAGGGAGACTAGCTAGGGTAAATGCATGGCGTTAACGGATAGGGCCTGGGTGCGACTTTGGTTGGTGCAGATTTGATGGGCCGAATGGTCTCCTTCTGCACTGTATGATTCTATGGATTCTACAATTTCATTAGGATGTGCCTCAGTTTTTGTGTTTTCACTTACCCTGGCCATCCGTGAGGAGGCAAGTATAGCACACACTACCCAAGTCACCTCCCTGCGCCCTAACGTCAGTTGTTAGACTCTCAGGAGGGACATTCCTCCTTGTGCTTATCTCCATTTGTGCGATATCCACAGAGATATCTGGAAATCTGACACCTCCTCGTCCACTGAAAGTCTCAAGGTTATTCCGTCTTCAGACGTACTGGATTGTTTTTGCACTGTCTCTGTGTACTTGTGATTGTATCAAGTCATCATTTAATTACTGGTGATGTTTCAGAGACTGCAGCAGCACAGCATTTCCCACCTCTTCCACTGGCAGTAAATCAGGCAGGAGTAGAGAGACCACTACAAACATACTCTGCATGAGTAGGTTTGATTTGATTTGATTTATTATTTCACATGTATTGGGAAAAGAACCAAAGAACATAAGAAATAGGAGCAGGAGTGGGCCATCTAGCCCCTCGAGCCTGCCCTGCCATTCAATAAGATCATGGCTGATCTAATAGAGGTTCAGTTCCACTTACCCGCCTGCTCCCCATAACCCTTAATTCCCTTATTGATCAGAAATCTATCTACCTGTGACTTAAACACATTTAACGAGGTAGCCTCCACTGCTTCAATGGGCAAAGAATTCCAAAGATTCACTACCCTCTGAGAGAAGAAGTTCCTCCTCAACTCTGTTCTATATTGACTCCTCCTTATTTTGAGGCTGTGCCCTCTAGTTCTTGTTTCATATCTAAGTGGAAATAAATTCTCTGCCTCTACCCTGCCTAGCCCCTTCATTATCTTACATGTCTCTATAAGACCCCCCTCAGCCTTCTAAGCTCCAACGAGTCCAGGCCCAATCTACAATCTGTCCTCATAAGCTAACCCCTTCATCTCTGGAATCAACCTGGTGAACCTTCTCTGTACTCCCTCCAAGGCCAATATATCCTTTTGTAAATAAGGGGACCAAAATTGCACACAATACTCTAGTTGCGGCCTCACCAGTACCTTGTACAATTGCAGCAAGACCTCCCTGCTTTTATATTCTATCCCCCTCGTGATAAAGGCCAACATTCCATTTGCCTTCTTGATCACCTGCTGTACCTGCAGACTGGGTTTTTGCGATTCATGCACAAGGACCCCCAGGTCCCTCTGCACAGTAGCATGTTGTAATTTTCACCATTTAAATAATAGTCCATTTTATTATTATTCCTTCCAAAGTGGATAACCTCACACTTGCCAACGTTGTACTCCATCTGCCAGATCCTTGCCCACTCACTCAGCTTATCCAAATCTCTCTGCAGACTTTCTGCGTCCTCCATGCAATTCGCTTTCCCACTCATCTTTGTGTCATCAGCAAACTTTGTTACCCTACACTGAGTCCCCTTCTCCAGATTGTCCATGTATATGGTAAACAGTTGAGGCCCCAGCACCGATCCCTGCAGCACGCCACTAGTCACCAACTGCCAACCAGAAAAGCACCGTAAATACAATGAAAGTATTATTTCTTGCATTGTATACAGACAAAACATACCATTCATAGAGTACATAGGGGAAAAGGAAAGGAGAGGATACAGAATATAGTGTTACAATCATAGCTAGGCTGTAGAGAAAGACCAACTTAATGAGGTAGGTCCATTCAAAAGTCTGATGGCAGAAGGGAAGTAGCTGTTCTCGAGTCGGTTGGTCCATGATTTCAGACTTCTGTATCTTTTTCCTGACAGAAGAAGGTGGAAGAAAGAATGTCCAGTGTTTGTGGGGCCCTTGATTTTGCTGGCTGCTTTTCCAAGGCGGCAGGAAGTATAGATGAAGTCAATGGATGGGAGGCTGGTTTGCATGATGCATTCGGCTACATTCACAACCCTTTGTAGTTTCTTGCAGTCTTGGTTAGAGCAGGAGCCATACCAAGCTGCAGTACATCCAGAAAGGATGTTTTCTATGGTACATCTGTAAAAATTGTTGAAAATCTTGGCAGACATGCGGAATTTCCTTAGCCTCCTGTGAAAGTAGAGGCATTAGTGGGCTTCCTGAAGTTGATGACTATCTCTTTCATTTTGTTGACATTGAGGGAGAGATTATTGTCGTCGCACCAGTTCACCAGATTTCACCTCTAGGCACAATCAGTGTCAAGGCAGGAAGCTTCCGGCCTATTTGTCAAAAGATGAGTAAAAAGTAGGACAATGTAAATATAGAGAAGAGAATGAGTGTGTGGTGCATTCAATAATATATTCCTCCTTTCAAAATAGATTATACAAAATTGAACAAAATGAGCATCTTTAAGGGTTTCTTGGTTTATCGAAAAGCCATTAACTTCCTACAAAATTTGATTTGGATAAATATGAAGCAAGATCAGCAATTAACTAATTCTGCCAGCACATTTTTCTGCCTTTGTCATATTTCAAACCTAAATCCTATTGATCCAATCATTACCATTGCATCTGAAGCATCCTCAGTTATTCCAACAACTAGTTTTTTCTATATACATATTATTTTCACCAGATATGGGTGTCACTGGCTGGACCATCCCCACTGGCCTTTGATTAGGTGCTGCCTTCTTGAACTGCTGCAGTCCATGTGATGTAGAGACATCCATGGTGCTGACCACAAGGGAATCATGGGATTCACACATGATCCTGATGCTCTATTTCACTTAGGAAGGAAATGGCGCATTGTGAGAAAAAAGGAGAGAACAATCTCAAGAAAAATACTTGGATTTATGTAAAGCGCACCATATACATTTAGGGAAAATGCTATATTCCTAGTCTGCCACCAGAATTTCAATGTAGTGGGATTACTTGCTGCCGTTGGTGAGTGATGCACACCGTTCATCCATATCGTGGCGGTAGGGCCAATATTATAATCAGAGTGGCTATGTGTGTTTATATGCCTGTTTCAATCCTGTCTGCTTTTCTGTTTCATTTGCAAAGACAAAAGGCACTTAGGGTATAAATACTGGTCTATCCAGCCATGCCAAATTCTTTGAATGAATTCAAAAAATATATGCAACATCACACAATTTCCTCTGGTCAACATTGTAACATTGGTACTCAAGGCAAAATTGCCATTGTTTGGGCAGATAGTGACAATGGTCTCCGATTATTAATAAATAAAATACATTCCCACAAATTAAGTTTGAATAGGGTGTCTGAATATGATGGTCACCCTCAACAGGTTGTTTCACTTCCAGATTTGGTTACAGTCTGAGGAATTTGTTTCTTATTTTTGACCTTAAAAGGCAAGAACTGAGACTCCAGTTGTTCGTTGAGAGATCATTAAAGTTAGCAATAACATTCACCCAGGCCTCAAGACAGTGCAAGATGGGAAGCTAAACAACTGCAGCGTGAATCACTCTGTGAGCAAGAGCTCACTCAGATGAACACCTTCAACCTCATCAGGATTCTCCAGTGCCGCTGCAGTGAACAGAGTTTTGGCTGAGCGCCAAATTTTCCACTCTTACTGGCAGCGGGGCGGGAACAGATGAGATCAAAGAATCCCACGTTAACTGTAATTATTCTACCATGAGTAAAAAAAAGTGCCATATTTTCTTCCTGGTGTTAATTTTAATGACAAATGAATAAGCAAGAGAGCAAGTCAACCGAGAGTAGTTATTACCATCATGGCCATGACTCAGTGACTCGCTTCCATTTCAGAGCGGCTGAAAGGAAATGAATAAAGAAAACAATTGTCAATTGCTTGGTCATCATTTTTTAACATCTGGGAACTCCTCTGTGGGTGCTTCGGTTTCCTCCCATAGTGAAAAGATATGTGGGTTAGGTTGATTGGTCACGCTAAAAATTTCCCCTTAGTGTCAGTGGGACTAACATGCGGGGTTAGGGGGATAGGGCCTGGGTGGGATTGGTGTTGGTGCAGGCTTGATGGGCCAAATGGCCTCCTTCTGCACTGTAGGGATTCTATGATTCTTGGTGAAGGTCAATAGTGATAAAATTATGCATATAGTTCTGAATTCTTATTCCAATGAATTCAGTCATTCAAAGGTCAGATTTAGAAATATCAGCTCAGATGGTACTCACGTGTAAAAATGACTGATTGCAACAGTGCTAACAAAGCAACAATTCAGTGGTTGCTATCTCATCCTTCATGCTACACACTGTATTCACTCAGCCCCAGTCTATGCCATAGAATATAATTACTTATAATTCTATGAACCATTTTACTCACACCTGGTTTTAGAGGAGTGAAAGCAAATAGCCAATTTTGAAATTTAGCCCCTGTTGTAAGGTAGGACTCACATTAGGCAATATGTGAACAGCATGATTCAACAAACAACAATGAAATAAATGATGGTGGTGGGGGGGGCGCGATCTCACTGGCTCGTCACAGAGGAAAGCTTTCTTCTGTCTAAAACAATTAATGTGGAGAAGCTGGCGTTGGACTGGGGTAAACAGTCTCAGAACACCAGGTTAAAGTCCAACAGGTTTATTTGGTGGCAAAAGCCACTAGCTTTCAGAGCCCTGCTCCTTCCTCAGGTAAGTGGGAGTTCTGTTCACAAACAGGGCATATAAAGACACAAACTCAATTTACAAAATAATGGTTGGAATGCGAGTCTTTACAGGTAATCAAGTCTTAAAGGTACAGACAATGTGAGTGGAGAGAACGTTAAACGCAGGATAAAGAGATGTGTATTGTCTCCAGACAGGACAGTTAGTGAGATTTTGCAAGCCCAGGATCTTGGGTTCATGTCACACTATCTGTAACCCCCAAGACATGTCTGGGCTTGCAAAATCTCAAGCCCAGGATCTTGGGTTCATGTCACACTATCTGTAACCCCCATGACTTGACTGGACTTGCAAAATCTCACTAACTGTCCTGTCTAGAGAGAACACACATCTCTTTAACTTGTACTTAACGCTCTCTCCACTCACATTGTCTGTACCTTTAAGACTTGATTATCTGTAAAGACTTGCATTCCAACCATTATTTTGTAAATTGAGTTTGTGTCTTTATATGCCCTGTTTGTGAACAGAATTCTCACTTACCTGACGAAAGAGCAGTGTTTCGTAAGTGGCTTTTGCTATCAAATAAAGCTGTTGGACTTTAACCTGATGTTGTGAGACTTCTTACAATTGACACTAGCTTAAGGGTTTGCTAAAGAGTAAATTGAACTTGCTGGATACAATACAACTATTTACTCTCTGTACTGTTAGTCACTCACGTGTACAGAATGTTTCAGGAGGTGCGCACTCTCACTTGAACTGCTGTATGCTTATGTCGCTTTGCCCATTCAACTAATTGGAATCCTCAACACGCCTTAGTATAAATAAAAGGTGAAGCTTTGCGATGTTGTATTAAACATAATGCAAAATAAGAACAGTGGGTGGCAAGTCAAGCATTTGATATTGGCCCAACTTGTTACCCACGAGAGACTCAATGAAGCATTTCTCACATTAAGTTTTGATTTCACATTCTTAGCACACAGCCACACTGAAGGGTACATTTCAGAGTCAGCGTAGGAGTTGTAACGGAATATCAAACTAGTCTTCTTATAGGTTAGCAATGCGGAATTGTAATTATGCCTGATGAGTGATTTGACACCAGACGCAGTGTTACATTGCCGTGAGTTTGCTTCTAATATGGAAAAAGCAGATGTTCTTCTGAATTATTTATCCACCAGTTTCTTGGCAAATGTTTGGAGTGGCTGGAAAGGAATGAGAAGAACAAGTGCCTAATCATTATCATAATTGGGACCAGTAAAAGACTAGGGCATCTGAGTAATAGCTTGGGATGACCTTGCATAGCAACTACTGTCATTTGCAGAGATTATTTTGTTTCTGGTAAATTTCTTTTCAACATCTGTGCACCCATTTCCAGCTGGGAATTGCACCCATAAAAATCTCAGTCTCAGCTTTCCACCTTTGAATCCTATTCGCGATAAGCACAAGGATCTTTAATAGCAAAAGAAACAGAGATGTCATGAGGAAATTCTTTTTCACGCAGCAAGTGGTGAGAATTTGGTGCTGCTTGGTAGGATGGTGAATACAGATTCAATAAAAGCCTTCAAAAGAGATTTGGATAAACACTTGAATGGGGAAAGATTGGCAGGGATATGAGGAAAGAAAGATGGAATGGGGCTAAATGGGACTCAACTCTTCAATTGTGATGGACTGAATAGCCTCCTTCAGTTTTGTACTATTCTATAATTCTATGATTGTGAATACTTTGGAGACTGGTCTTGGGGCAGATCGGAGCTATTGTTTGGGCAATGGCAATGAACCAAACCATTCTGAAATCTTCAAATTATTTGAAACTTGTTTAAATATTTTTGCAACATGATTGAAGTGCCCATATGAGCAGGAGAGACTGCAAGTAAGAGTTAATAAATCAATTAAACTCTGAGAGTTGGTGGATTTACATTACAGAAATGGGTTGGTGCAAACTAATTCACTTGTGTATACATATTCATGGTTTAGTTCGACATATTTTTAAACTACAAGCGAGTCATGGGGGTGCAGACAGGAAAGTGGAATCAAGGTCACAATCAGATGAGCTATGATTGTATGAAATAGCAAAGCTTGCTGGAGGGGCCAAATGGCCTACTTCTGCCCCTAATACTTACGTGATAAAGCTGCCGCTCAAATGGTAAATGCCGTAATGTTCCATTTGAAAGCCTCATTTGGTGGAAAGAGGGAATTGAGCAGACAGGTTCACACAGGCAGATGGGGAGACCATGAAACACACCAACCTTCATTTGCAATCCTTTATTCTGTGCATCTGTTGAGGGAGGTGTTGTACAGAGAGCCTCACCTCACACAATTTTCTCTGCAGTGCCTGAATTTGGCATCAGAGTCTGATTTGAAATCTCACGAAAGGGGGCAGCAGGTCTCACTCCATTTCACTTTGAAGTCAGACCAGCTTGAATCCAATTTACTGCTACACAGGTTTAGCATCAATGTGAATCCCAATGTGCTCACATTAATGTTAAACCTATGGTGTGAATGCGTCCAAGTGAAAACGTCTGCTTCAGCCTGATTTCTTCATTTAGCTAAGGTTATTGGTGGCCCCTCTACCAAGGGGAAAGGTTTCATCCTATCGAGAACATAAGAACATAAGAAATAGGAGCAGGAGTAGGCCAGCTAGCCCCTCGAGCCTGCCCCGCCATTCAATAAGATCATGGCCGATCTGTCATGGCTCAGTTCCACATTCCCGCCCTCTCCCCATAACCCTTAATCCCCTTGCCTATCAAAAACCTATCAACCCGCGTCTTAAAAATATTTAGCGAGGCAGCCTCCACCACTTCAACGGGCAGAGAATTCCAGAGATTCACCACCCTTTGAGTGAAGAAGTTCCTCCTCAACTCCGTTCTGAACCGCCCCCCCTTTATCTTGAGGCTGTGCCCCCTAGTCCTACTATCCTTTCTGAGCAGGAAGAGTCTCTCCACCTCTATCCTATCCATCCCTTTCATCATCTTATATGTCTCAATGAGATCTCCCCTCATTCTTCTAAACTCTAACGAGTACAAGCCTAGTTTATTCAGCCTCTCCTCATAGCTCAACCCCCTCAACTCCGGTATCAGCCTAGTAAACCTCCTCTGCACTCCCTCCAAGGCCAAAATATCCTTGCGTAAGTGCGGCGACCAAAACTGCACACAGTACTCCAGCTGCGGCCTCACCAGTGCCCTATACAGCTGCAGCAAGACCTCTCTACTTTTATATTCAATCCCCCTCGCTATGAAGGCCAGCATCCCATTAGCCTTCCTGACCACCTGCTGCACCTGCAGGCTGGGTTTTTGCGACTCATGCACAAGGACCCCGAGGTCCCTCTGCACCGTCGCATGCTGCAGTTTTTCGCCATGTAAGTAATAGTCCTTCCTACCATTATTCCTACCGAAGTGGACAACCTCACATTTACCAACATTAAATTCCATTTGCCAGTTCCTGGCCCATTCGCCCAGCCTATCTACATCCTTCTGCAGACTCTCCACACCCTCCGCACAATTTGCCGTTCCACCAATCTTGGTGTCATCAGCAAATTTCGACACCATACACTCGGTTCCCTCCTCCAGATCATCTATATAAATGGTAAATAGCTGAGGCCCCAGCACCAACCCCTGGGGCACTCCACTAGTCACCAACCGCCAATCCGAACAGCACCCATTGACCCCCACTCTCTGCCTCCTATTTGGCAGCCAATCCTCTATCCACGCTAACACCCTACCCCCAACTCCATGCCCCCTGACCTTCTGTAATAACCTCTTGTGAGGCACCTTATCAAACGCCTTCTGAAAATCAAGAAACACCACATCCACCGGCTCTCTTCTATCCAACTCCCTAGACACATCCTCATAGAACTCCAGTAAATTCGTCAGACACGACTTCCTCTTAACAAATCCGTGCTGCGTCTGCTCTATCAAGCAATTCTCCTCAAGATGCCTCGCTATTTTCTCCTTGATCACGGATTCTAACATTTTACCTACAACAGACGTTAAACTAACCGGCCTATAATTCCTTGCCTTTTGCCTGCCACCCTTCTTAAACAACGGTGTAACATTAGCCGTTTTCCAATCTGCCGGCACTTCCCCGGAATCCAGCGACGTTTGGAAAATAATCACCAAGGCATCCACTATCACCTCCGCCATTTCTTTCAGAACCCTTGGATGCATTCCATCCGGTCCTGGGGACTTGTCCACAATCAGTCCCTCCAGTCTGTTGAGCACTGCCTCTCTAGTAACAGTAATGTCATTCAGGCCCTCCACTCCTACTATCTTTCCATCGCTAACACCTGGCAAATTATTCACGTCCTCCTCCGTGAAGACCGAAACAAAAAAGTTATTCAAGGCCTCAGCCATTTCCCCATCCCCTACCACTAAGTCCCCCCTCTCATCCTCTAAGGGTCCAACGTTCGCCCTAGCCAGCCTCTTCCTTTTGATATATTTATAAAAACTCTTGCTATCCTTTTTTATATTAAGCGCAAGCCCAGCTTCATATTTTATCCTACTCTTCTTTATCAACTTCTTTGTCATTCTTTGTCGACATTTAAACCTCTCCCAATCCTCTTCTCGCCCACTACTCTTAGCTACTCTAAACACATCCGCTTTTAATTTAACACTTTCCTTCACCTCCTTCGTTATCCATGGCTGATTATCTCTCCTCCTACGATCCTTTTTAACCATCGGAATTAATTTCTGCTGAGCACCAAGAAAGATCTCCTTAAAGATCCTCCACTGTTCCTCAGCAGACCTACCTTCCAATGCGCTCCCCCAATCAACATTCGCCAATTCCTCTCTCATCCTACCGTACTCCCCTCTGTTCAAACAAAGGACACATGTCCGGGAACCCACTTTCTCCTCCTCCATCTGCATCAGAAACTCCACCATACAATGATCACTCTTCCCAAGAGGATCCTTCACCACAAGTTCCCTAATTCTACCCGCCTCATTACATAACACCAGATCCAAGATAGCTCGCTCCCTCGTCAGCTCCAACACACACTGTTCAAGGAAACTATCCCGGCAGCATTCCAAGATCTCTTTCTCAAGCCCACCGCGTCCAACATGGGTCGACCAATCAATATGTAGATTGAAATCACCCATAATTATTGCCGTTCCATTCCTGCACGCCGCACTTATTTGCGCGTTAACAGCACGCCCCACCTCCAGATCATTATTTGGGGGCCTATAAATGACACCCACCAGCGGCTTCCTCCCTTTGCTGTTCCTAATCTCCACCCACAACAATTCCACTTTCTGCTCTTTGGTTCCTATACCATCCCTTACTACCACCCTGATGCTATCCTTAATCAGCAGAGCTACGCACGCCACCCCCCTTTTTCCTCCTGCCTATCCTTCCTAAACACTTGATACCCCTGGACATTCAGCTCCCAGTCCCTGTCACCTTGCAGCCACGTCTCTGTAATGGCCACCAGATCATATCCATTTGTGCTGATCTGCGCCACCAGCTCATTCATTTTATTCCGAATGCTTCGTGCATTCAGATAAAGTGCCTTCATCCCAGCCTTCACCTGTACCCTATTTGCCAGAACGCCACCAACCATACTCACGCCCCCTACTCCCTTTATTATTGGGACATCCTTGGCCCCTTCCCTTACCTGTACCCTCTCCTTTACTTTAGACCCCATAACGTCACCTACCCTCGCACCCTCCCCCCCTAATTAGTTTAAAGCCCTGTCTACAGTCCTATCTACACGATTTTCCAGGACTCTGGTCCCAGCACGGTTCAGACCAACCCCATCCCACCTGAACAGGTCCCACCTACCCCAATACTGATGCCAATGCCCCATAAATTCAAACCCATTCCTCCCACACCAATCCCTGAGCCACCCATTCACTTCCTTAATCTTATCAACCCTACGCCCGTCTGCACTCGGTTCAGGCAGTAGTCCAGAGATAACCACCTTGTCGGTTCTACTTTTTAATTCCATTCTATCTACCCTATTCATATCCCTCATAATTTTGTACACCTCGATCAGGTCGCCCCTCAGCCTTCTCTGCTCTAAAGAAAGCAATGCCACCCTAACCAGCCTCTCTTCACAGCAGTGGTTAGCACTGCTGCCTCACAGCGCTAGGGTTCAATTCCGGCCTTGGGTGGCTGTCTGTGTGGAGTTTGCACGTTCTCCCTGTGTCTTCATGGGTTTTCTCTGGGTGCTCTGGTTTCCTCCCACTGTTCAAAGATGTGCAGGTTAAATGGATTGGCCATGCAAAATTTCCCCTTAGTGACCAAAGATTTGTAGGCTCAATGGAGTTAATGAAGTAAATGTGCGGGGTTATGGGAATACCGTCTGGATAAGATATTCAGTCAGAGATTCACTGCAGACTCAATGGGCCAAATTGTCTCCTTCTGCACTGTAGGGATTCTAGGATTCTATAAAATGCTCCAGCCTAGGCAGCATTCTGGTGAATCCTGTCAACATTCTTGTGGTCACCATTGACCAGAAACTCAATTGAACTTACCACATGAACACTGGCTACAAGAGCGGGTCAGAGGCTAGGAACACTGCCATGAGTAATTCACCTCCTGACTCCCCAAAGCCTATCCACCATCTACAAAGCACAAGTCAGAAGTGTGATGGAATGCTCCCCACTTGCCTGGATGGGTGCAGCTCCAACAACACTCAAAAAGTGTGGCACCATCCTGGACAATGCAGCCCGGCTGACTGGCACCACATCCACAAACCTCCACTTCCTCCACCACCGACATTCGGTAACAGCAGTGTGTACTATCTACAAGATACACTGCAGCAGTTCATCAAAGTTCCTTAGTCAGCACCTTCCCAACTCACAACCACTTCCATCTCGAAGGACAAAAGCAGCAGATACATGAGAACAGCACCACCTGCAAGTTCCCCTCCTAGCCACTCACCATCCTGAGTTGGAAATATATCGCCGCTCCTTTGCAGTTGCTGGGTCATAATCCTGCAATTTCCTCTGTAACATCATCGTGGGTCAACCCACAGCACATAGACTGCAGCGATTCAAGGAGGCAGCTCACCACCACCTTCTCAAGGGCAACTAGGGATGGGCAATAAATGCTGGCCAGCCAGCGACACCCATGCCCCTGGAATGAATTTTAAAAATCTTCTCCGCGTCCTCTCCAGTGCAATCACATCCTTACTACAGTGTGATGACCAGTACTGCACGTAGTACTCTAGTTGTGATCTAATGAATGTTTTGTGCGGTTCCATCATAACCTCTCTGCTCTGGTACTCTATGTTTTGTCTAATAAATGTAAGTATCCCACACATATGTTTGTGTAACTGAAAAAGAGGGAAAGAATGAGCGTGTTAGAAAAGGAGACTAAATATGTGTGCGAGATCGAGAGTGAGTGAGTGAGTGTATGTGCATCCGTGGGATAGAGGAAATTGGTATAAGTAAGAAGGAAATTGTGAAGGGGAGAGTGTATGTTTGAGTGTGTGCCCGGCTCACTCACAGACTCAGGATTCTGTCACTCTGAACCACCAACACACACATTCACCCACTCTCATAGTGGGTGAGGGTGAGTGCATAAATGCCCTGCAACTGGGAATGAGTCAGACACACTCTCAACTTGTTTGATTCCAGTCATTATTTTTAGTAATAACTCTTTTTAAGTGATCAATTTATTGCTTTATTTTCCTTCAGCAAGTTGCTTCTTTTCTTAATGCTCAACTTTTAAAAACTAAATCATGTATCTTTTCAAAGTCTGTTCATTGGGCCCTTGAGTGAGAAATAAATGGAATTGTTCATACAAAAAGGTTGACATGTCTGCCCTAAAATCTCTCAGCATTGGACAAGTTTACGTAAAACACACATGTACCGGACTCTCGATTGTCCCACTTGAGAAAATGACCCCAGCTTCCATCATGGTCGTCATCATCAGTCCCACAACCTGAGGATAACACCTGCCGGGTGACATCACCTGTGTGTCCTCAGGTGACTCTGCTGGCTAAAGCTGGAACAAACACAGGACACAGTGGACAGAGTACCCTTTGTCGTCCAGTACTTCCCCGGAGCGGAGAAGCTACGACATCTTCTCCGGAGTCTTCAACATATCATTGATGAAGACGAACATCTCACCAAGACCATCCCCACATCCCACTTCTTGCCTTCAGACAACCACACAACCTCAAACAGACCATTGTCCGCAGCAAACTACCCAGTCTTCAGGAGAACAGTGACCACAACACCACACAGCCTTGCCACAGCAACCTCTGCAAGACATGCCGGATCATCGACATGGATACCATCATCACACGTGAGAATTCCATCCACCAGGTACATGGTAAATACTCTTGCAACTCGGCCAACATTATCTACCTGATACGTTGCAAGAAAGGATGTCCCGAAGCATGGTACATTGGGGAGACCATGCAGACGCTACGACAACGGATAAATGAACATCGCTCGACAATCACCAGGCAAGACTGTTCCCTTCCTGTTGGCGAACACTTCAGTGGTCACGGGCATTCAGCCTCTGACCTTCGGGTAAGCGTTCTCCAAGGCGGCCTTCACAACACACGACAGCGCAGAGTCGCTGAGCAGAGACTGATAGCCAAGTTCCACACACATGAGGACGGTCTCAACAGGGATCTTGGGTTCATGTCGCACTATCTATAACCCCCGTGACTTGCCTGGGTTTGCAAAACCTCACTCACTGTGTCAGCCACTTTAAGACTTGAACAGCAGGTTAGGTGTAAAGATTCGCATTCTAATCAGTAATCTCTAAACTGTCTGTGCTTTATATGCTCTGTCTGAGGCCAGAACTCTCCATTCACCTGACGAAGAGGCAGTCCCCTCGAAAGCTTGTGAGTTTACTATCAAATAAATCGGTTGGACTAAAACCTGGTGTTGTCAGACTTTTTACAAAGCTGGAACTACAGGTCTTTGAGCAGAGGGAGCGGGTATTCTGATGTTTTGACTTCCACTTTTGTCACTTCTTTACCGTACTGTTTACGCGGATAGTTTCTGACTATATTGCAGAATATCGGATGAGGTATTGCTACATGATACAATTTGTGGAAAGTTCCTCCCATGCACTAATCTCACTTTGTCCCCTTTTCAGTGAAGCCTTCAGGAGGTTGTTGAAACATTTTCTCTGTCATCCTTGCGATCAAGTGCGGTTGTTAAGTTGTGAAAAGAGAATCTGCTTTAGAAGCCGATTATTTAGCATGCGGATACAATGTCTGAAGGAGTGGAGCTGATTTTGCGCAATCATGGTTGTGATTCTGGAGGAATTAGCTTCGGCAGGCATGTTAGAGTTTGTTCGCCTGTCTTCCCACTTGACTTTGAGTATCCTTCAGTATGACACTGATGGAATATCTCCAGCACCCGGAGATGTCTTTGGTAAGTTTCACTGCCATATAGGATGCCTTGTAGACTAAAGCCTTTAACACATTACAGAGATGTCAATTGTTGAATACCTGGTTGTACATATTTTGGAAAGCTGTTTGGATTCTATGCTGGATCTCCTCTTTGACTGTAACCTTTTGAGAAAGGCAGTTATCAAGATATGGGAAGTGTTCAACAACTTCTAAAATCTCCCCATTGATAACAATAGCTGATAGTGTAGGTATTTACCCTAGGATGGGCTGGTGGAGGATATTGGTCTTATTGATACTGGGTGAAACCAACCCTCTGCATATGGAGTTAAAAAGACTGAGGGTGGTCTGAATGTCATTTGCAGTGTGGGCCACAATTGCAAAGTAGTCAGCATATTGTAAGTTGTGGATATGTGGGAGGACTATGCCTCGGGATAGTAAAAAATGTTGCTGGACAACTGTAATGTCCTAACTATATTGGGGGTTGTGGCTTTTGATCAAAAAGAAAAGATGTGGTTTGCACACATAGGGCTGGATTTTATGACCTTGCTTGTCCTGAAACCATAAAACCCTTCCTGAGGTCAATGTACTTTCTATTGTCCGTCTCTCGCCTGCTCCGATTCCTGTGGCAGACGGTGCGGTAAAAACAGGTTTACTAAAAGAGATGTTCCTTGCACAAACAGATAATGACGACCAGCCTGTGAAACAGCCTAATGACATCATCATCAAACGATGTTATCAGCTCTTAAAGCAATCATGCAACCACTTAAATATGTAACAATATCCATGTATGTAGAGGACTTTTCAAACTGCTTCATGGTTAATGGAGTCAAAGGCCATTGTCAGATCAAAACAGGCCTTGTAGTTCCAGACACGTTTATTGGATTTGTCGAGCAACAAAGATGTGCTTCTGCTAGATGGCATGAAAACCAACCTGGATTTCGGCAATGATGCCATTGTTGATGGATAGAAGATTGTTCAGGAGGATTTATGTAAGAATCTTCCCCACAGTGGAAAGAGCTCCATAGTCCTCACAAATTGATTTATCACTTTTCCTGAAGGGGGAAACAATGATGGCATTGTAAAAGTCAGGAAGTTGTACCTCGCCTTTCTGAGAGTTTGACTGAAGTTCATGACCACCAGCTTTATAAATCTCTGCAGGAATGTTGTTTGAACCATCACATGACTTGTTATTCTTCATCTGTTGGACAGTTTTCTGTATCTCAGTAAGTGTTAGCAACTTACCTAAAAGTAGCTTACTCAAGTTGTTGGAGGATAGTTTTAATAGGTTTTTCTCATATTCTTGACTCCCAATTGAAGAGGTGCTCCCACCAGTGGTCTTGGATGCCTATATTGTCTTTGAGAAGAGTATTGACCCCTTCAGCTCAAAGTGGAAGGCTCTGTTTGTTTTTGGTTCACAGATGGTCTTGAAGTAGTTGCAAAAGTCAGTAGTTTGATTTCATTGGCTTTTTCTACCTGCCTTGTATTCTTTATGGCTGCAATAAGTATTCTTCTAATTTCTTTGCTGTGTGAGATGTGATTTTGATATATAATGAAGACCTGATGCTTCTGATTGAGAATTTTGCACCTTTCTTTATCATTTTCAAGGGATCAGTCTCGGTGCCTGAAAATGAGATGTACCCCCAGTGATCTGGATGCATGCCTTTTGGATCACAGACTTGATCTTGTCCTAAAGGCCGACCACACCAACACCACTAGAGCCTGTCAGGGCAAGATAAGAAGACAGTTGCACCTGGAATTATTGGAGAATGCGGGTGTAAAAATTGTCTCCTGAATACTAATGGTGTTTGGGTGCCAGGTGCATGTTCGTGTCGATATGGACAAGTCTTTGGTCTGCCCACCATGGTTCAGGGGAGGTGCACACCCTTCGCTTCCTAGGCATGAACAATGATGCAGTTTCGGTGGTGCCAATGCTTGGATCAGGGATGTTTCAGTGTTGTATTTGTCTTTTTGATGAAAGGGTGTGTTTGCAATAGTGAGCTCACGTTCGGTTTGGTGAGGAAGAGACCACCTGCCATTTGATTTCCCCACTCCTTTCCCAATGGTATCCCTCCAGATGGTGTAGCTGCATCCAATTCCAGCATTCAAATCTTCCAGGAGAATCAATTTGTCTTGTTTTGAGATGGCTGGAAATAAAGAATCCATAACTAAATTCAAGAGTTTTTTGTCCAGTCAATGCTATTGAATATGGGAGCACAATTAAGCACTGAAGATTGTACCTACTGGTACCACTAACCTGAAGGCATGGGGTCATGTGCCATTCACTGATGCCAATTGGAAATTCTGTGAGTGCATCCATTTGTGATGGTGAAGACAATCCCATGGATAAGATAATCTTCATCTGGTTCCCCTTCCCGAGCAAGTGTTACTTCCTCCTTTTCTTCTAAGCTGACCTCCTGCAGGGAATCCGGATTCACCGAGATCACCAACGTCGACATGAGATCTTGCAAGCTCCCGGGGAATTGTGATGCCCTCTTCAGAACATTGACCATTTTGATTATCCATATTCCAGGGAGAGAATGCGTTTTCAGCCACAAGGACAGTGACCCCACTGGGTACATTTTCCCAATCAGGAAAGTTTGGGACAGCTTATGTTTCTTGTCACTTCCTCAAGTGAAGTGAAGAAGTTGGACCCCAAAGAGGATTGCTTAATAGCGGATGCTGCTGCGGGGAACGATTTCTGTCCCAAATCCAAGAGCTCAGTGACCGTCAGGCATTCACCCACTCTGTGCAGATTTGTGACTGGAGACCTCGCAGTCCGATGCCACATATCCATCACTGTAGGGTGTTATGGTGTCCCTGGCGGAATACTGAACATGTTGGCTGCAATTCTCCCAAAACAAAACTAAATATCCAACAGGCGGGAAAATGGGAGAATTTCCCGCTCGTTTTTTGAGCATACTTACCTGAACGAATCTTTGACACTCTGAGCAATATAGAGTGCCTCGGAGTGAATCACACCGGGTAGTGAGGGGTAGGGGTTCATCCTGCCCAAGAGGCTAGAATCAGCATGCTGAGTGGGCCACTGGACGTGCATCAATCTGTCAGTGCGAAGATCGGTGAATGCTTACTGGATCCCACTCCCCATCGCCGGTCTCCCGATCGCTAGCCTCCCTGCTTCTGATCACTGGCCCGCTGGCCTCCCTGATACTCCTTTCCCCAGGCCAATTCTGATCTCCTCCCCACCATTGATCACATATGCCTCGCCCCTAGTATGCCCAGCTCCCAATATATTCTGCCCCCTTTGACTTCACAATCTTTGCACTGCTCGGTGCCTGGTGGGCAGTGCCAAGGTGTCCAGTGGGCAGTGCCAGTGAGCCTCTTGGGCAATGCCAGTGTGCTAGACAGGCACTGCCCAAGGAGCACCCTCACTTGTCCCAAACTTTCTGGGGTGGGGAGTGGGGGCTCAATAGCCTCTGTCCCCACCAGTGGGATGAGTACGTCCGTTCCCTATTAGTGGGGAGCAGTTGTAAACCCTGCTGGTGGGAACCTTTCCCAGCGGTAGGGTTGGAGGGGGAAGGGTATTGGAGATGATAGTGGGTTCAGAGAATTATGTTCCAATAATCAGTTCTGTGCCAATTTCCACCATGTATCAAACAAAGGAACCTGGGAGACTCATGATTGACTGGATACCAGTTGCGAGGCCTGTCAGAGGCACCCGCGCTGGTATCTCCTGGCCTACCGCACTACCTGAGCATTGGAGCAGGCTGGGAGAGTCCCGGCCATCATATTTTAACCTGAGGCAGTAGGTGTGCAGTTGACAACTGTGCAATCTTTCTGGTTGTCTATCTTGCCCAATGACACGGCAAAGCCATAGGAGAAAATACTGGAAAATCTCAGCAGGTCTGGCAGCATCTGTAAAGAGAGAAAAGAGCTTCGAGTCCAGATGAACCTTTGTCAAAGCTCGGGTTAGAGTCATAGCTTCAGTAATTGCGATGTGACGGAATTCCCTGAAATGACAAACGTGTATTGAAAATGCCATTACACCACTGATGAGCACCGTGATTTGGTTTTGCTAAAATTATGAGTTTATGAGTTATTGCAAAATGGAACACTTCCTTACTGAAATTAAAGGCCATCCTGACCATTAGTAGCTGGAGGCAATATTACTTAATCTTAAATATAAAGAGTAAACCTTCAATATCACTCCAATACTATTAACCTTTTATTGATCTAAGCAATGTATATTCAGAGCTAACAGAACATCCTTGCTTAGGAATGTATTGTTGTCAGGCACTGTGATGAAGGATGATTGGAATGCTACTTTAGCTGCTCTGACTTTCTGCAATGAAGTGAAGGAGATGCAATTAAGAAAAGGATTCTTCTTTTAAGAAAATCTTTCTTTTTTGAGCGGATGTGAAGGAAACTGAATGTCGGCCTGTCTTTAGTTTTAGACATAATTCTTAATTTCGGCAGTTGCATGATTGCAAATAATCAAGCTGCCTTCTGGAAATACCTTGTGTGTCAATGTCATGCTTCACAAAGCTTATTTAATGGGTTGCTTGCAAGACGAGGTAGCCCCCTAGGTAGAACAAACTGACAGAAACATTTCAACCGTAGAAGTGGATATTTATAGGGAGAGTGGAGGGGCTTCCAATAAAATAGATCACTTTGGGAAGGAAACTGGGGAAAGAGAGGCAATTCTGTCAATCCTCACCTAAACCAATGGGATCTTGATTTGTTTTATCAATAATCACGAGATGCCTGCAAAAGTATTCTTAGGTCAATTTGAGAATTACATAAAGTTAAATATGAGACAGTAGGTTAATGTATAAAGGTCAATGGCCCTCAGGTTGGGGTTGTGTCTGTGTGATATTTATCTCATAATGAAGCTCAGGCAGTATGATAAATGCTCCTAGCTGTTGCTGTGCGAAAGGGTTTATAAACAAGTACATGCCATTAATCATGAAAACAGCTTTGTCAAAAGTAACAAGAGACCAGATACATCTTTATAATTACCTGAGACGCCCTTTGTCCTGCTCCTTTAATGTGTGCTGCAAGTCAGTTAGTTTATTTTTAATGATTCACAAGCTGATCTGAAACAAACTAATAATGTATTAAATTCCATCAGAATGTTCTGTCACCCTAGAAGCCCCACTATTGTGCTACCTTTAAAACTGTACACCAGCTCAAAGTCACCACAGAGAGAGCAGGAGAATTAAAAGGCATATATTGATGACTGATACTCAGTTCATTTAATTTACAATTTTTAATTTTAGTTATTTGCTTTGCCAAATAATTCTGCTCTACCAATGTGCTGGATTGCCAGTATTTGGAACTGCAGGGTAAATGTGTGTTTGTTTGTGTATAATCTAGTTCCATGGGTAGAACACATTTGCCTGATTTGAAGGTTCAGATTCTCCGGTTTTATCAAGAGGCTTTTGCCAGCAATATGACCCAGGTGAATATATGAATCAGCTAGATTAAAGCCTAACTGTCTGGGACAAGCCTGTAAAGCTTTTATTTTACCTTTCCTTTGTCTTCACCCAAGACTTATTTCAACCAAGACTCCATTCATTGACTACAGCTCAGTCTTCAACTCCATTATTCCCACAAAACTCATCTTCAAACTCCATGGCCTGGATCTTGGCTCCTCCCTCTTTGACTGGATCCTCAAATTTCTAACTCACAGATCACAGTCAGTAAGGATAGGCAGCAACATCTCCTCCACAATCATCCTCAACACTGGTGCCCCACAAGACTGTGTTCTCAGCCCCATACTATATTCCTTATACGTCTATGACTGTGCAGCCAAATACCCCTCCAATTCGATTTTCAAGTTTGCTGATGACACCACCATAGTGGGTCGGATCGCAAACAATGATGAGATATAGTACAGGAACGAGATAGAGAACCTGGCGAATTAGTACGGCGACAATAGTCTCTCCCTCAATGTCAATAAAATGAAGGATATTGTCATCGACTTCAGGGGGCTTGAAGGAGAACATACCCCTGTCTTCATCAATGTGGACGAAGTAGAAAGCGTCGAGAGCTTCAAGTTTTTAGGTGTCCAAATCACCAACAACCTGTCCAGGTCCCCCGATGCTGACACGATATTTAAGAAAACCCACCATTGGCTCTACTTCCTCAGAAGACTAAAGAAATTTGGCAGTTCAACTGTGGCCCTCACCAACCTTTACAGATGCACCATAGAAAGCATTCTTTCTGGTTGTATCACAGCTTGGTATGGCTCCTGCGCTGCCTAAGACCACGAGAAACTACAAAAGGTTGTGAATGTAGCCCAATCCATCATTCAAACCAGCCTCCCATCCATTAACTCTGTCTATACTTCCCACTGCCTCAGCAAAGCAGCCAGCATAATTAAGGATCTCATGTACCCTGGACATTCTCTTTTCCACCTTCTTCCATCGGGAAAAAGATACAAAAATCTGAAGTCATGTACCACCCAAGAACAGCTTCTTCCCTGCTGCCGTCAGACTTTTGAATGGACCTACTTCACACTAAGTTGATTTTTCTCTGCGCTCTCGCTATGACTGTAACACTACATTCTGCACTCTCTCGTTTCTTTTTCTATAAGCGGTATGCTTTGCCTGTATAATGTGCAAGAAACAATGCTTTTCACTGTTTGCTAATACATGTGACAATAATAAATTAAATCAAATCAAGGTGAGTTCTGGGGTGTGGACTCCAGGCATGGGATTGTTTTTTTAGACAGGTTGTAGGCATTCTCTGATATCTGCCTAACATTTGTTTATTACTATGATATCCAAACAAGTTACGGAGTAGGCATGTTGCCCCTAGTGAGAAGTCTCAGAACACCAGGTTAAAGTCCAACAGATTTATTTGGTATCACGAGCTTTCAGAGCACTGCTCCTTTCCTTCACCACGTTGCTTCTAGGCAACCTCTATCTCAAGAGTCGAACACATGACAGACAGATGTCAGTAGTATATCATGATCAATGCCATACATTGGCGCATCAGATCTGTTTACCCATTATACTACAACTCGCCTATCCTACTTTGCTACTTTTTAAGAATAACATGAAACTATCACATTTACTACTTACATTACTTTTCTGTAGCTCCCTTTCCACAATTATGGGGCACGATCATACCACCTCCCCCACCCCATCAGCGCGGCGAGGACGGAAAATAGTATGCAAAGCTAAAAATCAGATTAGTGCCAGGCCCCAAATGGTTTGCTATCTTCCCAGCATCTTTTTACAGATGCAAACCACATTGCACCCAAAATGGGTGCCAAACTTATTAGTATGAATTTGAATTCATTTCAATATCCTTAGCGAGCTCGGCACGATATTGTCCTATATCTCAGAATCTACCCACCTCACCGGTGTGACAACACGCTGGCGTGAATCACTACTGCTCTATAAAAGTCAAGTTTCGGCACAGCAATAGTGAAGCAGAGCAAGGAGCTGAGTACTATTGGGGTGCGGGGGGGGGGCGGTGGTCTCAGCTGCAGCCATGTTGCGGGATGGAGTGGGGGTTTGCATGGATGCAGGGCTTTGTGGGGGCTTGTACCAGCCTGGAGGTCCTCAGGTCAGGAGTCAGTGCTGACTTGGGGCTTTGTGTCGCACACATTCCCTCTGGCCACTGAGTGGTCCCCGAGGGGTTGCTTATGAGCGGGGCTCCCACCTCCATTGATATTGCCATGGTTATCCTGCCATCTGTCTGCTGGACAGGCTCTCTGGCTGACTGCCCACATCCCATCCAAGGCCCCACTAACTGGAACAAGCAGCAGCTCCGACAGCTGTGCTCCAGTCAAGGGAACTCGGCAGATGTTAACACGGCTCCTCACACTGCATGGAGTCTGCAATGCTGCCTTTTATGGGAACTACTCTGTGATAATCACAAGGGTGTTTCTCCACCATCTGCCTGAACTGTTAGCTGTTCCTGGAAGCCAGTGCACCAGACACCTAGATGGATGCTCACATGTCTATGATGCTGGTGTTCCCAATGGGAACCCCCTCGCAGACACCTGTACGACCCCCCTGTCCACTACAGCGAGGAAGTGGCAGTGGTTGGCAGCCCATTGAGGTGGTACATTGTATTGGGAATGGTGTCGGGTTGGCAGCATCCAGAATCATGGCAGCTTTGGTTGTTGGGAGAGAGCAAGGGGCCCGTTTTGGATAACCCTACTGACTCTCTCTCTCTCTCTCTCTGCCCCCTTCCCTCCTGCATCCCCACTGCATAGATATCATAGATTTTGCTATACATCCAATCGAACAGGCTATGATACCTGTGGCTGTGGAAGAGGAGGTGGAGGAAGGAGAACTATGGCCATTGCAAGACCAGCCCAGGCCAGAGGCTGCAGCAGTAGGACAGGAGGACGTTTGTCAGGGGCAAAAGGAAGGCACCCATTGGCTCGAGGCAAGGGCCAGAGGACGTCGGAGATGAGGACCCCCAATGCTACAGGAGCCGCATGTCCTTCATACGGCTGTGAGATGCCTTCTTCCTGCCGCAGACTGCTTCATGGCAACAAGACAGTGTGGCACCTGTGCTACATCCTTGTGGACCTGGCACCTCATGAGACAGGAGGACACCCACTCCCAGTGACAGTGAAGGTCGTGGTGGCTTTCTACTCTGCCAGGTCCTTCCAGGTTGCCAGCAGAGACCTCTGCGACATCCCCAGATGTCAGTGCACAAGTTCATCCATGAAGTAACATCCATGGGCTGGCATGTGCCTAGGAACCACATGCCTGCCTTGTAACCTGTTTCGAAGTAGCATTGACAAACCCATGGTTGGCAGATATCAGAGTATGTCTATAGTTTATCTGGGAACCAAGTCCCATGCTTAGAGTTCAAAATAGAAGGACCATCTCAGAACATCTATCCCTTGTCTTTCCCTGTCTATGTGAAAAGTATAAACACGGAGGCGTCATCACCAACAAAGACCACATTTTCTCCCCTCGGCACGTCTGTGCAACATTAGAATATAACATTTAATGAAATGAGCCAAATATAGAAGATTGAAATCGCACATTAACTCAGAAATATTATTTTTCATCCAAATTTAATGAAAAAATGCCTATTTTTTAATAAAAACAGATAATGCTGGAAGTACTCAGCAGATCAGGCGACACCTCGGGAGAGAGAAACAAAATCAATGCTTCAGATGGATAACTTCAGATGACTGGCTGGTTATTTCCAGCAAATTCTCATTCTGTTTCAGATTTTCCCCTGCATCAGCAGTATTTGTCTTTTATTTCACTTATTTTGGTTATTGTGCATACTTTTGTTTGAACCATACAAAGGACATAATGCTTGTTTACAGTTATGAATCGCATTTTCACAACTAGACCTATAATTATAAGTATTCCTTCTGCATTGTCATATTGAAGTTAAACAAACTATTCTATGAGGGTGACTGTCAGAACCGAAATGGTGCTCTGAACCAGCTCAA
The DNA here is from genome assembly GCF_965287045.1 of Carcharhinus amblyrhynchos. Taxonomy (NCBI): domain Eukaryota; kingdom Metazoa; phylum Chordata; class Chondrichthyes; order Carcharhiniformes; family Carcharhinidae; genus Carcharhinus; species Carcharhinus amblyrhynchos. The sequence continues at coordinate 29,997,095 of NC_137334.1, read as the reverse complement.
ACCAGAGTCAGTTTCTGTAGCACTGCCTGGGGAAGAAGTGGATTATGTTTGAATTATATATAGTTTGACTACGTGCATTATATATTTGCAGAATTTTTGAAGTAGGTGGATAAATTCGTATCATAAGATATTTATTGTGCAAAATGGGGCAGGGTTATTTAAATTATTGAGGGAAAGCATGGAAGTTGAGACATAGCTGTTTTTTAAAAACTTTAATATATTGGACTTGCCTTTGCATTTTTTTGCATCTTAAGTTTAAGTTTATGTATTATTGTCACAAGTAGGCTTACATTAACACTGCAATGAAGTTACTGTGAAAACCCAATAGTCGCCACACTCCAGAGGCTGTTCGGGGTCACTGAGGGAGAATTTGGCATGGCCAGTGCACCTACCCAGCATGTCTGTACAAATGTTAAGATTTCTCTTGATCTTGCAGCTTTGTTCTTTCCAAAAAATGGAATCAAAAATCAGTAACACACACAACAGAACAAGAGCAATAAAAATGGAAATAATAAATGCAAATTTGCCCATCACCTTTAACAAACTTGCTGCAGTTCCTAGCTCAATCCTGACACCATCCCCTAACCATTCAACTTCCAAAAATTGACTTGCCAATATGAGGTCGTCTTTTAAATTCATGGGTTTAGCTACTATTTCTCGGAATGCTAAGAATATGTCTAATATATCTACGGTAACAATGCAACATCTTCCAAAAGTTACAGATTAGACAAACCTAAATTATAATCCAATACACAGTATTTCAGTTTAAAATGGTATATTATACGTGTTGACATAATGATGGAAAACAAAATTCATTCTTAGTATTTTTCCTATTTTAATTTAAATGAACCCCACATGTTGCGCTTGACTACTGGTGAAAAAAAGTTCTGCAAAATTGGTACGACGCTAGAAAGATTAACTTCGGTCTCAAAACCTGTAATATATGTGTATAATGGATGTTGGGATTTGGGGTGTGTACTGCCCCTTTAAGAGTGTGGGTCAGGTGATCCCTGGAGCTTTAACTCCTACCAGTGTGAGACCCAGTTAAGCAATCTTGGATCTGACTATGGAACAGTGCACACCTACAATAAAGTGTTCCCCAATATTTATGTTACCAAGCCTACCTCATGGTTCTTTAAGGACCATAAGTTGAAAGGCGCATACATAATAAAAACAATTAGAACTTTATTTTAATTCATCTCACCATGGCTCCTGAGGTCTGCTCATGGTGGATACTGGGTGAAATGGTATGGAAGGTGTAAGGGCAAAGGGTCATTGAGCAGGGTATAGGCTGGCATGAGTCTCACCAAGTTGGCATGGCTGCTATAAAATACCATGAGGGACTGGGTCAGGGCTTAGGATGGCATGGAGAGCATGAGGTGCCATGGGATGGATAGAGGGGCTCAGGTTGACATGGAAGGCATGGGCGCCATTGGGGTTGGTGGTGGGCATGAGGTGCAAGAAGGAGGTATGGGTTATGAATGGGGGGCACTGAGAAAGCAGGAGGGGTGAGGACTGTTTTTGATTTTGCCAGGCAGGATCTTGATCTGTGTTCACCGTCAATGGGAATGGCACCATCAACTGGTGGGCGAATAACGGGAAGGCCTCGGAAGGAGTGGTTCTCGTGGCCATAACACCTTTTGTCAGTGAGGCTCAAGATTCAGTCAGAAATTATGCTGGAGCCAGGAACACGATGAACTCCATTTTTCTTGCCGGAATCCTGCCAAATTCTGGGAAGATCACCTCAATAGTTCATTGAATAATGAAGATGAAGCCCCGTAGCACTGAGGTGGGTCTTTACAACAGACCATCAGGACACCAGGCAGACCCTATGACTGCCTCCAAGTTCTTCCTGGGGCGGTGGTGAGCCTAACTCCTGTTAACAGCCTTACCACCCCACCCCACCCTGCAACCAAAGTCAGGCCATTTGGGGCATAGGTAAAAGATAAACAATGGCTAGTTTGATAAGTTATCCAGCTTTCAAGTTGCAATTTCCATGTAATTGTATGATAGCGCTATTCTATAGTCGAAAGGTAAAATCGCCAAGTCCCAGACGACCATTGACCTGAGTAAGCACTTCATTTGGAGAGTCGGTATGGACTCAGTGGACTGAATGGCCTCCTTCTGCACTGTAGGTACTCTATGATTCTCTCCAGCAAATTTCTAACCATTCAGTCTACTTGACGTGTCTTTGCTAAATTAACATCTCAGTGCTTTGTTCTGACCATCACAGGCATTTTACATTCAATTGGTCGATTTAATAATGCTGCAAGAGTAGAGATATGTTCAAGTGCTATTTTAAGGTGATGTTGCTTGTTGTCATTAGTTGGAAAAATCTATTGACCGGCATACTTTACTCAGCAGTTGGCATGGATTTGCCCTTCACAATTCTTTAATTGGTGCCCTGAAATGGCCCCAGCTCTGAATCCTGTCAATGCTCTGCAATCAAGCGAAACTGTTAAGAGCTGGCTACGAGCAGGCAACGATAACCATATACCAAAAGACAATATGATCTGCTTCTAATCGCATTAACACAGACATAAAACTGTAGAAATTAATATCAGAACTACTCTCTGACCTCTAGGCACTCTGACATGGAACCCAATTCCATCATGTGGAATGTCAAATGTACTGCTTTACTCATCTTTCTCAATGTGTCGGTCTTGTGGGAATGAAATCATGTTGTTAGAAATCTCTGCGAGGGAAGTGAATTCTCCTACAGCGACACAAAGCCAAATTTAGCAGGCTGCGAACGCAGTATTTTAAAATGCCACGAGAAGGTGTTAGAGGTGGCTTATGAGTAGGTGCTGGGGCTTTCAGTCGAGTCATTATTTCAGCGATTACAGAAAGAAGTTTGAAATGACCTGTTATCTGTTTCAGCAAGTCCAAAGAGACAGTTCTAGAAATTCCTTTGCGCCATCCCTGCTAACTATGTACAGGAAACAATCCCTGCATTTGGTAAGACTGAAACTCAGCTGATGCTGGGCTTCATTCATATTCATAAACTACAGTTCAGCCTTTAACACATTATTCCGATGAGACTCATTTCCAAACTTCCTGGCATGGAGTTTGACTCCTCCCTCTGCAATTGGATCCTAGACTTCCTAACCCACAGACCGCAGTCAGTAAGGATAGGCAACAACACCTCCTCTACGATCATCCTCAACATCAGTGCTCCACAAGGCTGCGTCCTCAGCCGCTTACTATACTCTTTTTCACCTCTGGCTGCATGGCCAAATTGAGACAATGTGAGACAGTACAGGAAAGAGATAAAGAATCTGGTGAACTGGTGCGACGACAATAATCTATCCTTTAATGTCAACAAAACAAAGGAACTAGTCATCGACTTCAGGAAGCATAGTGGAGGACGTGTCCCTGTCTACATCAGCAGGTACAAAATAGAAATAGTCGAGAGCTTCAAGCTTTTAGGTGTTCAGATCACCAACAACCTGTTCTGGTCCCTCCCTGTGGACGCTATAGTTAAGAGAGCCCACTAATGCCTCTACTTTCTCAGGAGACTAAGGAAATTTGGTATGTCCTCTACAACTCTCACTAACTTCTACAGATGCACCATAGAAAGCAATCTTTCTGGTTGTATCACAACTTGGTATGGCTCCTGCTCTGCCCAAGACCGCAGTAAACTACAAAGGGTCGTGAATGAAGTCCAGTCCATCACTCAAACCAGCCTCCCATCCACTGACACTGTCTACACTTCCTGCTGCCTTGGAATAGCAGCCGGCATAATCAAGGACCCCACTCACCCTGGATATACTCTTTCCCACCTTCTTTCATCAGGAAAAAGTTACAAAAGTCTGAGGACATGGACCAACCGACTCAAGAATGGCTTCTTCCTTGCTCCCATCAGACTTTTGAATGAACCTATCTCACATTAAGTTGATCTTTCTCTATGCCCTAGCTAAGACTGTAACACTACATTCTGCACTTCTTTCCTTGTCTATGTATGGTATGCTTTGTTTGTTTAGCACACAAGAAACAATATTTTTCACTGCATACTAATAGATGTGGCAATAAAAAATCAAATCGAATCATTTGCTGTTTGTCCCCATTGTCATTTGCTGGCAATTTGATTTAAAGTTACAGGCCACCCACCACAGCCTTTCTGTAGGCCTTGGGAGAGAGGAGGGCTGATTGAGAGAAATTGGGGTAACAAGGGGTATGCTCTGGATGCTCCGGTTTCCTCCCACACTCCAAAGATGTGCAGATAAGATGGATTGGCTGTGCTCAATTAGTGTCAGAGAGTTTAGTGGGGTTACAGGGATAGGGCCTGGGTGGGATTGTTGCCAATGCAGACTTGATGGGCCGAATGGTCTCTTTCTACACTGTAGAGATTCTACGATTCGATGATTCCAAAGGGACAAGCAGGAGAGAGGGACAAAACAATTGGAAGAGGAGAGAGCAATGGAGAGAGAAGAAGAGAGATCAGGAGAGAGCGGAGCAGAGGGGGGCAAACCTGCTCCTCTCCTTTCCATATTCAGGTAGATCAACTTACTGTCCTGATTGCGGTCTACAGTAGTGATTCTTGATAAAGATGCCTATATACCTTATTTTTTCTGAATGGAGTTGGCATGTCAGCTTCACAAAGGGTGTTTCAAACCCATCAAAAATCCCCTCGGACAGCCCCTCCTAAATCTGCAACCACTACTAAATAAAAATAAACCACATTCCCTTCCTTTAATGACACAGAATCCCTACAGTACATTCAGCTATCTAGTTAGCAACTTACCTAGGTCCGCAATCCACCTAACACACCCATCTCTGGGCTGTGGGAGGAAACCGGAACACCCAGAGAAAACCCACGCAGGCAGAGAGAACATGCAAATTCCACAGAGACGCTTAAGGCCAGAATAGAGCCCAGGTCGCCGGCACTGCGAGGCAGCAGTGATAACCATTATAACACTGTGCCGGCAAGCCATACGTAACTATGACTCGAAAATATAGTGATGTTCCTTCACCGTTGCTGGGTCAAAATGCTGGTACTCCCCACCTAACAGCAGTCTTCATCACATGGACTGCAATGATTAAAGAAAACAGCTTACCACCACTTCTCAGGGGCAGTTAGGAATCGGTGATTAATTCTGACCTTGATCGAGACATCGCAGACGGGAGACAGCAGCCTTTTGCAAGGTTTGCGTCTAGTGAACCACCAGAAATCGGCGCGGAGCTGAATATCATATTGAAATTAGAATTTCATTATGATTAGTGGGCTTCGGACGGCATTCTCCGGCTCCATCCCCGCCCCCATGCTGGGAGCTGTTCCCTCCAGTGGAGTTTACAACTGCTCCTCACTAACGGGGAACAACCGACCTGACTCCGCTGGTGGGGACAGAGGCCATTGAGGCCCTCCTGGAAGGTCAGAGGCAATGAGAGAAGTACCATTTGTACTGGCCCGGGAAGGTCCCAGGACGAATCCCATCTCACATTTCATGAATGAATAGATTTTTGAAAAGAGCTTACATTAGGTCTTCTATCTCTATGTATGAAGTGCCTCATACCTGCTTCTGCTATGAGCTCCCATTGCCTCTTCTCCTACTTTTCCCATTCTGGTATAAGGAATACTTCTAATGTGTGAGGAATGTATGCACTCCACACACCATATTGAACAGCTAGGTGGCTGGTTTACAATAAATAGGGGCAACATCATCAAATCTGTAGCCCGTGCTGTCCATTACAAGAAAAGTATTTTAATGCAATAATATAATATTTGTATAATACCATAGTTATCGAATTTTAGTTTTGCAGAATTTGAGGAAAAATTACTTTCATTAATGGGCCCAAGACAAAAATGTAGAGAAAATCCAGTAAATATCAAGAACGTGCTTTGACCAAAGTAAGAGAACCTGAGCAAAAGCAAAATACTGTGGGTGCTGGAAAATGAAATCAAAATAACAACAAGCTGGAAAAGCTCAGCAGGTCAGAGCGTATCTGTGGAGGGAAATAGTTAATATTTTAGTTCAATGATCTTTCAGAAGAAGAGGACAGTCAGCAAATATTTCAAGACACATTGGTGGGAAAGTTAACCTGAGGGAAAAGGGCAGGTTTGTGTTGGGTGGTAAGTTAAGGTGTTAAAAACCCATATCGCAACAGAAACCTACTTCTAATTTGAGGATTGAACAGAGATGGGGTAGTGGGCAGAGGACTAACCCGTTCCAAGAAAGTGGATTGACATTTTAAGTATTATAACAAGATTGCAATCTTTATTGTTATTCAATGTTTGGATTTTAATTGGGAGCAGCCAGGTTTCCCAGGCTTCAGGGAGCCAAGCAGTTCAATTCAGACCCAGTAAGGGCCTTTTCACTTCATGCTGGATCTAACATGCTTACCAGGGCAACCCTCGACAATGAGATATCCCCTCATCCTTCTGACCTTCCCATGAAAGTCCATGTTAGGCTTCTAGCCTTGGGCTGAATTTTATGTTCCATTGGTGGGTGTGTTTCCCAGTGGAGGGGCATTGAGACAGGCACCCACCCCGCCACCTTCCTGTTCACCTAATCATATACCTGGCAGAGACCAAAATCAGGAGCCCACCTACCATATTTAAGTGAATAATCAGTTAGGGTCAATTAGGCTTGTTATCAAAACTATTGACCCCGATAATACACTACCCACACCATAAATGTTTAGCCTGGGCAGTTGGGCAAGAGAGGGGAGCCCAATTTTTTCACTGAAAAGCTTAAAGGATGGGAAGGGAGCAGGGGGATGGGGGTTTGGTGGGGTCACTCGTCCAAAGTTGCCCTTTGTCAGCTGAGGTTAACCCATTAAGGTTGAATACTCAGTCTTCTTTCCTGCCCACTCCTCACCCTTATAGCTAACAATGCCTCTCTCCCTAATCTATCCAAACCTCCAGAATCCAAACCTTTTCCTCTGTCTGCTGTCCTGACAATGGCCACACACACTGTCCAGGTGCTGCAGGAATGTATGGAGCTGTAGGACAATCCAATTGCCTGGACATCCTCCCCAACGAGGGATGGCGATCACACTTGTTCCTGATTAATCTGCTCTGGAGTTTGAGAGCTGCAGTGTGGGTCAGCACGGAGCATGTGGGTTCTACACCGACCTTATTTCTGGGTGGGGGGGTGTGGGATGCATGTCATATATATCCCAATGTGCCCCACCTAACCCCCATCCCCAACCCCTGTATTATTCAGTCGCTCCTCCCCAGTTCCTTCCCCAAGCTGACAAACCCGACAACCTTCCCTTTGAGGTCTCTGGACTCCCCCCACTCCTTCCTAGGACCCACCGCACTGTCCAGCTACCATGCCTGCACCCCACCCCCACCATCCCCACCACGACCGCCACCACCACCAGTGTACAGACATTTGTGTTCTTGTGGTCTCCACTGAAAGCCAAGTCTGTCAATCCAGTTAACGCCCAGTTCACTCATGTCATATGCCCGCTGTGAAGTAAATATTATTTTTGGATTCTCCACGTACTACCCCTCACCCTCCCGCAAACACTCCCGGCAGATTAGGTTAGTTTAAATCCAACCCATGTAGTCGTACACAATGTTTGATCCAACCGCCTTGCAGACAGAACACGGTCTGAAACCATTTATATTAATATGCTTTTGTGAAAGTTTCCCCCAAAGCGAGAAAAGGTTTTATAAGTCACGCGTGCTGGTTACTTGATATTCCAACAATTAAGGTCATAGTTAAGAGAGTCAGGCCACATCCTGGAAAGGCTGCTGCTGTACAAGAGGAGATGCCAGCACTGTGGAGTGGAGAAGTGATAGTATCAGGTGCAATGTTTATCTAACAGTGTGACTTGTTGGATTAACAACGTTTACTGACAGGCTCCATCTGTGCCTCCTACCCCCATCGCTACTAAACAAGGACACTTAGTCAAATCTACAAGAACAGGATGAGTAACATGGCAAATCACTAGGGGTCAGGAAGGATGGTTCTGTCTCGTGTTACACGTAATTGTAGCACTACATGAAGAATTCTTTCTGATCCATTAGACATGTTCATTGTGATGCGTGGCAAATGTGGGGGAAACTGTGAAAGAATTCTTAAGATCAAGCTGGAAAAATAAATATTTGTTGCACCAACTTGTGATGCAGAACACATTTCGAAAGCCAAATGACTGCAAAATGTTCAAAGAAAATAATGCTGGGAATCAAACTGAACAAATAAAGTTGTTTCAATGTACTTGTGAGTCCATCAGCAGTTTGTGGAGAGACACTGTTCTCTCCATATAGGAACAGAAGGAGAATGTTCCCCTCCTTCAGCCTATTCCACCATTCATAGAATCCCTACAGTGCAGAAGGAGGCCACTTGGCCCATCGAGTCTACGCTGACCACAATCCCACCCAGGCCCTATTCCCATAACCTCATATATTTATCCTGCTAATCCCCTGATACTAGGAACAATTTAGCATTGCCAGTCAACCTAACCAGCAAAGCTTTGGAATGTGGGGGGAAACCGGAGCACCTGGAGGAAACTCACGCAGACACGGGGAGAATGTGCAGACAGTGACCTGAGGCCAGAATTGAACCCGGGTTCCTGGCGCTGTGAAGCAGCAGTGCTAACCACTGTGTCACTGTGCCGCCCCTGATTTAATTATATCATGGCTCATCTGCATTTTATTTCTATTTCAATGTTCAGTTCGATAGCCATACATTCTCACGCCTAACAAATATCACTTTGCAACTAGCCTAATGTCAACAGCTATTTTGAGAACAGTGTTTGAGAGACTTCCACTATCCTTTCTGGATGAAATGCTGCCAGATATCACCCTGGAATTGTCTAAATCTATTATAAAGCTAGAGTCTTGATCTGGTTGGGATTATCTAGTGCCTGTTGGCCACTGTGCAGTTCCATTGAAAGTCAATGGACTTTTGGCTAGCCCTTGTAACCTCCCATAGTATGTCCCACCATGGTGGGGGCCAGAAAACCACAGCCTTTTGCCTTCTTTCCTCTCTTAAGAACAGATGGAGCTTTTGCATATTTTAAGCATTTCCTTTTTTTTATGCCGAAGAATTCAAATTATTTCTATGCTGTGTTGAATCACTGTTTATTACGCCACTCGCGAGCAACCAGCCTCAAAAATAATTTCAATTTTATGAACTTTAATAGCCAATGAGTCGATAATTGCTGGCATGCAACTCAATAAATTGGCTTTGCATGAAACAATGCAAATCCATATCTTAATTTCGAGATTTATAAATAATTCCTTCATTCATAAATATTTTAAATGTTCACATTACAGTGCAAAATAAAACACTCCCTCTTCCAGATTGAACATTGCAAATAAAAATGTGATTGGGGCAGTGGGGGTTGGGGGAAAGTCTGGGCTGGAAATGTATTTCCACATGGTGCACTGTGAGAATCTTCAGTCAGGTAGCCACCTCCTTCCCCATTAGGACTCAAATCAGTGGGCAAGCCTTGCTCGTCCTGAAACTGAAAATCCTGCCTTAGGTTAATGGACCTTTCCATTGTCCACCCTTTGCCCGCTCCGTTTCCTGTCGTTGCGGGGGAGAAGGGTGGGGGGAGAGTGTGGAATAAGTCTGGCCAATATCTCCCCATGCCCATACTGCCCATCCTCCCTCTATACTTTAGTTCGTCAGCAATGGAATATGGATATGTTCCCGGCCTCAAATTCAACCCAAATAGAGGAAGATACTTCTCCTGAAACATAATTCATTCCTTCCCACCTCCCCACTCCTTCCCACCTCCCCCTGCCACCCCGCACCCCCCCCCGTGGATTTTCTGTCCAGATACTATACAGTGTCTTTTTCCTGCACGCTGGCATGCTATTGAGTGCTTGCTGAGTTTCTTCAAAAACATCGGGGGTATCCATTCTCTCCGTGTGCAAAGGTAAAGAAAAATAATTACCTGAGCGCTCAAGAGGCAATAAAAACCTCATTGTTTTCAAAATGCAGTCATCAAGCTGCATTTTGGAAATATCCAGATGTTGCTCATAAAGTGAATTCACTTCATGAAGAAGCCAAAGATTTTCATTGGTGCTTTTTCATAATCTATGAGTTTTCATGTTTCAGAACACTTTTATTCATGTCACCTGTGTGTGTATTGAAGCCATTCATATATTAGGTTTGGTATGATCTATGCAAATTAGTGCTCTTAAAGTTATTAATAGACATTTTCAAAACGTGTAGTTCTGATATATCAGGTCACCCAAGGGGTTTTCAGTATAATTTGACTGGTACTAATTAGGCTGAGCCAATCCATGTTGTCCTTATACGGCGCTATGGTTATCAGGAAAATTTTCTCTGTGCATCAAACTCTTAATCAATTTAGCAAGATTGATCAAAATAGTTATTTGATGTGCTATTTGTTTGCATCTGAAATCTTAATGCCTTATGAGGCTCAGTAGTTTAGAAAAGCAAACACTGTTACCAGGGCTAAATCTCATCCTTTGGTCACTGCATCTCTAGTCATAGAAGATAGAACATAGAACAGTACAACACAGTACAGGCCCTTCAGCCCTCAATGTTGTGCCAAGCTTTGTCCGAAACTAAGATCAAGTTATCCCACTTCCTATCATTCTGGTGTGCTCCAAGTGTCTATCCAATAACCGATTGAAAGTTCCTAAAGCGTCTGACTCCACTATCACAGCAGGCAGTCCATTCCACACCCCAACCACTCTCTGAGTGAAGAACCTACTTCGGACATTCCTCCTATATCTCCTACCATGAACCTTATAGCTATGCCCCTTAGTAACAGCTACATCCACCCAAGGAAATAGTCTCTGCACGTCCACTCTTTCAATCCCTCTCATCATCTTATAAACCTCTATTAAGTTGCCTCTCATCCTCCTCTGCTCTAAAGAGAAAAGCCCCAGCTCCCTCAACCTTTCTTCATAAGACCTACCCTCCAAACCAGGCAGCATCCTCTGCATTCTCTCCAATGCTTCCACATCCTTCTTATAGCGAGGTACCAGAACTGAACATGATATTCCAAATGTGGTCTCACCAATGTCCGGTATAGTTGCAGCATAACCCCACGGCTCTTAAACTCAAACCCCCTGTTAATAAGCGCTAACACACTATAAGCCTTCTTCACGGCTCTATCCACGTGAGTGGCAACCTTCTGAGATCTGTGGATATGATAGTCCGCAAGCGTGATGTTATCAACAAGAAGGACACTCGATTAGAGAGAGCTGAGTGACCTGTCACTCAGCCCAGAATTGATTTGAAACTAGGCTAATTAACAAAATTTTCATATAAATAATAATAAAAAGCAATTTCCATTGAGAAGAGGCTTCTTTCCCTTTGATGCTGCTGATTATGATCTAATAATCTATAATTTCACATTTGAAGGCAGAGGTTTTCCAGCCCCGTCATAGTGGGACCATTGTAGTAGATTCAATGGTCAGATCAAAAGTCCACTGACTCTAGGTGAAACCAGGTGACCCAAAAGATGCACACTGTGAAGTTTTAACTCCTTGGTATGCATTCCTTACGTGTGTGATGTGCAGAGGAAATTTTCCTTATTGTCATAGCACGGGATGAAGATAACCTGGACTCGTTCAGCCGATTAGTACTGGCTAAATTATGCCTGAAACCCCTTGGGTGACCTGATAGATCATACCCACACATATTAAAAACATGGATTATTTCCTCTATCCGGAAGCCAGCCCAACTGAAAGACTTGGTTCTGTGTCAGCAGGTGACTTCCCAGGATATCACTACCCAAGAACAGGAACAGAGCCTGCTGGCTTTTGTATAGGTTCCCTGGGTCTTGAGGGAGGCATTGGCTATCGTTCCTGGATGAGGGTCGGGGTGGGCCAATCCCTGATTCTGGAAGAGTGTCTGATCGCCAATCTCGAGAAGGGTAGCAATACGCAATTGTGCGATTCTGATGCAATGCTTAGGGGATAGATTGCAGAGTGTCCAGGGAAGCAGATAATCTGGATGTGCTGGCAAGAAGCACTTACCTCTCCCACAAAACAGTCTTTGCTCCTTTTAGCTGGTTGCTCTGGTTTCCTGAGCCTCTGGAAAGCCAGCCTTTAGCCTTTGGGTTTTCTGAGGCTTAGGAAGCCAGAGCAACCAGGATTAAAACTGGAAATTAGATTAGAAATGCAGTCTCAGTATATTCATGAAACAAAATGTGTGCAGACTGGAAGCAGCCTGTGGTCTGGTTTAGACATTTCTAAAATGTTCATATCTTATCTGCTGTGATAGTGTACTTGTTAGGATGTAAAATGTAATCATTTGACTGTACATTCATTTTAATATGGATAGCATCACGAGACATGCAATATCATGTGATTCAGTTTACTTGCTTACTCAGTTATGTGAGCTGAAGCAACGAGTGTGAATTAAAACTCTGCATTCAAACTTTCTGTCTGCTGTACAGCTTTATATTAATCTAAAGAGAGATAACATAACATCTAAACTCACCCATTCAGGGGTTCAAACTTACCCCAGTGACCTCAGCTATTAAGTTTTGAACACTTTGCAAGTCAAAGTATGTGTGTGCTATGAACAGGGCCATGGTGGCAGGATGGGGAAAATCCCATTGACCCTGGTGGTATGACGGTCAGGCCATTCTGACTCCCAGACCTCCTCCCATTATGTGGGAGGAGGGGGTGAGATAGCCAACAGTTGGAAATGAGGTTCTGTGTGGCATGAGGCACTGCCCACCAGGGTAAGAGAGTGGGGTGAGGGAGTTGAAGGTGAACACAGTCAGGAGAAGGGAAGGGCCAGAGGAGGTTCAAAGCTCCTGGAGGAGTCTGGCAGAGCCTAGAGGGGCACTCTTACTCCTGCTGGAGCACAAGAATACCGTAGCAAATTGTCAATTTCTAACTGAGTGGGCTCTTGAGCCTGCCTGCCGCAGAGTGTGACTCAGGTTGAGCTTTGAATGACATGCCTCTCCCATCATGAAGGCCACTTCATTCCGATTCTGCAACTTGGTTTCATTTCATCCCATATTTTCACTCACCAAATGCTATAGCCCTCAACCGCCTGACTTTACTATTTCATTGCACTCCTGCCTGGACTCCCATCTTCTACACTTTGTAAATTTAAGTTCACCCAAAACTCTGCTGCCCATTACTTAATTCACACTCAGCCCCTTCACTCACCATCTCTGTGCTTGTTGGCATTCATAGGCTCCTGGTTAAATAAAAATTTAGTATTAAAATGTTCACCATTCTTTGCAAATTCCTCTATGAATGTGGTCCTCCTCATCACTATAATCCACCCAGTACAACAAGCCACCAAGGTACCCCCTCCAACATTGGATCCTTGGACATCTTTCATTTTCACTGCTTCACCATTCGTGGTTGTGCAATTAAGTGCTATGGCTCTAAATCCTGGAATTCCTTCCCTAAATATCCCCAGCCCTCCATCTCTTTCCTGCTCAGGATGATGTTTTAAACCTTTGCAATGTACTCTGAAATTGTTTTTTTGGGAGTTTCTGTGTGATTTAAAAGTACAGACCCTTTAAGTGTTCTTGTTCAGTCACACTTGCTTGGTAATTTGAAGGAGTTGTGTTGTACACCACAGCACACCTCAAAAGGGACATTCGGCTAAATGTTAACAAAAATCTCCCCTTCCATCCACCCTCCCCAACTTCTGAGCCCGCACCCACCTCTATCACCACCCTCCCGCACCCTCCCCCACCCAATGATCATCATTGGCATCCCCTGCTCCTCTATCCGCTCCTGGCCACCACCACATCTAAATCAACCCACCAATGAGACTCCCACTGGGGACTACCTCTTTACACAAGTTGACACTGCCAGATTGGCACTGCCAGCATGGGCATGTGCCAGAGCACACTTCCCAGGGCACTGCCTGGCCATGGCCCTTAACCCCAAGGGCTAATCTTAAATTTGCACCCCTGGGGGGAGACCCCAACAACAGATTTACACCTGTGTGAACCTGTTGCAAACCACGCCAACTTGACATCATGCCGGCACGGCATCAATCTACAGCAGGGGGTCACTATCTGGTAAGGAGGCAATTAATAACATTTAAATCTATTCAAGTTCATGTAAAGCAGGTTCATGCCCTTATGATATTGCCAACAAGGGGTGGGGAAGATCCAAAATTGCATTTTTGCCAGTGAAGACTGCGACTTCCGGATCATGAGCATCCATCAGCATTCACAAGGATGACAAGCATGGGCTCAAGGTCATCCCCAATGGGTTGGATTCCCAAGACTGCTCCAAGATTGGAAGTTTCTGCCTGAGGTCAATGGACCTTTCAATGGTCTGTCAAATTGTCCATCCTGCTCATAATGGTTCTTGCATGGTAAGAGAATGGGGTGAAGGAGTTGAAGGTGATCTACGTCACAATGGTTCCCACAGTGGGCAGGGCTGGAAAATGTTACCCATTACCTCTTTGGTGAAGTTATTTAGTCATCTTCCCTATCATTCTAGCACGTTGATGGTGCCTCATAAACGCATATCATTTTTGCTGTTGTTATTGTAGTGTGCCTCAGGGTTAAGATTGCATTGAGGTCCAAGTAGCTTTATGGTTAAAATATTAATCGCCCCTCGCCTGTCTGCAACAGAACAACACCCGGCTGTTAACATGACAACCAGAATACAATGGGAATCACTCAACCACCAGGAGGTCCAGTCACAGCCCTCAGATTTCAATGTATAATTTGCACAGTCAAAACACAATCTCCTTTTCTTTTTGCATACCACAGATGATTCATGATGCTGGCATGGTCTGCTTCAAAAGATATTATTTCTTACACAATTGTACTGCTCATTTCTTGATGCGAACTTTGAAACCCATGGGGGTTTTTTTTACTGCAGCATTCTGTTCCAACGTGGTAAATAAGAAGCCTTCCTCCGGTAGCTCAGATGTAAAACAGTGACAGCTTCTCACAAGGTTTCTTCTCTTACCAAATCAACTCTGGCTGGTTCTGTCCCTGGAGGAATGCTTGATTATTGATGCCTGGAACAAAGGCAGTGGAAGGCTATTCTAGGTGACAGTGATTTAAAAATACTGCATCTCCAGCTCATTCCAAAGTGGCATTTTGTCATTCGCCTCCTTGCCTTTTCTATCCGATAATCCATTATATTTTCCCATTGTGATTACAGGCCAATCACACACCCAGCTCTCCCCCATCAACCAGCTCGCGGGTTAGTTGTGAGAATAAAAGTAAACTGCCTGCGACTGTGTGTCTGCGCTGACATTGAGAAATCTTCGAGACTATCTTTCAGATGGGCAAAGGCAGGCTGTGTCGGAAGGACCTGCGTGTTTAAATTACCTCAGCCCCACGTAAATAAAGCTTTATTGGTGGCAGGCCCAGCGACGCAGGCAATAAGTTAAGTTGATGGTGCTGAGGAGGAACAGTTATAGCGCGAGCCTGTTAAGGTTGGATGTTGCCAGGTAAATCTGCAAGAGGTGCCCTTTAATTCGCAAATCTGTTTATCATTATCTGAGTAGGGGTTTGCAGGTGACAGCTATGTTCTAGAGAATTGGCTTAAATCAGTGCTAATTTGATCTTCCCAGTTACAAGCTCAGTCTTCGTTTTCCACTGACAGTTGCTTGAATTGTTGTGAGGGTGCATAATAAACATTATACAAGTAATTTGCAGACTCAACTATGTCAACAAACATAATAGGCACAGCTATTAACGTAATCAAGCGATGATTGTGTTTTAGTACTCTTCACAAATCTTTTATGTAATTAATAGAGTTACATGGCTTTATAATAATATTTTGGAAATTGGTATGCAACCCATGCAAACCAGAAAGCAGAGGCAGTCAGTCAGCAAAGATGGAAAGGGGGCAAAGCTCCAACTACTTTCTTGTTCAGCTTCCTGATCTCGGAGGACATTGAGAAAGCCTAGTTTTCACACCGGTGCTCATGTCTTCATCAACTCCAAATTGAAGAATACATGCACTATCGCTTTTGATATCATTAGCTCTGCTGACATTGCATTATCCCTGATTGGTACCTTTATAATATTTAAGGCACCAAATCAAATTGCGGAGGCAATACATGCGGCCTGTTGGGGGATATTTCCATCGAAAAACAGGACATTTCAGGCCGTGTCCTTGTTTTAATTCGCATCCTCCTGGAGCGTGTGCAATTTTAACACACTAGCCTGTGATGGTGCCACTTACACACTTTAGTTCCTACAGTGAATGATTAAAGTCGGCTGATTGTACACTCACAGCCTTTGTGAAACTTAGTACTAAAGTTGTATCCACAAGAAAATGAAAGAAGAAAATCTTGCCAGAACATAAATTGAAAAGGAAAAGCAGAGTTACCAATACTCAGTATTAAACTAACAAACTGATATGGCATCCTATCCAAGTATTATGTCTGAAAGTCTGTGCTGCTTAAAGTTATTGAATCCTTTATATGGCTGAGTTGCTGAAGCAGCCTATCATTGACTGTGTGACATATGAAGCCCGAGTGAATGTGACAAGCTGGAAAAGCAGCAGCCAGAGCACAATCAATTTACTGCAGAGCTTTTAGAAATTGGAACTGTGTCATGCAGTAAGTCACCCTGCTGTAATGTCCTCCTTCGGCTGATTGCACAAAAAGAAGATAAAACAATAGGAATGGTCGGTGGCCACAAAGTTAACAGAAGAAAGGAAACGCGCTCAGGCTCATTTACATTGGGGAAAGTACAAATGCAATGCAACCCCACGTGGCTCGATCATTTCCACTCTGTTCAGCCGACAAATTCCCCTGAGATCTTAGCAAACAAGTTAAAAGAAAGGAATAGGTCTGGAAGACACAATTGTTATACATGTCACTGTGAGCAGCTGAGCCCTTTAATGAAAAGGGCTTTTGCACATTGCTGGAGATACAACTTGATGCACACTGTATAATTAGCAATGATTTCCAAGCAGACACCAAGTAGACAGTTATAAGGGTGAAGACACACTGCCAGATGGCTACTGGATGAATCAGTTCAACTTGCAGCAATTGCAAACGGTCTTTGTGACT
The DNA here is from genome assembly GCF_965287045.1 of Carcharhinus amblyrhynchos. Lineage (NCBI taxonomy): Eukaryota > Metazoa > Chordata > Chondrichthyes > Carcharhiniformes > Carcharhinidae > Carcharhinus > Carcharhinus amblyrhynchos. The sequence continues at coordinate 29,980,185 of NC_137334.1, read as the reverse complement.
ATGGAAATTGATAACACCTGGTGATGAGGTTATGCTAGATTGAGCAGAAAAAGCCACCAGGACACTGAGTTCCTGAACTCATTATAGACTTGCTCCAAGTTTGGACAGAAGAGTTGAATTTCAGAGAAGTCATGTGAGTGACTACCTTTGACGTGAAGGCATTATTTGACCCAATGTAACATCAAGAAGCCCGAGTAAAATTAATATCAATAGACATCAGGAATTTTCTTTCAATAGGAAATGGACTGTTTACTGGCAAGGATTATATTTGCACAAAGGAAGACGGTTCCATTTTTTGGAAGCCAATCATCTCAGCCACAGGACTTCAGAATAGTTTCCTAGCCTCAACCATCTTCTGTTGCTTCAATTACTTTTTCTCATCATAAGATCAGAAGTGTCAATGTTTTTAAGGGCATATTTCAGAATGGAGATCTGTAGCTAGTGGTGTTCCGCAGGGATCAATGCTGGGACTTTTATTGTTTGCACAATATATAAATAATCTGGAGGAAAATGTGGGGGGTCTGATTAGTAAGTTTGTGGATGGCACAAAGATCGCTGGAGTTGCTGATAGTATCGGGATTGTCAGAGGACACAACAGGGTATAGATAGATTGGAGAATTGCGCACAGAAATGGCGAATGGAATTTAATCCGGCCAAATGCGAGGTGATTCATTTTAGAGGATCAAATTTAGGTGTGAATTATATTGTAAATGGCAGAACCCTTAGGAACATTAATATATAGAGGAATTTGGGAGTGCAGGTGCAGAGTTCCCTAAAAGTGGCAAGACGGGTGGCCAAGATGATAAGGACTTATACGGCACACTTGGCTTCATCAGTTGGGGCATTGTGCACAGAGGTTGGGAAATCATGTTGCAGCTATATGAAACTTTGGTTAGACAACATTTGGAGTATTGAGCGCAGTTCTGGTCACCACACTATCAGAATGATATAGAAGCTTTGGAGAGCGCAAAGAAGGTTCACCTTGATGTTGCCTGATCTCGAGATGTTGGCTATGAGAAATTGAATAGACTAAGATTGTTTTCACTGGAAGGATGGAGGCTGAGGGGAGACTTGATGGAGGTCTATAAAATTATGAGAAGCATAGACAGCTGGATAGTCAAAGACTTTCTCCCAGGGCGAAAGTGTCAATTATAAAGGGGCACAAGTTCAAGATGAGAGAGGGAAATTTTAAGGGAGATGTGAAGTGGAAGCTTTTCATCCAGAGAGTGATGGGTGCTAGAAACGCGCTGCCAGAGTATGTGGTGGAAGCAGGCACATTAGCAATATTTAAGAGGCATCTGTTGGGTACATGAATAGGAAGGAAATAGAGGGACGTGGACTAAGTGAGGGCAGAAGGTTTTTATTTTAGTTTTGTTGGGGTATCATGACCAGCACAGATTTGGAAGGCCAAAGGGCCTGTTCCTGTGTTGCATTTTTCTTTGTTCCTTGTTTGCTAATACTGTGTATTGTCCTAACTCCTGATACTGTGTATGCCCACATGCAGCAAGACCGGAATAACATACAGACTTCGACTGCTAATGATAAGTAGCATTTGTGCTCCCCTGCCAGGCAATGATGGTTTCTTGATGGGGAGATGATGGTCTAGTGGCATTATCACTGGACTATTAATCCAGAAGCTCAGCTAATGTTCTGGGGACTGGGGTTTGAATTCTGCCACAGCAGTTGATGGAATTTGAATTCAATAAAATATACCTGGAATTAAAAATCTACTGATGATCTTGAAGCCATTGTTGATTGATGGAAAAACCCATCTAGTTAACTAATGCCCTCCAGGGAAGGAAATCTGATGTCCTTAGCTGATGTGGCCTACATGTGACTCCAGAGCCACAGCAATGTGTTTAACTCTCAACTAGGGATGGGCAATAATTGATGGCCAACCAGTGACGTTCATGTCCCATGAATGACTGAAAAAAAACAAGAGAATAGTCACCTTCTCTTTAAATTCCCTGGCACTACAATCAGTAAAATCTGCACCACCAACATACTTGGAGGGGTCACCATTGCTTAGAAACTTTGGCTGGAATTTTACTGTCCCACCCGCCATGGGAATCGGAGTGGGTGAGGGGCAGATCCATTGACTTTGGGCAGGATTTTATGGTTTTGGGACGAGTGAGGCCTTTAATCTGACCTAATACATAGAGGGCATGATCTTACCGGTTGTTCCCACCCGGCTGCTGCGAGCGAAGATGGAGAATTTGGTGCTGAGCCAGGACCAGAGAATCCAGCTAGCATGAGCTGTCAGAAAATCCTGTCCAACTAGTGTGACAACAAAAATAAGTTAAGGATTGGATATTCTGTGGCACAGGTTCACATTCTGACTGCCCAGAATTTCATCCGGAATCTACAAAGCACATGTCAGTCAGCATTGTAATCGAATACTTTCCCCCTGCTTTGATATATTCAGCTCCCAATTGAAAATCTCAGTCGAATCCAAGACTGCTTTTTTTAGTACCCTGTCAATCACCTTAAACACTCAGTACCTCACCACTGGCGCATTGTCATTGCAGCGTGTACCATCTACAAGCTGCACTGTAGTAACTCACCAAGGCTTATTTGACAGCACCTCCCAATCCTGCGGCCTCTATCACATGGAATGAGAATGGCAGCAGTTGCATCTGAACATCACAACCAGCTCAAATTGCTTTTAATCCACGCCATCTTGACTTGGAAATTTATAACCCTTCCTTCATTGTGTTGGCTCAAAATCCTGGAGCTCGCTATCTACAACTGTAGGAGAACCTTCACCGCGTGGCTGCAGCGGTTCACGATGGCGTCTCTTTACCATCTTCTCAAGGGCAAATGGCTATAGATGATAAATGCTGCCCTTGCCATCTCAGTCTGAGGGTGCATTAACAAAAAGTTAATAGCATTTCTATAAAATCCCCTATCGTGCTTCTTTTGATCCAAGATGAATCATCTGCCTTGCATCTGCTAATTGTGTGGTTACCAATTTGCTGTTCCTAAAGAAACAGATTCTATTGCTGTGTTGCCAACCAACATAACGGCTCCAGAGAAAACAGCCTACCTGAGAGTATGTTTAAACCAGAATGTCAACTCACAGCTGGTGGTGTCAGCGTTGCATCAGACGACATCTTGTTCGAATTATTCAAAATATAGCAGATGGATTTTTTGAGAGAGTTAGAAAGGGTTCTCTTAATGCAGTGCCATAATCATAACATGCAGCTTATGTCAGGATAATGGGGTAGGGTTAATTTTCTTGGTACTTGCTTCACGGCTAGCATATTTGGAATCCCTGGTTACTTCCTCAAGTGATATTGCAAATTATTTTTGCTAATGCACTAAAAGTATGACATGAAAGGTCTGAAGCCATTTTATGATTGGTAATGTATTCCTTTCAAAACACTTATGAGCTTGTTGCAAGTGAGTTTATCATTAAATTGTCACGAGAAATGTTGAGAATGTCCCAAGACTGTAAAATCTCGCCCGAGATCAACGGACTTTTGCATAGTCCTGTCCCACTTGCTACGATTCACGTAGTAGACAGGACAGCAAAGCTCTGTCCTTAAACTCACAACCTTCTGAGCTGGCAGGTAGTTCCTGGTGATTTATTAGTGTTGGGAGCATGTTAAGAATATAATTTTTACATTTAATATTTTTAGACTTTTGCACAACCTAAGACATATTAGCTCCCCTGTGGCTATTAAGATGGTAAGAAGTCTCACAACACCAGGTTAAAGTCCAACACGCTTTCGGAGTGTTTCTCCTTCTTCAGGTTATTGCTGCCAGGCTCCCGCCTGCCGAGGACTGGAAAATTCCATGGTGTCTCCATGTGTCAGCAGAATTTCCCAGCCCTCAGCAGGCGGAAGCCTGGCAGCAATAACCTGAAGAAGGAGCAACACTCCGAAAGCTTGTGCTACCAAATAAACCTGTTGGACTTTAACCTGGTGTTGTGAAATTTCTTACTGTGCTTACCCCAGTCCAAACCTGCATCTCCACATCTGTGAATGATAATATAAAGGGCCTGCTTTTCAGAATCTTAAGAATCACAGAGCATTTACGGCGCAGATAGAGACCATTGGCCCATTGTGTCTACACCCAGCTCTTGAAATGAGCAACTCACTTAGTGCTAGTCCCCCACTTTCACCCTGTAACCCTATACATTCTAACCCATCAGATCACAGTCTAACTCCCTTTTGGAGGCTTCAGCTGGACCCACCTCCACCACACTCTCAGGCAGTCCATTGAATAAGTTTGTTAGATGAATAAGTTTTTCCTCATATCACTTTTATTTCTTTTACGATTAATTTTAAAGCCGTGCCTTCTCATTTTTAATCCTTTCACAAGAGGGGACAGTTTCCTCCTACTTATTCTGTCCAGATCCCTCATGATTTTGAATAATTCTATCAAATCTCTCTACCTCCCTTTCTGTAAGGAAGACAGTCCTAACTTCTCCAATCCATCTACATAACTGAAGTTCCTCATCCCTGGAAACATTCTTGTGAATTCTCTTCAATGTGTTCACATCCTTGTGATCACATTCTCTGCATTCTCTTCAAAGTCTAAAATGCAATGTCTAAAACTGGACATTATACTCTAACTGAGACCAAACTATTGGCTTGTACATATTCAATGTAATGTCTTTGCTCTTGTACTCAATGACTCTATGAATAAAGCCTAGAATATTATATGCATTATTAACTGCTCTCTCAAACTGTCCTAACACCCTCAATGATTTATGTACATGTACGCTCAAGTCCCTTTGTTCCTTTTTCAATTTGTTTATTTTGCACAGTCTCCATGTTCTTTCTACCAAAATGAATCACTTCATGTTTCTCTGCATTGAACTTCATCTGCCACCTGTCTGCCCATTCCACCGACTTGTTTGAGTAAGCAGAATTATTTAAGTAAGCAGAATCTTTAAGTAAGCAGAATTATTTTTAAAGTGAATTCTATCACACACTTTCAATAAATATACTCACAAGGCCAGAGGATAATGAGAACAAGTACATCCATTAAGTCTGCTCTAGCTAATTGACTTAAAAACAAATGTGAAGTCACTCTATCATGTACAACAGTGGGAAGGCCAGCATTTAATGCTGTTCCTTAGTTGGTCCTTAAAAGGTGGTGACGGGCCTTCCTGAGTTGCTGCAGCTTGAGGTGAGGAGATGCTTCAACTGTCATGTAAGGGATGAGATCCAATATTTTACCCCAGTACTGATGAAGGAATAATAACATACAGCTAAGTCAGGAGGACTTTTCAAGTTTATTTATAAGTGTCACAAGCAGGTTTACATTAACACTGCAGTGAAGTTACTGTGAAAATCCCCTAGTTGCCACATTCTGGCACTTGTTTGGGTACACTGAGAGAGAATTTGGCATGGCCAATGCACATAACTCACACGTTTTTGGACTGTGGGAGGAAACTGGAGCACCTGGAGGGAACCCATGTAGACATGGGGAGAACATACAGACTCCACACAGACAGTGACCAAGCCGGGACTCAAACCCAGGGTTCCTGGAACTTTGAGGCAGCAGTGCTAACCAGTATGCCACTGTGCTGCTGTATGTGATTCGCAGGGTGATGGTGCTCTCTTGCATTTATACCCTTTTGAGGTTTTTGGAGTTCACGACTTTCAGAGATATTGTTGAACAGATGTTGGCATGTTTCTGAATTCTACAGACAGTACAGAGTACATCTGTGAGATAGCAAAGATTTTAATGTTCACTGCCTTCAATAATGTAACGGAACGTAAAAGTTTCCATACCATCTTTTAAAGGATTTCAGGATTTTTGTCTTCACTACTTCACCCAGCAATTCAATCCAAGCGATATTCACTCTTTGATCAAAAAGCTGTTATTAATTATAAATATATTTTTACTGGGTTGGAACAGTTCTCTTTCCTATTATTAGAATGGCTAACATTACAGCAGATTTACCTTGTAGGTCTGAGCATTGATTAGATATTGATTAGATTACAGGAAAGTAAGGAACTTGCTTAATAATCCCTGAATTTAATTCAATTGACAATTTGATCTCAGTTAAAATAAATGTGGAATAGAAACAGGCAGTATCAGTAAAAACTGTGGCTTCTATTGGCATTTGGCACCATATTAGACTGGCAAACCTCCCCTGCTTCACCAGACTGACCAGTTGTGACCACAGTCCAATGCCGTTGTGGTTTACTCTTATGTACCCTCTGTAGGATCTCTCACAGTGGGGTTGGAAAGTCCCCCTCTGAACTGCTGGAATCCAATGGGTCCGATGTGGGGGAGGGGGGGGGGGGTGCTGCAAGAATAGTCTGGCCTACTCTGGTAGTCAGTTTGCGAGAGAAAGCAAATTGCACCAATGCATTACAGAGTGCACGTAGGGAACATTGATTACTCACTTGAGACATGAGGAATGAAACTGAGCCACTTCAGATCAGCCATGATCTTACTGAATGGCGGGGCAGGCTGGAAGGGCTAGATGGCCTACTCCTGCTCCTACTTCTTATGTTCTTATGACAGCATTTGTGTTGAGTATTCTCACATTTCTTTGCTTCACTGGCAGCACAGGCAGGCTCTTCCTCCTCCCCAGATAGCTTGAGGGCTGGCTCCTCACAGCACATAACAGTTCACCGCTTAGACATGACTCTAGCTGACAGAGTCTGTTGCGCTCTAGTCTGTCCTGCAGTGGCACAGACAGGGAGCATGTAGGTGGCTGTGTGGACATTTAAAATAGTGATGAGGAATGGCAAGCATGGGGCTTGGGTGGAATATGGAGTGTGAGGACCATAGTAGCTACTGGAGGACATGATGGTTGTGGGAGGGAGGGAGAGGGGGAATCTGGTGCCTGGTGTAGGCAGAGGACAAAGTGGCTGAGTGAGTGAATGGGTTCGGGGTATGAGGGGGTCCACAGACATACTGGCTGAGTGAAGATCATTCATCTTCTTCCAACATTGCTGCCCTGTCCTCTTCTGGAGTGCACTTGCACTCACCAGGGCTGCCACTGCATTGGTAGTGGGGGTGATGACCCTGCTGAAAGGTCATTCCCTGGAGTGAGGGTATAAGGTGTCCCACCTCTGCACCACTCCATCGAGCAGTCTGGTCAGAACCCCTCTGTACCCCTCTGTACGTGGCGAAAAACTGCAGCAGGCGACTGTGCAGAGGGACCTCGGGGTCCTTGTGCATGAGTCGCAAAAACCCAGCTTGCAGGTGCAGCAGGTGGTCAGGAAGGCGAATGGGATGCTGGCCTTCATAGCGAGGGGGATTGAATATAAAAGTAGGGAGGTCTTACTGCAGCTGTATAGGGCATTGGTGAGGCCGCAGCTGGAGTACTGTGTGCAGTTTTGGGCGCCGCACCTGCGCAAGGATATTTTGGCCCTGGAGGGAGTGCAGAGGAGGTTTACTAGGCTGATACCGGAGTTGAGGGGGTTGAGCTATGAGGAGAGGCTGAATAAACTAGGCTTGTACTCGTTAGAGTTTAGAAGAATGAGGGGAGATCTCATTGAGACGTATAAGATGATGAATGGGATGGATAGGATAGAGGTGGAGAGACTCTTCCTGCTCAGAAAGGGCAGTAGGACTAGGGGGCACAGCCTCAAGATAAAGGGGAGGTGGTTTAGAACGGAGTTGAGGAGGAACTTCTTCATTCAAAGGGTGGTGAATCTCTGGAATTCTCTGCCCGTCGAAGTGGTGGAGGCTGTCTCGCTAAATATATTTAAGACGCGGGTTGATGGGTTTTTGGTAAGAGAGGGGATTCAGGGTTATGGGGAGAGGGCGGGAAAGTGGAACTGAGCAGCGACAGATCAGCCATGATCTTATTGAATGGCGGGGCAGGCTCGAAGGGCTAGATGGCCTACTCCTGCTCCTATTTCTTATGTTCTTATGTAAAATGCAATGCTGGCTTTCTGGCTGTCATCCCCTGCAGTCACTGAGGAACAAGTGCTGGGAGCCATTTATGTGGGCCTCCCAGTGCTTGCGGGGCAGGCGACTCAGAGGGAGTCTGCCGCTGGAGCAACGTGAAACACATGGGAATAAAAACAAATACTTAATGAGCCGTGAGATTCGGACCATGCAACGCTCTGGGAGGATTCTCTGAACTTTCTGTGCCATTAGTAGATCCTGGGAATAGCATTTGAGCCGTTTTGAGCCCATTTTCGCCCAGAAAGGGCGCGGGGCTGATTCGCACGCGATTGACTGCATTTCAATCTTATTAGTGAAATTGGCACATGATCACCGCTCCCCCACACCCCCCCCGCCCCACCCCTCCCCCGCCCCACCCTCCCCATCCCTGGAATTCACCCACCTCTCCGGCATGATGTCACACCAGCACCAGTCACCTCAGGCCTCATAGAGTGTGGCTCAGGTGCAGCAGATGCAGGGGAGAGTGAGGAGGTGAGTCCACCATTGATAAGACACCACTCCAGAAGTTACTCAATTTCCTGCTTCCAATGTGCAACATTTTTATATATCTGCACTGAATTTCGTCATTCACTGTTCTGACCACCCAATGAGTGTAACTTGAATCATATTTGCATTGAGCTTTGAATCTGAATCATTCGTGTATATTAGAAATGGTGAGAGGATCTTGTATTTAGCACTTGCACCCATACCTGGATCCAGACTGCCATGTGATCTGAAGCTTTGTGGTCCTAGCAGAGTTCAGACTGAACTCTGGTAGCTGGTACAGCTTCACTAGCCCAGTGCGAAGGCAGGTCCGGAACTTTTGTGGAGCGAACTGCTTCTTCACTTCACCTTAAACTGCTTCATTCTGATTTCTTCATCAATTCTCCTGTGGGCGGGTTTGGCATCTTGTTTGTTTAATATCTCCACTGATCCTATCTCTACATTTGAGGAACCAGTCTGGGTCAGCAGTAGGATCTGATTGGATCTGTCACAGGGAGCTGGGTTCGATTCCCAGCTCGGGTCACTGTCTGTGTGGAGTTTGCACATTCTCCTTGTGTCTGCATGGGTTTCCTCCGGGTGCTCCGCTTTCCTCCCACAGTCCAAAGATGTGCGGGTTAGGTTGATTGGCCACGCTAAAATTGCCCCTTAGTGTCCTGAGATGCGTAGGTTAGAGGAGTTAGCAGGTAAAATATGTAGGGATATTGGGGTATGGCCTGGGTGGGATTGTAGTCAGTACAGACTCGATGGGCAGAAGGGCCTCTTTCTGCGCTGTAGGGTTCTATGATTCTAAGCTGAGTTGCTTCCAGCTCAACTACAAGCCCTGCTTGTAGTTGAAAACTGCTTGTCCCAGCTGAGTAAGTAGCAAGATGTTTATTAGTACTCCACGCTGGTACCCATTGCGATACTTCGGGCAGAATTTTCTCAGAATATTTCTAAGTGTTGAACAGACGAGAAAACGGTAGGCTTTCTCGCCGTTCTTTTCAACAAGGTAAACAACGTAAATTTATGGCACACTGTGCAAAACAGGAGGCATCATGCAATTCTCACTAGTAAGGGGGGCCTGTAAAGCCAGCTGCTAAACTCTTGGGGCGCCATTGCACAGGCACAATGTCACTCCCTACCCACCCCCCCCCAAGCCAATTCCATGGACATCTCTCCCCGGCCAATCGCCATCCTGGATATCACCCCCTTCATCTCCTTCTGATTGCCACCCCCGAAATCACCCTGCCCCCCCTCCCCAACCCCCGATCACAGTCATAGCCGATCATCCCCCCACCCCCCCCCAGTCGCTGCCCTCACTGATCAGGGGATAGTTCCCACCTTCTCTACCACCCCCCCCCACAGAGCTTGCCTCCCTGCCTCCCTCCTGTCAGGCTCCACCCTTTCTCAGGCACTGCCCCCTTGGCACTTGCCAGGGTGGCAGAGCCAAACTGCCAATGCATCATGTGCACTGCCCCACTATCCCTCAACCACTCGAGATCTACAATGGCCTCTGCTCCCTCCATAGTGAGGCTATCACGCCTGGTCCCCATTGGTGAACCCTTCCCAGGTGCAAGGCTGATTTCGCTGGCAAAACAATGCCGATAAGATCGGGAGAGATGAGTAACCAGGCGCGGACCTGATTTTCCACCTCTCACCCTGTCTTACTGCATCACCATGCTAATCGACCGACAACTTGTGAAGCAGTTCCCTGGATTTAGGCAAATTGATAAATTGCCATGGGGGAGAGAGTTCACTTCATCTTGGGCAAACAGGAACTTTACAGCTGTAGATTTCTCAGTAGCTTGGCTTGCTGATATTTACATGTGGAAACCTATCATCAGCTTTGTTAGGCATCCAAACCATCAGAGAAAATTCCTGCACCCTCAGCAGTATATCTTGATTGCTAATTCATTTGACCCAATGTTGTTGCTGTTGTGTTTTTTTTATAAGATATAATTAAACAAATCTTGTCTCCCTTCAATTTATTTCAGCTTTTCCCCATTCCCTTGAAGTTGATCCTTTTTTTCCAAAGTGCATACCTGGCATTGAAAATTGCTGATGTAAGCTCCCAGATTTGGTGGGCATTATCACCAAGGGTCCTGTATTTTACATTCACTGTACAAAATGGTCACTAGTACACAGGTTGAAATGAGATACCCTTTGTAACTTTCATGACACACTGGGCCATTAAGCAATAATCATTACATTTACCACTTTGGTGTCTAAGCTACATGGGCACTCAGAAGTTTTATATGGTTGATTGAAATCTCTCATTAATATAACATGCATATGCTTTCACATTCCCTTCTTATCTCTTTCATACTGACTTCCTTCTAATTCTGACCTGCCAGTCTGTAGCAACCAGCCAATTTTATCTGGCTGTATTCACGCTTTTTTTATATAAAAAACACACTGTTCCCATGGCAACAGTGGCCAGTGCCGGTTTTACTAGATTAACTTCATCAACCCAGAATTACAGGCACCTCCAGCACCTGCAGTAATCCATCAGGGCTTTCTATTTTCCGGCTTTGCAGGGCAACGCTTGCATGGTCCAAAAGATAGCACTTGAAGCAATTTCATATTGCAAAATAAGTGTTGTCACTTGTGCTGAGTAGTGAGTAATTGAGTCAGATCAGTCTGACTTTTTTTCCCTGCACTGTATTTAGTCTATTATTTGTACTGTAGAAGCCAACAATGCAACAGTAATTGTTGCAGATAAAGCTTGCACTTGACTCAGAATGTTATCCTAAACGCCAACTCAGCCAAAAAGCTAATTTGTTACAATCTTAGAATTACGATTGTTTCAAAAGGCAGTTGTGGCACTTGGAAATAAATAATGACCTACTTGTGTGGATTCAAAGCACAACTGCGTGGTGAAGGTTGTTCTTTGATAAGCACCTAGCAATAAAGCTCTCGAAGGCAACATGAACATTTCTCCCCTTAACCATGGAGCAAAAAATTACCATCTAGGATTACAAAAAAACACGCGCACATTAGGCTTTATTCTGCATTGTTTAACAGGCAGTGCCAATTGGGCAAACAGAGTCCATGATACTGACTGCACAGTCTTTTGACCTATTTGTCACCTGAAGTGATGAGGGTGCCATCAGAAATCAGGAAATGCATGTCCAAACTACGTACAATTCTCAATTACAAGTTATTAAGTTACTTGTTGACCCCAACACCAGGAATATACTCATGTTTTTCATTTCCCATGGGGAGATGATGGTGTGGTGGTGATGTTACTGGACTGGTAATTCAGAGGCCCAGGCTAGTGTGCCCCCCACATGGCTGGCAGGATATGAATTCAATTAATTGAAAAATAAAAATGGAATTGAGAGTTAATCTTTATAATGTGACCATGACAAGTATCATTGGTTGTTTTAAAAACCCCTACAGTTCACTAATGTTCTTTAGGAAAGTAAATCTGCCAACCTTACCCGATCTGGCCTACATGTGACTCCAGATTCACAGCAATCCAGTTGCCTCCACTACTCTGATGGGAGAGGAACCAAATGTTGGTCTTGTCAGTGTCACTCATATCCCAGAAATGCAGGAAAAATAAATAATCGCTACTGCGTGGAAGACCCCCTCAGCTATTTTGAAGGTTAGCCATTAAAGAAGACTGCGCATGTTTGCTATTAACCATTGTTTTACTTAGATAATTGTTCCTTTGTTAATTTTTGCATTTTCCTTTACTTTTATGTGTCTGCTTTTGGCATTGTGAAGTCAGATTTTATTTTGATCCATGGTTGGTTGGCAGTTGCACTGTAATTCAGTAATACCACAAGTGTGCCATGAACTGTTCCATTGAATGTCCCATTTCCTTTTTTGTGAGTTCAGGAGGTGTAAGAGGAGCATCTGAGATTACACCAGCTAAGCGTAAAGATCAAGGTAAATCTACTTCTGACATGTAAGATCTGCCTGAGGAAGTCTAACGTAATGGGATTTTTTACTTATTTATTCCCAGAGTGAGTTTTATTTAAGATTTGTTGTGATTTTTGCTATGAAATAGAAAGTAAGAAATACTTGTTTTTTAATCCTCAGTTATGGCATGTGGCTTCTGGCAAGATCAGCATTTATTGCTCATCCCTAATCACCTTTTAGAAGGTGGTAGGAGTGGCCTTCCTGACCAACTGCATAGTGTATTGTGTAGATAATGCCAAAGTGCTGTCAGTGAGGGAGATTCAGGAGTTTTACCAGTAACAATGGAGTACCTGGAATATAATTAGAGAGGCGATGGCCCAGTGGTATTATCCCAGACTATTAATCCTGAAACTTAGCTAATGTTCTGGGACCAGGGTTCGAATCCCGTCACAGCAGATGGTGGAATTTGAATTCAATAAAATATATCTGGAATTAAGAATGTCCTGATGACAATGAAATTGCTGTCAATTGTTGGAAAAACGCATCTGCTAACTGATGTCCTAGTTCCAGACACTTGACCTTCAGATAAAGAAGGGAGAAAGTTACTATGCTGGGAGAGGGCCTTTAAATCACACACTGGACAAGGGAGTGACCCACGTTCTAACATGTAGACACAGTTGGAATGTCTAAATATAGTTGAAAACAATACTTATTTGAGGCAAGTAAAAACCTCACTAATCCACTAATGGACATTCAGAGTCCTGTAGTTATAGTTTATCTTCAAACCACTCCGTAACTTTGTTTGGCTACTTGAGAGGAACCATAGTTTTAAGTATACAAGAAAACCATCATAACAGCCCGTAACACAAGCCACTGAGTTGTTTTCAAGAAGGCAATTCACCACCACCTTCTCAAGGGCAACTAGGGATGGGCAATAAATGCTGGCCAGCCAGCAACGCCCATGTCCTACAAAAAATAAAATCTCTGAGTCAGGATAGAACCATAGAACCCGACAGTGTGTAAGAGGCCCTTCGGCCCATCGAGTCTGCACCGAACACAATCCCACCCAGACCCTATCCTCAAATCCCTACATATTATACCCACTAATCCCTCTAACCTACACATCCCTGGACACTAAGGGGCAATTTTTTAGCATGGCCAATCAACCTAACCCACACATCTTTGGACTGTGGGAGGAAACCGGAGTACCCAGAGGAAACCCACGCATGGACGGTGCATTACTTTGGGGGTATTTGCAGATGGTGTTCCTATGTGCATGCTTCCCTTCTTTGTCTAAGTGGTAGAAATCAGGGGTTTGAAAGGTGCTGTTGAAAGAACCTTGGTGAGTTGTTGTAGCGCATCTTGCAGATGGCACGCACATCTGCCACTGCATTGGTGGTGGAGGGAATGAATGTTCAAACTGGTGAATGAGGTACCAATCAAGCTGGCTGCTTTGCCTTGGATTGTGCTGAGTGTGATGAGTGTTCTTGGAGCTGCACACATCCAGGATAGTGGAGAGTTTTCCCTTACACTCGTGACTTGTGCCTTGTGGGAAGTGTTAGGGAGCCCGGAGATGAGTTCTGACAGCCAAAGCCCTAGCCTCTGACAGACTCTGATCGTGATGGTATTTGTGTGGCTGTTTCAATTACGTTTCTGGTCAATGGCAACCCCCAGGATGTTAATGGTGTGCGTCTAATGACATAAATGCCATTGGCCACCAAATGAAGATGGTTAAGTTTTCTCTTGTTGTCCATCTCTCATGGACAGGAGACAGGTAGGCAAACTGCACAGATTTCCTCTCACCACTGTTAGCAGAAAATGTTTTGGATTATTTTTAATGTATGTGGTGGTATGTTTTCCCAAACCATCAGTTTGTGTAAGCTAAATTACTAATATCCTGCAGCAAACCCATGTTATGATAATCTCAGAAGGTTTGTTTATTTCATGTTCAAAACTCAGGAAAGAAGGAACACACACACACAGACATGACACACAGATGCACATACACACCCTAAAGTGGGGATGGGTAGAAATAGATTAACAGCCATACATATTATTAGTACAAGGAATGAATGTTATTTCCTGTGATTTCCAGGGTGCTAAATCATAGTCCAACGAGGAATTCTTTCACATAGGGAGTTTAAGCTTGAAGACAGGAGTTGTAGACAAAAAACAGAAAACACTACTGGCAAATCTCAGCAGATCTGTCAGCGAGCAACTTCTTCACTCAAAGAGTGGTGAATCTCTGGAATTCTCTGCCCGTTGAAGTGGTGGAGGCTGCCTCGCTAAATATTTTTAAGACGCGGGTTGATGGTTTTTTGATAAGAGAGGGGATTAAGGGTTATGGGGAGAGGGCGGGAATGTGGAACTGAGCAGCGACAGATCAGCCATGATCTTATTGAATGGCGGGGCAGGCTCGAAGGGCTAAGTGGCCTACTCAAGCTCCTATTTCTTATGTTCTTATGTTCTTATGTCTGTGGAGATGGAAATAGACCAACATTTCAAGTCTGGATGACCCCGAAGCTTTGACAAGGAACCATCCACACTTGAAACGTTGGCTCTATTCTCTCCCCGCGGATGCTCCCAGAGTCACTCCCTTTCCACTGTATACCACTGTGCCTCCACTGACTGCTTATCTTAGTTACTACTGTGGGGCCTGGCTCTGTGCAAAGTGACTAATGCATTTGTCTACTGAGCAGTTACTGCACTTCAAAAGTAATTCATTGGCCGTGAAGTATGCTGAGATGTCCTGGGGACATGAAAAGTACTATCTAAATGCAAATTCTTTCGTCCGAGCATTCCTATATGCAGGGTATTTACCTACAGATGGTTGTACATATCACAATGCTGCTGGAAATGTAGCTAGGTGCTGTATTGTTTTGTAATACATGCAAACTTTCTGTCATAATAGAATCCCTGTGTCTTTAACAAAATATATTCAAAATATAGTGCTGCATAGGGTGACTGACAATTCCAGGAACCTGTCACCCCAAAATATCCTTAAAAACATAAGAACATAAGAACATAAGAAATAGGAGCAGGAGTAGGCCATCTAGCCCTTCGAGCCTGCCCCGCCATTCAATAAGATCATGGCTGATCTGTCGTGGCTCAGTTCCACATTCCCGCCCTCTCCCCATAACCCTTAATCCCCTCTCTTATCAAGAACCCATCAACCCGCTTCTTAAAAATATTTAGCGAGGCAGCCTCCACCACTTCAACAGGCAGAGAATTCCAGAGATTCACCACCCTTTGAGTGAAGAAGTTCCTCCTCAACTCCGTTCTAAACTGCCCCCCCCTTTATCTTGAGGCTGTGCCCCCTAGTCCTACTGTCTTTTTTGAGCGGGAAGAGTCTCTCCACCTCTATCCTATCCATCCCATTCATCATCTTATACGTCTCAATGAGATCTCCCCTCATTCTTCTAAACTCTAACGAGTACAAGCCTAGTTTATTCAGCCTCTCCTCATAGCTCAATCCCCTCAACTCCGGTATCAGCCTAGTAAACCTCCTCTGCACTCCCTCCAGGGCCAAAATATCCTTCGAGCCTGCCCCGCCATTCAATAAGATCATGGCTGATCTGTCGTGGCTCAGTTCCACATTCCCGCCCTCTCCCCATAACCCTTAATCCCCTCTCTCATCAAAAACCCATCAACCAGCGTCTTAAAAATATTTAGCGAGGCAGCCTCCACCACTTCAACGGGCAGAGAATTCCAGAGATTCACCACCCTTTGAGTGAAGAAGTTCCTCCTCAACTCCGTTCTAAACCGCCCCCCCTTTATCTTGAGGCTGTGCCCCCTAGTCCTACTGTCTTTTTTGAGCAGGAAGAGTCTCTCCACCTCTATCCTATCCATCCCATTCATCATCTTATATGTCTCAATGAGATCTCCCCTCATTCTTCTAAACTCTAACGAGTACAAGCCTAGTTTATTCAGCCTCTCCTCATAGCTCAACCCCCTCAACTCCGGTATCAGACTAGTAAACCTCCTCTGCACTCCCTCCAAGGCCAAAATATCTTTGCGCAGGTGTGGCACCCAAAACTGCACACAGTACTCCAGCTGCGGCCTCACCAATGCCCTATACAGCTGCAGCAAGACCTCCCTACTTTTATATTCAATCCCCCTCGCTATGAAGGCCAGCATCCCATTCGCCTTCCTGACCACCTGCTGCACCTGCAAGCTGGGTTTTTGCGACTCATGCACAAGGACCCCGAGGTCCCTCTGCACCGTCGCCTGCAGCAGTTTTTCGCCACGTAAGTAATAGTCCTTCCTACCATTCTTCCTACCAAAGTGGACCACCTCACACTTGCCAACATTAAATTCCATTTGCCATTTCCTGGCCCATTCGCCCAGCCTATCTAGATCCTTCTGCAGACTCTCCACACCCTCCGCACAATTTGCCGTTCCCCCAATCTTGGTGTCATCAGCAAATTTCGACACCCTACACTCGGTTCCCTCCTCCAGATCATCTATATAAATGGTAAAAAGCTGAGGCCCCAGCACCGACCCCTGGGGCACTCCACTAGTCACCATCCGCCAATCCGAATAGCACCCATTGACCCCCACTCTCTGCCTCCTATTTGACAACCAATCCTCTATCCACGCTAACACCCTACCCCTAACTCCATGTCCCTCGACCTTCTGCAATAACCTCTTGTGAGGTACTTTGTCAAACACCTTCTGAAAATCCAGAAAGACCACATCCACCGGCTCTCCTCTATCCACTGCCCTAGACACATCCTCATAGAACTCCAGTAAATTTGTCAGACACGACTTCCCTTTAATGAAACCGTGCTGCGTCTGCTCTATCAAGCAATTCCCTTCAAGATGCCTCGCAATTTCCTCCTTAATGACGGATTCTAACATTTTACCTACCACAGACGTTAAACTAACCGGCCTATAATTCCCCGCCTTTTGCCTGGCACCCTTCTTAAACAACGGCGTAACATTAGCCGTTTTCCAATCTTCCAGCACTTCCCCGGAATCCAGCGACATCTGGAAAATAACCACCAAGGCATCCACTATCACCTCCGCCATGTCTTTCAGAACCCTCGGATGCATTCCATCCGGTCCTGGGCACTTGTCCACAATCAGCCCCTCCAGTCTGTCGAGCACCGCCTTTCTAGTAACAGTAATGTCATTAAGACCCTCCAGTCCTACCACCTTTCCATCGCTAACAGCCGGCAAATTATTCACGTCCTCCTCCGTGAAGACAGAAACAAAAAAGTTATTCAATACCTTAGCCATATCCCCATCCCCTACCACTAGGTCCCCTTTCTCATCCTCTAAAGGACCAACATTCACCCTAGCCAGCCTCTTCCTTTTTATATATTTATAAAAACTCTTGCTATCCTTTTTTATATTAAGCGCTAGCCCAGCTTCACAGTTTCTCCTACCCTTCTTTATCAACTTCTTTGTCAATCTTTGTTGACATTTAAAGATGCACTGAAGACCTTGATATGTTGGGGAACTATATTAACAACAATAACTTCTATTCATATAGCACCTGTAATGTCATAAAATGCCCCAAAATGCTTCACGAGAATATTACAAAGCAAAATTTGACACCGGGCAGATAGGCGATAATAAGGCAAATGGTCATAAGCAAGATCAGAGAGGTGGGTTTTGAGGATCAACGTAATAAAAGGAAAGAGAGGTAGACAGGCAGAGGTTTAGGGAGGGAATTCCAGACCGTCAGGGCAAAGTAGCTGAAGGCATAGTTATCAAAGGTGGAGCAATTTGATAAGGGTGGTCAAGCAATTCGGGGTGGTCAAGCAACTAGAATTAGCAGACCTCATACCTCTGAAGGTTGTGGGTCTGGAAGGGTTTATAGTGATAAGGAGGGGAGAGACCCATCGACATGGAGGAATCTGAAGTCAAGGACAAGTATTTTAAAATAAGACGGCACTTGACTGGGAGCCAGAATGGGTCAGCAAACATAGGGACGATAGGTAAATGATGAACTTCATAGTAGCAGTGTGAAACAGCTAGCTTCACCAGTTGCCCATAATTTTTGAGACACCTTACACTTCCAGAATATGTTGAGGTAGGCTAGCTATTTTTCAGGACAGGAAATGAGGGGCCTTAGACCTATTCTGCAATGATTTTCTGCAATATACAGTGAGCAATGATTTGGTTACAGTAGCCATTATGAGTAAAATGACATATGAATTTTAGTGCGAGTTTGATGCTAGGGCCGTAGGTTTCAATGACTGGCAGATTGTATCAAACAACATTTCCTTTTGGCTGTTCACAACCCTTTGCAGGAGGCGCACGTCCACACATTGGGCCTTTTTCAACTAAACATGGTTTGTTACCCTGGCAATGCTTTGACCAATTAGAGTCAACCTGCCTAATATAAATTTGAACAAAGCTGGGCAGTTAACTGTTCCATGCTGCATTCTTTATGGCAATGCCTCTGACTATCAGAGTCACCTTGCCAACCAATCAGCATTCTCTTCTCATGAAGTATAAATTGTTTTTCTGTTTATAATTGGTCTTCCTGTGAATCTATCCTGATGAGTGTAAGATGAAAAAGTTTGACAGCATGAGTCTTTTTCAGCAAACTCAAATTCTGTACTGCCAGATTCACTTTTCTCACTTTAAATATATACGAAAGTGTACAATCAAGGTCTAAAAACAAATTACATTGAAGACCTCAATATTCTATACAAAATATTACATTGTGCAATGCCCCTCCATTATTTTATACATGCATTTAATTTCTAAAAATAATCAGAGAGTTGATGACTTGCATCCACCCACTTAATGTTAGAGATTTCCTTTATACCTAGCATTTGTTTCAAGCCAGCAAGGTCAATTAATCTTCTCTCTTGCACTTTTCATAGAATGTACGTTTATTACACTGAACAAAGATCCACTTAACATTGGATGGACATCCAGTTTTCGGGATGCACATGGTATAGAATCTTACTTAAAATATTTGACAAATAGAATCCTGTATCCACTGCCTTCACAGGATCAAGTATTTCTGTTGTTGTAGTCTTTTATGAAACCAGCTTCTGGATATACAGCAGGAAGAAAAGCATGTGATGTATATCTAAATATGGCTAGTTTCTTGGAGTCACCTAAGGGTGGGAAGCTAAGCACACATTCATCCATATGTAATTTTCTTATTTTATTTGTTCTTCATACATTCTCTACTTTCATATGTTTCATTATCGGACCTAACACTAATACATTAAAACTTGCACCTGCTCCTGTTTGAGAGCACAACCAGTTCAACTGATAAATCAATCTTTGCATTAGCTCTGTACGATTAATCAGGATGGGAGTAATGCCCTCTAAATTGGCTTACAGTTTTTCCAGGCCTACTTAGCCTTCTCTTGAGGCCTCCAGGATTACAGATGGCTGTCTTTAGCCAATTTGATTCACTGTACGTGATGTCAAGAAACAGCTGAAGACACTGGATACTGCAGAAGCTATGGACCATGACAGCACCCTGGTAGCAGTACTGGATTCAGGCCTCCAGAACCATTCTTGTAACAATGGAGAGGCTTTCCATCATTACAGGGATGCAGGTCTAAATGTCTACAGCACAGAAACAGGCCATTCAACTCATTCTGATCTTTATGCTCAAAATAATCCTCCTCCCATCCTCATTCCTTTAACCTACCAATATGTTCTTATATTCCACGCTCCCACAGGAGCTATTTACCTTCCCCTTGAATGCAACTATGCTATTCACCTCAACTACTCTCTGTGTGTATAATTTACATTCTAACCGCTCTCTGAGAAGAAAATGTTTCCCTAGTAATGTATGTCATGAAAACACTTGTGACACAAAATTTAGTGCAAATAAATAGGTTAAATTTAGTTTTTGAGATGATTGTGGGGATTTACTCACAATAGAAGAACAAGATACTAAACTGCCATCTTCTTCAGCAGACTACTTTGGATAAATTCACAAGAAATCATGTGGTTTGGTGAAAGTTTAGATCTTAGATGGTCTTCCACATTGGTGTTTTTTGTGCAAATCTCCCTCAGTTCCTCTCTGTTGTCCTGCATCCGTATTAAGGGAATATATAAGAATACCTGTAGCAAACTCCATGACAAGAATACAATAAAAGATGGCTGGATAAAAAAAATCCCTTCCCTGAAACTACTGAAAGGCAGCCTTATAGAATCAATTCTTAACAGGAACAATTCCGAATTTTGAAATCAAAGCTGAGATGTCGGATAGAGTTTCTGCGCAGTCAATTATTTATTGCTTTGGCCAGTCCTGCTGATAAGTCACATCTCTTTTATACAGACTTGGGCTACAGATGCAACACCAACCTAAATGAAAGGGTTTTTGCATGGTTCAGGCTATTCCACACTATCTGGTTATTAAAATACTTGCATCAATTTGATCTTCCATCCATTGCATCCCTGCCAGAATTCTCAAAGTGTCAGTACTCTAGCCTTATGAATCTTATTGTAAATTCTCCCCCTCAGTCTGAAAAAATAACATTCTTGCACTAATAACATTGCAGAATTTCTTGGCTCAGATCATCAAATTATTACTGCTGAACTGATGATTAATTCATTCCTTACCTGGCTTCACATACCAATTTTATGTAATTGTATTTTCCAATTTCATTTCTGCGCTGACCATATCTTAGCTCATTGATTCTGGATTGCACAAATTGGAAGAGTGTACAGCAGTCCATCTGGCCAGTCATAATTTATTTTCCTGAATCGCATGTTTCATAGTTCTCCGAATAAATTGAGTTGAGTTGAACTGAATACAGTCAAGGTTTCAAAACCATACTTATAAATCAGAAATTCACTCAAACATGGCAGAAGTTGTTGACTTCAGTTTTAACTAAGCACTGTCGAATTATCTCAGAGATCGTAGCAGTCTGATCACTAAGAGGCAACATACAGTTTCTGGTTAAGTTTGGGAATTCAAAAGGTATCAGACTTTTAAGTGTGGAATTTCATTTTCATTGCGCTGCCAGAGCTGTCATTTTTCTGCCCTACCAGTCAAGTCTGGCATGCCTCTGCAGGACAGCAGCTGTGTGGGCATCCTCGCAATGCATCAGATGCCTGGGAAGCAGCAGGTTGTTGACATCGTACAGCACAGCGAGCTGATATGTGCCAAGATACCTCATTTCGATTACCTAGCTCTAAGCTGCAGTTTCGTGCATCACTCTATTTTTGGTCTTCTTTCACTAGATAACACCACGTGGAACCCTTACAGCTCAGCTGTGGCCATCAGGCTCTGATGTACTCCATAGAACATTGATTGTACATTAAAAGGGCTTCCACCCTAAATAATCAGGAGCTACCCAATGGTGCATCCCCTTCAGTGTAACAGTGTAGCAGGATGGGAAATCAGGAAAATGACAAGATCTCCCCAGTAGATTTTGGGCACTGAGCCAGTGAAACTCGCCTCTGGTATCTTTCAAATCATTGAGTGTAACGAAAAGCAAATCAAGTTTATTTATTAGAGTCACAAGTAGGCTTACATTAACACTGCAATGAAGTTATTGTGAAAATCCTTGAGTCACCACACTCCGGTGCCCCTTTGGGTACACTGAGGGAGAATTTAGCATGGCCAATGCACCTAACCAGCACGTCTTTCAGACTGTGGGAGGAAACTTGAGCACCTGGAGGAAATCTATGCAGACATGGGGAGAAAGTGCAAGTTCCGCACAGGCAGTGACCCAAGCCGAGAATTCAACTCGGGTCCCTGGCGCTGTGAGGCAGCAGTGCTAACCACTGTGCCACTGTGCCGCCCAAACTAGTTAGGCTCCAACAATACTTTCTATGCTAAAATAAAATCTAAAGACATACAAACTCAATTGCCCTGAAAGAAAACTGAGGAACATTTTGGATTATGAGGTGAAGGAGTGACAAGGAATGTGCAGGAGGTAAGCGTGAAAAACAAACCTGGTATCAGCCGACATTTCAAAATTCTAGCCAAAGGGCATAATAATGCTGCATGATAAGATACGGAAGAATAATTCAAATAAATTCTCATATAAATGTCAAACTGCCTGTATGGTCTATCTAACATAGATTCAATCTCACCAAACATATTTGTCGCCAACTGAAGTTATTATTATGCAGACTGTGCTTTTCCATTATTTGTGCCCAAAGATGAATGGCTCTCAACTATTTTTGTAAAATAATATGACCAAAGATGTTTTAAGCTTGGTCAAACAAGCAGGGAAATGCATGCTCGAATATTAACGTGTCAACAGAATCCACCATGGGCACAGCTCATGCAACTAACTGGCATTAGCCAACACGGGCACCACCTAACAATCCTGATCAGATGTTGGGGGTAGATATAACAGTTAGCGAAAGAGTGAATCTTCTTCAGTGTTAGAGCAACATTGTGTCAGAGACTCGAGCTTTTAAATATTATATGTATTGGAATCCTAAAAAAGTCATTTTTGTGCTTTTCTCTTCATGCATTTTAATAAGAGATTTTTTGAGTTTGACACTACCCCAAGCCTTAATTTATTATATAGTTAGATTTTGTTTCGGTAGATAGGCATCATTGCACATAATGAAACAAACCAAACAAAACCAAATAACATCCCACCAAACATTCAGAAAGATGAAACGAAAACAAGCACAGGAGAGGAAATCAGCTATCAGCAATACTCTATTTGAAACCATCCAGTTTTTGCAGCCCTTGAAGTAAAATTACCAGTTAGAATTGGCAGCACCCATCACTCTGAACCCCAGCCCAACTAAAAACCATGGATCAGGGACATTACCTTGAAGCAGACCCAGCAGTGTCAGCAAATCCACCATCGTACCATCCCAAACTCATACCACCTTCACAAAATATATGTTGCTTGATAAAATTAATAAAAAACGAATGTGTGCTCTAAATATTAGATCATTTATCGCACAATTCTTAATTGTGGAGAATTGTAGGCACTGTAGGAATTCTATGATTCTATGAATAATGGCATAGAATCCCTACTGCGCAGAAGAAGGCCATTTGGTCCATCAAGTCTGCATCAACAACAATCACACCCAGGCCCTATTCCCATAAACCCGTGCATTTACCCTGCTAATCCTCCAACACAAATTTAGCATGGCCAATCAACCTAACCTACACAACTTTGGAATGTGGGAGGAAACTGTGGGAGCACTCGGAGGAAAACCGTGCAGAAACGGGGAGAACATCCACACAGACAATAATCCGAGGCCGGAATTGAACGTGGTCCCTGACACTGCGAGGCAACCGTGCTAACCACTGTGCCACTGTGCCACCCTTTAAGGACACAGAAAAGCACAAATTGTAACATTTTTAATAGCACCTGCATGTTACGATGCAAACCCACCGTCGTGTCAATGTACTTGTGGAAGTCTGTGGTAAGATGAAAATAATTACTTCCCTGAATGTTTTCATCAGGGGGTGTAACATTATTTTGAAGTATGTATTTCATTTCCTGCTAAGTATCATGGGGAGCACTGAGCTGATAGAGCCACAGATGTACTTTAGCATGGCCTCTGCACCACTCCCTTGTCAGTATAAGATTGGTAGGGTGAACGGGTCATTAAATTCTTAGCAGTTTGCCCTTGACTAAAATAACCTTATATTCCCAGATCTGCCATTATTCAAAAGGAATACATCTAGTGTAATTTTCTCGCTCTGATATATTTCTTTGGATTAAATTCTCCCAGGTTAAACCTCTACAGGTTAATTTACATAGAAAACTGGAATTCTCCTAATTGAAAAAATATTGATGTGAACTTTGCAAGGATCTGCAAGTTGTTAGAATTATGGGGAATTTATTCTTCTCTATTTTTATCCAAGTTCATATTGAACTTAATTCATTTTCTTCTTAGTATCTACAAAAATGTTAACTTTTCTTTACTAAAAATGCTCACATTAAATTGGTCATGGTTTTAGATACCAATTAATGTGCGCCTTTGTATAATTGGATCCTTCTGCAGTTGATTTAGGCTGATTTAAGTTATTTTAAGATAACCATAAGACCACAAGATGTAGGAACAGTAGAAGACTATTCAGCCCATTGAATTTCACCATTCAGTTAGATAATGACTGTCCTGATTTGATAATCCTCATCTCCACACTCCCACCTCATTCCTTTACCCTTGATTCCTTTATTAATGAAAAATCTATCAAACTCAGCTTCGAGCGTAACTAATGACCCAGTCTCTACAACCCACTGCAGTAAAGAATTTCATAGATTCACTATCCTCTGAGAGAATAAGTTCCTCCTCACCTTTTTCTTAAATGGGCGACCCCCTTATTCTGAGATTATACTCTCTGGTCCTAGACTCTCCCGCAAGGGGAAACAACCTCTCAGCATCCACCGTGTCAATCCTTCTGAGAACCCTATATGTCTCAATAAGAATGCCTCTCATTCTTAACTTGACAATGAGTATGGGTCCAACTTCTCCTTATGAGAAAATCACTCCATACTGAGGAGCAAGTGAACCTTCTCTGGACTGCCTCCAATGCCAGTATATCTTTCTTCAGATGAAGGAACCAAAACCGTTCACAGTAACCCAGGTATGATCTAACTAGTGCCTTGTATAGTTTTAGCAAGACTTCCCTATTTTTGTACTTCATTCTCTTTGAAATAAAGACCAATATTCCATTTCGCTCCCCTATTATGTGCTGAACTTGCATACAACCTTTTTGAGATTCATGTATGACCACTTCCAAATCCCACTGTGCTGCAGTTTTCTGCAGTCTTTCTCCATTAAAATAATATTTAGCTCCTTTGGGGGAGAGGAATGGGGAGGTGCTGATGGTGGTGATTCTCCTCTGCCTATTGCTGTAGCTGGGAATCACCTCTGGCCCATTGAATTGGGTGTGAGGGCCAAAACAGGGTTCTCGCCAGGCAAATCTCTACCTATTGCACTGGCCCCGATCAGGATAAATATTCATGAATAACCTCTCAGTGGTGTGAAGCTGGGCTGGCCAGCATGTTTCAAGATGGGAATTCTTTGCCCACGAAATGTGATTAAATGCCACCTCTCAGGCACTGCCACTGCCAGCAGGAAACATCTGGTTTTCCACTGGTGTTGGCAGCATGTGGTATTTTTAACGGAGAATCACAGTCTTTATCCTTCCTATCAAAGTGCATAACTTCATATTTTCCTACAGTAAGTTCCATCTGCCAAGTTTTTACCCACTCACCTAACTTGTCTATTCCCCTCTGTAGATTCTTTGGGTGGAATTTTCCCATCCCGCCCACCACAGGAATTTGAGCGGCAAGGAGTGGACAATGGTAAGGTCCGTTGACTTCAGGCAGGGTTTTACGGTTTCATAGAACATAGAACATAGAACATTACAGCGCAGAACAGGCCCTTCGGCCCATGATGTTGTGCCGACCAGTTAAAAAACAATGGCCCACTAATCTAAACCAATCCCTTTTCGTCCATAAACCTATCCACGGATCTCTTAAATGCCCCCAAACTAGGCGCATTTACAACTGCAGCAGGCAGGGCATTCCAATCCCTCACCACCCTCTGGGTAAAGAACCCACCCCTGACATCCGTCCTATAACTACCCCCCCTTAATTTAAATTTCGGCAGGAGTGAGGCTGTAAAATCCTAATGTCCGTCTTCTATCAGTTAGCTAATCTTCTACCCGTGCTAATATATATCCCTAACATCATGGATTGTTATCTTATTAAGTAGCCTTTGTGCATTTCCTTATTGAACGCTTTTTGGAAATCCAAGTATATTACATCTATTGGTTCCCCTTTGTCTATCCTGCTCATTACCAACTCAGATAATTCTAATACATTTGTCAGGCATGATTTCTATTCAAGAAGTCAGGCTGACTCTGCTTGATTATATTATACAATTCTAAATGCTGTGCTATTACACCCTAATGTGTAACACCCTAACTCTAACATTTTTCTAATGAGAGGTGTTAAGCTAACTGGCCTATTTTTGACCTAGAGACATAGAGGGTTACAATATGGAAACAGGCCCTTCAGCCCAACTTGTCCATGCTGCTTTTTTTTTTAAACCCCTAAGCTAATCCCAATTGCCCACATTTGGCCCATATCCCTCTATACCCATCGTACCCATGTAACTATTTAAATGCTTTTTAAAAGACAAAATTGTACCCGCCTCTGTAATACCTCTGGCAGCTTTTTCCAGACACTCATCACCCTTTGTGTGAAAAAATTGCGCTTCTGGACACTTTTGTATCTCTCCCCTCTCACCTTAAACCTATGCCCTCTCGTTTTAGACTTTCCCAAAGGTAAAAGGTAATATCTTTTACCTTTGGGAAAAGATATTGACTATCTCGCTGATCTGTGCCCCTCATTATTTTATAGACCGCTATAAGATCACCCCTCCCCCCAGCCTCCTACGCTCCAGAGAAAAAAGTCTCAATCTATTCTGCCTCTCCTTATAACTCAATCCATCAAGTCCAGTTAGTATCCTAGTAAATTTTTTCTGTACTCTTTCTAGTTTAATAATATCCTTTCTATAATGGGGTGACCAGAATTGCAGTCAGTATTCCAAGTGTGGCCTTACCAATATCTCGTACAACTTCAACAAGACACTCCAACTTCTGTATTCAATGTTCTGACCAATGAAACCAAGCATGCCAAATGCCTTCTTCACCACTCTGTCCACCTGTGACTGCACATTCAAGGAGGTATGAACATGTACCCCTCGATCTCTTTGTTCTGTAACTCTCCCCAGTGCCCCACTGTTAACTGAGTAAGTCCAGCCCTGGTTCAATCTACCAAAATGCATCACCTTGCATTTATCTAAATTAAACTCCATCTGCCATTTGTCAGCCCACTGGCCCTATTGATCAAGATCCTGTTGCAACTGGGGATAACTTTCTTCACTATCCAACAATCTTAGTGTCATCCGCAAACTTACTAACCATGCTTACAAATTTACTAGCCTCTGAAGAGTGATAAATTTAGGAAGCAAGATGATATCTTGCTTCTCTGCCCAAATTTCCATTTTCATCTAAGTTCCCAAATGTACTCATTCAGTCTCACTCAGGATTTGGCCTCTCCCACTTCTCCATTAAATTTCCTATCACTCCCCAAGACCTGGCTAATGTTTCTTCAGGTTCATTATCCTGATACCTCAAGGAAGACAAAGGAGAAATGGAGGGATAAAGTGGAATTCTCCTTGTCAGTAATTATCGTGAGTTATACTTAATATTCATGCCAACTGATTCCATTGGTGAACAATTTACCCTTCAGAATTTGGGTTTTTTTCCAGAATTATTTTTATCGCTCATACAAATTTCTTCAGCCCATTAAGTAGAGTTAACTTGCTGATTTGCAATTTGATTTGCTCACAGACATCATTTCACTAGCATGGCTGATAACTCTTTGTTGGCTAATTAAGGAAATGATCCTCATTATTCTTAGTTAGCATTTCTTTTCAGAACTTGTTGAGACGATGTTTACAGGCAACCTTCTGGAGGTACAAAGAACTGGTGGATGGGTGCCCACTGATCTCTGGGCACCACAATATTATACCTTCCAGGAGTCACACACATGGAGTAACGTAGCAACAGCTAATCAAACACTGCAAACCCTGACCAAATGGTTCTGTACGTTTATAGTGTGTCCTTAATGATTCCAGGAGTGAAGACTCCTGGTATAAATAGAGCAGCATCGTGGATCAGTGTTAATCATGGATGTATGTCAGCCTTGCCATTTGAACCATTGTGTGATCAGTTTGCATTTTATTTTCACATCATAGAATCATAGAATCCCTACAGTGCAGTTGGAAGCCATTCAGCCCATCGAATCTGCACCGATTCTCTGACAGAGCATATACCCAGACGCTATCCCCTTAACCCCATGAATTTATCCACAAATTCCCTTAATCTATGAATCTTGGGGCATTAAGGGGCAATTTAGCATGACCAATCCACCAAAGCTACTCGCCTTTGGACTGTGGGAGGAAATTAGAGCACCTGGAGGAAACCCATGGGGAGGATGTGCAAACTCCACACAGGCAGTCACCCAAAGCCCAATTGAACCTGAGTCCCTGGCAGCAGCGCTAATCACTGTGCCACCCTCTGATATCACTCTGACCAGTTGCTGTACTGTTCCCTCCTCCGAGTAGCCAAGGTCCCGACATAGTGTGGGGCCTGTGTGATGCAATGAAAATTACATTGCCTTTGGAAATTTCTGCTCAGTGCTAACTGAGCAAGCATAACTGGCTTACTGTCGTCTTTGGCTAGGTTGCTGCCAACACAAGGATGCTACCTCTGGGAATAACGGAACGAGGTGGGAACACATCAGGCAGCCAGAAATTTTTCTCCAACTTTGCTCATTCCCCTGCCTTTAAACCTCCTTCTAAAGCTCTGGTAAAAATACCCCCACTACCCTATTAAACATGGACACGACCACCATTGAAAATTGAGTAGAATGAAGCACTTATACTGGGGGGTGATTTTGAGCCTGACTTAACTGCGTGCGGAATTGGTGACGCGGGCAAAAAATCCAGAGAGAATCAGAGAACGTGAATCTTGCAGGTCAGATTGCGACTTACAATTTTCAATCGCATGGAAACTCAAGAAAAACATTTTAATATATTAGCATGTCATTAGCGAGCTGCTCATAAGGAGAGGGGTCTCAGATCGGGTCCCCTGGGTGAAAGGCCCCAGCTGTACTTATGCCAACCCTCTTTCCTTAGGATGTCCAGAGGCCCTGGACTCATCTGTGAGATAGAGGAATAGCTGAAATGAGATCCAGAAACTTTGCCATGTTCATGGATTCCCACTATTGCCTCCACCATGCAGTTGAAGCCCTGCACCATGGAGCTTATGCCCTCTGTGGCCATCTCCCACTATGGACTGCACCTCTTGTACCAAAGTCTCCACACCATCCTCGCAGTGTTGGCCTCGCTGTGTCAGCATGACGGCACCATTCCTTCAGTCAGAAGGATGCTGTCAACCCTTCCTGATACTTGTGGCTCTGCCTTTGCAGCTTAAGCAGCTCTGGGGATGGCCAAGCCCAGAGGCCCATTATCAGTCAGGGGCTCAGTGGAGTCCTGGGCTCTGGTATCCCTCCCAGTGCAGGAACCCTGGGATGTCCCTGTCTCCACCTGCTGTGGCTCTGCTCTGGTGGAGGGTACAGGTGATAGTTTCGATGCTTCTTCAGTGGTGGTGTCCGAAACGTCTTCCTCAGAGCTTCTCGATCTATGGTCTCAAAGGGGTGCAGATGATCCTGGCTGCTTGACTGATTGCCCTGAGAGGGAAGGAAGATGGCATTAATGCTTCGTGGGGAATAAATGAAGGGGAAATAGTGACTCACATGAGGATTGTAGAGTTACTGTGTGCCTTGAGGATTCTCACTTTTGCCTGGAGCCCCCCAATTCACCCGTCCCAGGCTCGGTTCTGCTCATAAGAACATAAGAACATAAGAAATAGGAGCAGGAGTAGGCCATCTAGCCCTTCGAGCCTGCCCCGCCATTCAATAAGATCATGGCTGATCTGTTGTGGCTCAGTTCCACTTTCCCGCCCTCTCCCCATAACCCTTAATCCCCTCTCTTTTCAAGAACCCATCAACCCGCTTCTTAAAAATATTTAGCGAGGCAGCCTCCACCACTTCAACGGGCAGAGAATTCCAGAGATTCACCACCCTTTGAGTGAAGAAGTTCCTCCTCAACTCCGTTCTAAACCGCCTCCCCTTTATCTTGAGGCTGTGCCCCCTAGTCCTACTGTCTTTTTTGAGTGGGAAGAGTCTCTCCACCTCTATCCTATCCATCCCATTCATCATCTTATACGTCTCAATGAGATCTCCCCTCATTCTTCTAAACTCTAACGAGTACAAGCCCAGTTTATTCAGCCTCTCCTCATAGCTCAACCCCCTCAACTCCGGTATCAGCCTAGTAAACCTCCTCTGCACTCCCTCCAAGGCCAAAATATCCTTGCGTAAGTGTGGCGCCCAAAACTGCACACAGTACTCCAGCTGCGGCCTCACCAATGCCCTATACAGCTGCAGCAAGACCTCCCTACTTTTATATTCAATCCCCCTCGCTATGAAGGCCAGCATCCCATTCGCCTTCCTGACCACCTGCTGCACCTGCTCCTCTCTGGCTTGCTTCAAGGACTCTGTCCGGTTCTCGGTCCTCACCTCGGGTATCACCCCAGGTGACTGCGCCTGCCCTCAGTGGTGGTACTTGCGTTTGTCCTGCAATGAGACAGACGGGGAGAGTGTAGGTGGGAGTCCTGCTAGTTGACATGCGTGATATTTGAGTGGGAGTGGGAATGTGAGGGGCAGAGAAGCTACAAGGGATTGGAGGGGGTGGGGGCAGAGAATGCCTCATGATAGGAGTTGGCAACCCACAAGGTAACTGGGTGAGAGATCACCTTGGATGTGTGAAGGGTGTGTGAGGAGGTGCAGGGAGAGACTGGAGGCAGACTTATCCTGCCTGCACAAAAAAGATGATTAATTTTCTTGCGCCATTGTTGCCCCATTCTCTTCTACAGTGAGCTGGTACTCACTAGATCTGCCACTGCCTCCCAGGTGGGATGGTCGCGTCGCTGGATGGATGTCTGTGTGTCCATGGATAGAGGACATCCTACCTCTACTGCACATCTTCCAAGAGTTTGGCCAGGAATTTCTTGGGGAATCTTGGCACAGGCTTCCTGACAGGTATCCCGTTGTTTGGATCTGGAACAGGTCCGGGGGGGTGGGGTGTTATTGTGAAGATCCCTACTGATTGCTGCAATTAATTTGTTCCAAGCTGAGTGAACCAAAAAGTTGGAAAAGGGAAACAAAAAGTTGGTTAAGGAGGCCTAATATTCCACGAGATTCCCTGCTGCTCGTGGGATTCACACTGGTTTTCTCACTAGAGTTGACACTTCTCCAAATTCTGGGACTTGCAGTTTGTGATTCTTTAGTTGTGTAGGAGAAAAGTGTCAGTCATAGAGGTTTACAGCATGGAAACAGGCCCTTCGGCCCAACTTATCCATGCCACCCTTTGTTTTAAAACCCCTAAGCTAATCCCAATTGCCTGCTCATCCCTCTATAATAGTTGAATATGATAATGCAATGCTAATGGAGCTGCACCAGGAATCTCGAGGTTATGAGTTTAAATCTAACCATAGCACAGCACTGAATTCACTAAAACTGGTCATGTATAGGCTCACTAAAAAATAATTATAAAGGCACTGAATTATTTCAAAAGCATGACTGGCTTTCTAATGTCTTTCAAAGAAAAGATCTGGCACCGCTATTGATCTGGTACACTGTGACTCCAGTTCCACGCTACATTTACTTGCCATGCCCTTTAGGGAAAACAATTTATTTTTGTCTCAGTCATAAAAGCTCTCATGTTGAGATCTGAGGATTCCACCAGGCCTGTGTTAAACACAGCCCAATGGAAACATAGCGTTAGAGGTTATGGGGCAGCCCCTTGCAATGAGAGCGTCTGCATTGAGAGTATCAGTGGTTTCTTCCTAACTGACAAAAGTGTTTTCTTTTTCTCTTGGCTGGAATGGGGTTGTGGTGCGTTCGACGCTGTTTGGCTGCTGTTTCCAATAGCAACCAGCAGGTCAAAATAGAGCTTGGAATGTGTATGCTGCTACAAGCCACAACTTCCCTCCTCATTTCTGAAGCAAGTGCTAATTCCCAAGTGATAGTCCTCCTGGCACTTGTTCTAACATGTTTAAAATAACTGAAGCTAAAACTATGGTGAAGTGCACCGCCTGACATGCTCAGGCACTGGGGGAAGGGGGAAGGAATCTGGGACAACTAAACTGCTCATCTAACCTGGAATTCAACTCGCCATTTTTTCTTTCTGTTGTTGATTTAACTGCGAAGCTACCGTGGACTGGGATTCTCCAGCCTCGCCCACAACTGCGATTCTCCAGTCCCGCTGCAGTGAACGGAGACTTGGCCAAGCACCAAATTCTTTGCAGCGACGGGGCATGAATGGCCGGAGAATTCCAGCCCATGTATCAAATGGCTTAACTGGCCTGAACAAAATTAACTTTTTCTCTCTCGTTTTACTAATGGCATTTCATTTTTTCAGAAGGAACACTTAGAGCTGCATTACACACAGATGAATAGCTCATTACTGCTTTCAATTAAAAGGACATCCAATTTTACTCACATGTAATTTTTTCCAATAAATGTATTGAACAGAGAGAAATACAGTGCCCAATATTTCAGTGTTCAGTGAGACTCATTACTCAAATCTTAGTTTTTAATTTAAGAAGGATAATTGAAACAGAATGAATATAAATGTGTATCAGAAATGAGTGGCTTATTACCACACACAAAAAAAACTCTTCCTTTCATTTGCCATGGAGAAGAAGCTGCAATGTTAATTATTAATGCACCTATGCTCATTTCTCTTCATACCACCAGAAGGTGAGAAATGTCATGGTATGGCTGAGTGAGATCTTTAAAATAGAAAGCATTGTATCCAACGTTGAAGGATAGAACAAGTTTGAATTGACATATCTTAGCAATAACACAGTGCAGGGACATACAGTACCAATTTAACAGTTCAGTCCTAGTCTATTAAGGCAGATTTTAAAGAACTTAATCTGATATATTTACCTCCAGGACAAATTAAATACACCATCTACATCCTGTAAATAGAAACAGGTATAGATTCCTGCATGTTTAACAATGAAAAAATTAAAATGCTGTCATTTATCACATACAGCTAAAATGTGACTGGATAAACTATCAACTAAAACAATAAGGGAGATTAACGCATGTGCTTGAGGGGTAAGAGACATGTATGACATGTCACTCAAACACCTTTGGATGTACACTGAAAATGCTATATAAAAGCAAGTTGTTGATCTGATGTACTATGACTCAAATGAATGAAGATGAATACTAATATTTCATATGCACATCTACACGTTGAGATGGCCATACAAGCCATCAAAATTCTACAGTAATAATGGGTGTTTCAGTTCTATAAAATAATCATCGATGCCAATCCAACTCAAAATGTTGGATTTTACAAATTCCTTTTCTAAGAGATCTGGGGACACAAAAGACTGCGGATGGAGCTGTGATAAATGCTTGCCCTTCTGCCACTGTTTAACTGGTACAAAACGGCATTCAATGTGTCACCCGAATTTGTACTTCTGTGGTTTTCTGACCCTACCTATAATCTTATCCCTCCTTCAACCCCCACACCCCCTTCCTACCTCTGCCACTCTGGGGCTTTTGAGGTTGAAAGGCACAATTACTTATTATTAGCATTAACATTAATTTACAGAGCAGGCTGCAATGGGAAATGGATCCAGTCAAATCTTTCTTATCCAGCACCTACTCCGAGAATAGCCTTGTATTTTCTCAATGAAACCAGTTTGAAGTTCACTCATGTTGCTTTGATTGCCAGAGTATTTTGAGCTCCTTCAGAGTGAAGTTCAGCCCAGTGAGTAGCAGCGCTGCAATGCCAAAGGAAAATGGTTGGTGCCCTCTGGAGGGCAGGAGAGGTATTCACAAGGGTTTTCTTGGGGCTGTTCATTGGCAGATCCATGGGTTTAGTGATTGACGTAAATCTCGTGGAAAGCTGGTATGAACTGCTCAAGAGAAAGTTAGAGCGCAACTTTTAAAAAGACTGTTCACCCTGCAAGCGTCATTATCAGGCTGGCAGTAGAGGGGGTGGGGAAGAGGGAACAGCGCTGGGCTTATTCACCTGATACTCCACTCGCTTCAGTGCATGTCATAGATAGAATTATAGAATCCCTGCAGAGCACAAAGAAGCCATTTGGTCCATCGAACCTGTACCAATCCCATCCTGACGCCACCCTCATATCCTCATGCATTTACCCGGCTAGTTTCCCTGATACTAAGGGACAATGGCCAATTAACTTTATCCACATATCTTTGGAAGGTGGGTGGAAACCAGAGCACTTGGAGGAAACCCGTGCAGACACGGGGAGAATGTGCAGGCTCCACACAGTTATCGAGGCCAGAATCTGCCTCAGACTCTCAGAACGTTTCTGCAGCTGAAATTGCTGGCACAAGAAGCCACACAAGGTAGCAGGGCACGGCATCTGGGCACAGTAAATCATCGCCGAGGAAACCAAATAAAGGAGGCATGAGCTGTTTAGTGTCCGTGTCAGCAGGGCTACAGCAGTGCCACTTGTATTCCCTGGAGAGAAGTGACACCAGCACTGTGTCAACTCTTTCACTCCCAACTCTGACCAATAGTGCCACCAGAAATTCAATAACTTCACTAGTCTGGCAATGCAGCGTGACCAGTCTCCCTTACCCACCGTGGGCACTAATACATTTTTAACTTCCTTGAAGCAACACTTGTTCAATCAGCCCATCGTAATACAGTTTGTTCAAGTTAGGCTTGAACTTAAGCCTTTACATTCTGGCTCCGCAACTCCCCTCATTGCAATTAGTTACAAATCTAAATCCTTCTCTGCACATTAGCATATTAATTCTCCTGCATCTTTTGCTTCAGATCTTTCATGCCAATTTGCAAGCATTTTGATATTTAAATTAGCCAGCAATGTCTGTCATCAACAGGGCCTTTAAATCTCTCAAACTAAACATAGCGAAGGTTAAGGATCTTTTTGTTTTCTTTATTCTTTCGTGGGAGGTGGGCATTTCTGGAAAGGTCACCATTTGTTGCCCAAAACTGGTTTCCCTTAAAATGTGGAGGCTTTTAAGATTCAATTACAATGTTTTTGGACTGGAGTCGCGTGGGCCAGACTGGGAGCCATGTAGAACAGACCAGGAGTAACTTGGGCCAGACCAGGAGTAATGTGGGCCAGGCCTGGAGTCGTGTAGGGCAGACTAGGAGTCACGTAGGGCAGAACAGGAGTCCATAGGGCAGACCAGGAGTAATGTGGGCCAGACCAGGAGTAACGTATGTCAGACCAGAAGTCGCGTGGGCCAGACCAGGAGTAATGTGGGCCAGACCAGGGGACATATGGATCAGACAAGAAGACACATGGGTCAGAGCAGGCGACATGTGGGTCAGACTAGGAGACACATGGGTCGGACCAGGAGTCACATAGGGCAGACTAGATAAGGTAGTTGATTTCATTCCTGAAAGAGCATTCAAGAAGCCGATACTTTTTTCAGTGATCACTGACAGTTTCATTGTCACCATTACCGAGACTGGTGTTATATTTCAGATTTATGAATTAAATTTAAATTCCATCAGCTGTCAGGTTACAGCTTTAGTGACATTACCACTATGCCACCAGTCCCCAGTGGGGAATGCACTCTGTTATTGGTGTAATACCCTTACCAAGGCCAGTCCTCTGCTACAATACTGCTTTATTAGTAAAAAAGAAAGGCCATGTCTGCAGCTTACAACAAACCAAGGCCTGTGCTTCAGATCTACATAACCATGGTCCAAGCTGTGAGCATGGATTATAAACTTCTGCCATTTGGTCTCTCATTGGGCGAACACCCGCTCATTTAATAGGGAAACTTGTATTCCACAAAGTCTAGAGGGGGATCTGTTACTGACACATTGTGTCCTTCGCAGCCACTGTAACAATTGTCATGTGAGATGTCACAATGTTTTCAGTCACCAGATCCATGACTTTTAAGTAGCAAGTGCAGCAGAGACAGGAGCACATTGACTTAACATCTAGATGAAATAACACTGCCATGGTTGGTCCACTGTAACCAGATTTGGAACAAAAGGTCCAAGTTGTGGATAAATCTCACTCTCACCTGGCCCCGAACTCTCACTCAGCATCTTTGCTCTGTTGACTGGTGGAGTTTCTAAATGGTATTAATAAGCCATGGTTGTAGGGCAACATGGTGGCATAGTGACTAGCACTACAGCAGGGACCTGGGTTCAATTCACAGCTTAGGTCACTGTCTGTGTGAAGTCTGCACATTCTCCCTGTGTCTGTATGGGTTTCCTCCCGATGCTCTTGTTTCCTCCCATAGTCCAAAAGACACGCTGGTTAGGTGCACTGACCATGCTAAATTCTCCCTCAATGTACCTGAACAGACATCAGAGTGTGGCGATTAGGGAATTTTCACATTGCAGGTTTATGTAAGCCTATTTGTGTCAGTAATAAAAAAAAGCAATGTCTCCTTCTCAATATTTTCGCAATAGCCATTAGGTACAGCATAAAAGCCGAGTGAAATGTAAAATTAACACTGGAGTCAAAGCAAATCACCTGATGATTCTGATAAAACAGAACAGAGCACCTCCTGTGTGGAAAAATGGAATTGCACTTATTATTTATTTTTTCATGTGATGTGAGCATCTCTGGCAAAGCCAGCATTTGTTACCCACCTTAATTTCCCTCGAATTGAGGGGTTTATTTGACAAATTTTGGAGGGCAGTTGTGTGGAGTTACATGTAGGCCAGGTAAAGATGGCGGGTTTCGTTCCCTAAAGAGCATTAGGGAACCAAATGGGTTTTTACAATAGTGGATAATAGTTGTCATGGTCACCATTCCAAGCTTTATATACTAGGTTCATTAATTAAATCTAAATTCCACCAGTTGCCATGGTGGGATTTAAACTCATGTATTCAGTGCATTAGCCTGGCCCTCTAGACTACCAGTCCAGTGATCTATTATCATTGGTATGGATGGGTCTGAGATGAAGTTATCTAAGTGAGGATCAACAGAAACTATTGGAAGCAAGGTTGTTGATAAACTTTATCTTTTATTAAACATTCGTCCATGTACAGTGCAAGACTTAGCACGATGCTTCATAGAATCATAGAATCCTACGGTGCAGAAAGAGCCCATCTAGTCAAAGAACAAAGAACAAAAACAGCCCGGGAAACAGGCCCTTCGGCCCAACAAGCCCACGCCGCCATCTTAACACCAGTCCCCCCCTCCACCCATGACCCTTATCTAATGTTTTATGGCCATCCACATTGAGGGAAACTAATTTAGGGACAATTTATTACTGCCAATCAGCCTAATAGCACATCTTTGGGGTGTGGGAGGCAACCGGAGCACCCGGAGAAAACCCACGCAAGCACGGGGAGAACGAGCAAACTCCCACAGACACTGGCCCAAATCCACGTGTCTGCACCACAAACAGTGATAGTCACTGAGCTGTTGTCTTGCCCAGCATCTGGTCCAGTTTAGGCACACACTAACGACATGAAGCACTAGGCCACTCTCGAACAACCAAGAGCAGCCCAAGTACGACCCATCGCGTGTACGCCCCTCATTGGACAACAAGGCGGACCGACTTAAAACCTGTGAATGAAAAGAGAAAAAACATTATTATCATACCATATCCATTTACCATACCAGGGACACCCCAATGCTAATGAACCTTATGTAAAACAATCTCCTATATCCACCCATCTCCAACCCACTCATGTGCCTGTCTAAGTTACTCTTAAACAACTCTTGCGTGTTTGCCTCCACCACCTTACTTGGCAGAGCATTCCATACCCCCACAACCCTCTGTGTGAAAAACCTCCCTCTAATATCTGCGTTATACCTGTCCCCCCTCACCTTAAGCCCATGGCCTATCGTTCTGTGCGTCTCTATCATAGGAAATAGCTTACCTCTGTTTACTCTATGTATACCCTTCATAATCTTATATACCTCTATTAGATCCCCCCCTCAGTCGCCGTCTTTCAAGGGAAAACAGCCCCAATTTGCTCAATCTTTCCCCATAACCCAGTCCTTCCATACCAGGCAACATCCTGGTAAACCTCCTCTGCACTCTCTCCAGAGTCTCCACGTCCTTCCGGTAGTAAGGCGACCAGAACTGGACGCAGTACTCCAAATGCAGCCTAACCAACATTCTATACAACTGCAACATTAGACTCCAGCTCTTATATTCTATACCCCTTCCTATAAAGGCTAACATACCATAGGCTTTCTTCACAACCTTCTCCACTAATCAGCACTAATCACAAACCCATCCAGACCCCATCACCATATCCCTACATATTTACCCACTAATCCTTCTAACTTATGCATCCCGGGATACTAAGGGGCAATTTAGAATGGTCAATCAACCCAGCCCGCACATCTTTTGACTTTGTGAGGAAACCGGAGCACCCGGAGGAAACCCACACAGGCACAGGGAGAATGTGCAAACTCCTCACAGACATGCAGGCCAAGTAAGGTTGGCGGATAAAGCTTCACATAGAACTATGCCTTTACATATTTAACATTAATGTTCTAAATACATTTCCCTCCCCAAGTCTCTGACTTTGTTAATTACATTATTTACATTATCCCACATGTGACACTACCATTATGTCAGTTTCCTCACATTATAGAACCATAGAATCCATATAGTGCAAAACGAGGTCATTTGGCCCATTGGACCAGCACCAACTCTCCGAAAGAACATCTTACACGTGCTCACCCTTCTGCCAGGCTCATCTTCCCACCCACACCCGGCAGCAACCCCACGCATTTACCATGGCTAATCCATCCACTCTACACATCTTTGGAAACTGGAGAACCTGGAGGAAACCCACACAGACACAGGACGAATGTGCAAATTCCACACAGGCAGTTACCCAAGGCTGGAATCGAACCCTGGTCCCGGGCGCTGTGAGGCAGCAGTGCTAACCACTGTGCCACTTTGCTGCCAATTATGGCAAAACACAGTAACCTGACATACTTTTGAAATAATTGGCGGCAAAGTGGCACAGTGGTTAGCACTGCTGCCTCACAGCGCCAGGGACCAGGGTTCAATTTCAGCCTTGGATAACTGCCTGTGTGGAGTTTGTACATTTGTCCTGTGTCCTCCAGGTACTCCAGGTACACCAGTTTCCAAAGATACGTAGATTAGGTGGATTAGCCATGGTAAATGCATGGGGTTGCCGGGTTTGGGTGAGAAGATGAGCCTGGCAGGAGGGTGAGCATGTGTAAGATGTTCTTGTCGGGTTGCAGTATGTCAGGTTACTGTGGCAGAAATAGCTGCAGCCATTTTACATTAGATTGATTGCAATAGATATGGTTGGAACTTTAAATTTCTGCAGGAGGGTTGTGTGTGAAGAACAATAATAGATCAATCACCTGCTTTGCTATCCACTGAGATCAATGAAATGGAAGTTTGACAGGGCATGGAGAATCTATGACTGTACATTGTACATTCCCATCCAAACACTCCCTACAGAGGTTGAAAGTTCCACACTATGGGGTAGATTTTGCCTTTGTGTGATCATATGAAGGAGGTGATAGTGAGTTAGGTACCTAGATTTTATCAAGCCTGGTAGTGGGTTAGGAGGCTAGGGTGCTGGTAAAATGCTGGGAAGCTGCTTCAGGGAGGCTTCCTGATGTGGCTGGGTGAATCAGAGACAGGCAGTTCATTTACATAATTGAAGAAGTTCTGATGAAAGGTCATTGACCATAACATTGACTGGGTCCTCTCTCCACAGATGCTGCTCTGCCTTCTGAGTATTCCTAGCATTTTTTAAAAATGGGTAACTGAAAGACAACTTGATAGCCATTCTTCCAGGCTTCCGGCAGGACTAGGTTCAGAAGATTCCACCCACCTTCATCCATTTAAAACAGTTTGCGTAAAGTCAAGGCCCATTTCTTAATGTTATTTTACATTATTAAACATCCCATGACAATGTTAAAGAAAAGCAGGGGAGTTCTCCTGCGTCCTGACCAATATTTATAGCTTAACAAAGACAGCAGTAACTGTTATTCACCTCACTGATGTTTGTGGGGTTTTGCTGTGAACAAAATAGTTACCTCATTCACCTCCACTGTATTACATCAGAAGTAATCCATTGGCTGTAAAGAACTTAGAGATGTTTTCAGAATGTCAAAGGCACTATATAAATGCAACCTGATTTTTCTTTCTATTTGTATGGCAGGTGCATGCCAATTATTTTACAATGCATTTCCTCTACATGTCCAGCTATTTCACAGTGTGTTTCCTGTGATAAGTGCATGTCCAATTAAAATAGCTCGTGTAAAGCTATTTATTCATCATATCTGGTCATTCTGTGAGAGGTATATGCCCAGTTATAGTGGCATAATAGTTTGAAGAAATAATTATAACCATAAGCCTGTGAGGAACAAATTACTCGCTATATATATGCGAACATGTGGGTGTTGACTGATCCTATCTCAAACTAGGACAATATGTACAGTACATGTTCTGGCTGGCAAAGCAAAGAATGGAATGTACTTCACAATTAATTTTTGTACTCCAGAATTCATCAAACCTTCATCTCCATTCACAGTAAAACATATACGGCAGTTCAAAAATACAGTTCCTTGAGATGACAATCTGTACTAATGTCTTCAAGGCACCTTCCTAAGTATGCCTCATAATGTGTACTAGGAATGTCTATGTGCACTGCAGCATTTGATGTGTGCAGCAAGCTTGTTAACCATACAAGTGTTGAAAAGTATTATAAGTACAGGTCATAACTCAACTATTGTTTTAAGAATGTGTGGTGAATGCAAAGTAATTATTCATTAAGTACCCTATCATATTTCTTAGAAACGATGGCACAGTGGTTAGCACTGCTGCCACACAGTGCCAGGGAGCCATGTTCAATTCCAGCTTTGGGTCACTGTCTGTGTGGTGTTTGCATGTTCTCCCTGTGTCTGCATGGGTTTTCTCCAGGTGGTCCGGTTTCCTCCCACCGTCCAAAAATGGGTGGCTTAGGTTGATTGGCCATGCTAAATTAACCTTTTGTCAGGGGGAATAGCAGAGTAAATACGAGGGGTTATGGGAATAGATTCTGGGTGGGATTGTGGTCAGTGCAGACTTGATGGGCTGAATGGCCTCTTTCTGCACTGTAGATTCTATGATTCTATGAGAAAGTACTTCATATCTGATAAATTACACAGAAGCCCTTTAGACATACAAGAAGAATTTGCAAACAGCATCAGGTTAGCAATTAGTTCATCTGTTTTTAGTGTTATTAAATGAGGAAGCAATGTTCCTGAGCACATTACGAAGCCTATTTGCACATATTCAATTATAATTATTAACATATTCAAACTTTGCGATGCACCTGAACTGGCAGGTAGAATTTCAAAAGGCATCAGACGTGTTAGCACTTTTCTTAGGGTCTCCCCAGACACCTCCATAACTCTCCCCTCTGCTTCCTGTGCCCCCAAGTGTGGTCAGGTGAAAATTTTGAAGATGTGTGTGCAGGTATTCCCAGCCTCTGGGAATTCCAGCAAGGCGCCCTAAGCAGGAGAACCGCTGTCTTTTAACCAGGCATAGATTCCACACTGAGCTCAGGGAAGGCCTCAAGAATGAAGAAGGGAAAAGTAATTTATCCCAGGAAAAAATGATTAATTTTGGGGAGCAGGTGGGATGGAAGGCAGATGACCATAAAATAGACAATGACTTTCTAATTATTTAAAATCTTCTTCAGTTTTGATCTTGGGTGTCCTGCTTTGCAGATGTTTGATGTTGCTCTGATTTATACTTACACAGTGGACTGGTCAGCTCTCTTGTGTGTGTAGGTGCTCATTCCGTGTACTCACTGTTTGGAATGAGAACAGGGTCAATGGCAAACAGTCAGACTGGAGTCTCAGCTCAATGTACTTCCATCCACTCCAGAGATTTGGCAGGATTTCTTGTCTCTTGTATCAAGTTTAGGAGTTATTCAGTGAACCTGCAATTGTTTCATACTATAATTGAGTTACTGACACTGAATACATCAAGTATATAAGGATCTTTTGTATTAATCACTTTATTCATAGGTTTTCATTTTTTCTAGTGTTTTGGTCAAAGTATTATCTACACCCAGCACCGAACTCACATGATCTGGATCATTGGTGTCTCTGGGGGTTTACTGGGAATTAACTGGTCGCCATATTTCCTTTATTACAAAAGTACTTCATTAGCTAGAAAGCATTTTGAAACATCTTCAGGTTGTGAAAGGCATTTATAAATACAGCTCTTATTTTCTTGTTAATCATTATAAAAATATGCTACTTAAAAGCAAAAGTTAAAAGAAAGTTGAGTATTTAAATGATGGTTGCAACAGGGTGACTGTAAAAACTAGTAGCAGCATCAATAATTAATAGGCAGCACATAGAACATAGAAAAACTACAGCACAAACAGGCCCTTTGGCCTACAAGTTGCGCTGATCATATCTCTCCCTACTAGGCCTCAATCCTATTAAACCCCATGTACTCATCCAGAAGTCTCTTAAAAGACCCTATCGAATTTGCCTCCACCACCACCGACGGCAGCCGATTCCACTCACCCACCACCCTCTGAGTGAAAAACTTACCCCGGCATCTCCTCTGTACCTACTCCGCAGCACCTTAAATCTGTGTCCTCTCGAAGCAACCATTTCAGTCCTGGGAAATAGGCTGAGATTCCACCCAATCTACACCTCTCAACATCTTATAAACCTCCATCAGGTCACCTCTCATCCTTTGTCTCTCCAGGGAGAAAAGTCCGAGCTCCCTCAACCTATCCTCATAAGACATGCCACCCAATCCAGGCAACATCCTTGTAAATCTCCTCTGCACCCTTTCAATAGCCTCCACATCCTTCTTGTAATGAGGCAACCAGAACTGAGCACAGTACTCCAAGTGGGGTCTGACTAGGGTCTTATAAAGCTGCAGCATTATCTCCCGACTACTAAACTCAATCCCTCGATTGATGAAGGCCAGTACACCATACACCTTCTTGACCACATCCGCTACCTGCGACCCCAAGGTTCTTTTGATCCTCTACACTGCGAAGAGTCTTGCCCTTGTTATGATACTCCTTCATCCCATTGGACCTGCCAAAATTGACCACTACACACTTATCTGGGTTGAAGTCCATCTGCCACTTCTCCGCCCAGTCTTGCACCATATCTATGTCATGCTGCAATTTCTGACATCCCTCCAGACTATCCACAACACCACCAACCTTTGTGTCATCGGCAAACTTAACAATCCATCCTTCCACTCC
The DNA here is from genome assembly GCF_965287045.1 of Carcharhinus amblyrhynchos. Taxonomy (NCBI): domain Eukaryota; kingdom Metazoa; phylum Chordata; class Chondrichthyes; order Carcharhiniformes; family Carcharhinidae; genus Carcharhinus; species Carcharhinus amblyrhynchos. Next base: position 29,937,174 of record NC_137334.1, on the reverse strand, counting down.
CTCATCCAGGTCATTTATGAAAATGACAAACAGCAAGGGTCCCAGAACAGATCCCTGGGGCACCCCACTGGTGACCGACCTCCATGCAGAAAAAGATCCATCTACAACCACTCTCTGCCTTCTGCAGGCAAGCCAGTTCTGGATCCACAAGGCAACAGCTCCTTGGATCCCATGCCCTCTCACTTTCTCAAGAAGTCTTGCATAGGGGACCTTATGAAACGCCTTGCTGAAGTCCATATAAACTACATCTACCGTTCTGCGTTCTTCAATGTGTTTAGTCACATTTTCAAAGAGCTCAACTAGGCTCGTAAGGCACGATCTGCCTTTGACAAAGCTGTGCTGACTACTTTTGAGCGTACTAAACTTCCTTAAATGTTCATAATTCCTGTCCCTCAGGATCTTCTCCACCAACTTAACAACTACTGAGGTTAGATTCACCGGCCGGTAATGTTCTGAGTTATCCCTATTCCCCTTCTTGAATATAGGAACCACATCTGCAATCCTCCAGTCCTCCGAAACCTCTCCTATCTCCATCAACGATGCAAAGATCACCGTCAGAGCCTCTGCAATCTCTTCCCTCATCTCCCACAGCAACCTGGGGTACATCCCATCTGGTCCCGGCGACTTATCTATCTTTGTGCTATTCAAAATTTCCAACACATCCTCTTTCTTAATGTCCACGTACTCAATCTTTTCAGCCCACTGAAAGCCTGCAGTACAACCACCCAGATCATTTTCCACCATGAATACCGAGGTAAAGTATTCATTAAGCACTTCTGCTATTTCTACTGGTTCTGTACAAACTTTCCCACTTTCACATTTTATAGGTCCTATTCCTTCACATCTCATCCTTTTACTCTTCACATATTTGTAGAACGCCTTAGGGTTCTCCTTAATCTTACCCGCCAAGGCCTTCTCATGACCCCTTCTGGCTCTCCTAATTTCCTTTTTAAGTTCCTTCCTACAAGGCATATACTCCTCTAGATCCCTAACATCGCCTAGCTCTCTGAACCTTCTGTGCGCCTTTCTTTTCTTTTTAACTAGGTTCGTTACAACCTTCGTGCACCACGGTTCCCGTAACCTACCAAAACCTCCCTGTCTCATCGGAATGCTGCCATTTTCACTCTAAGTGCTCCCACTGGCGTGAAAATGGGAGGCTTTTGCGCTGACACCAGGGGCATCTTTAGGTGGGATTCACCCACCTGCTGGATGCAAATATATGTCCCTCAATTCATGCCCACCAACCCGCTTGTTCAGAGAGAAAGGGCACCCCAATCTCCACATTCGTGGACAGGTCACCCCCCACAACTCCCCTCAAATAAAAATAGTGCCAGTTCCTCCACCCCCCCCCCCCCCCCCCCAGCCCCCCAACCAGGGGAGTACCACCGACCCCTCAGCAAAGGGTGGCATCCTCCCACTGAGCACTCAAATAATGGGTCACCCTCCCACCCCTCCGCCTACACGCAGGTAGGATGGTGATGGAGACGAGATACCGCTTTCACTAGTGGGGGGATGGGGTGTTCCCTTCTCCAGAACTGCTCACTCAGTCCCAATGTATTCTCACAGCTTTTATTTGACGTTGTTGTGCCTTCCTAGAGCACTGAAACCTTTGAAGTCCTCTGTATTATGTTGAAAACCTTTGAATTCTTTCAATTTCAGTGCTTTGAAATAGGCTTTGCTTAACAGCTGAATAGTTTTCTACTCAGCCTCCAGTCTGACACTGTGTTATGTGTGTATTTATCTTTCCTTTCATGGCTGAATGTATTTGAAATACTAACCCTGGCCCCCGCTATCATTGTTTCTAACCACAATGTTTACAAAGAATGATTGACAGCTGTGGTTTCTTCAAAGGGAATAAGTGGTCTTCAGAAGTGGGGCAAATGGCCACTGGACCTAATTCCATGAGGATCCAACATGCCAGGTTCATGCTCGACATTACCAGCACCAAACCCTGCACGATGAGTTTCCCACTGCAGAGGTGGATGAATAGCGGGAGGGCATTGAATTCTGCTTTGAGTCCACTAATGAGATTTAAAACAAGCATTTTGAGTAGCCATTGGGTTGCCGCCTGCTCTGAGTGCCAATCAGGGCTGGCAGGAAGGGTCAGGTGAATCCTGATTACCTTCACCCCCAGCGGGGAACCCGATTTTTGGCCAATGCACCATTCAGCGGGGCATCAAGATTCCCCTGGGCTATCTGATAAGGCTGGTGAATTCTGCACAACATCTTTAGCTGCTTTGCAATTTAAAGCACTCTTGAGGAGGAACAATAGAATTTGACAGAAGTGAAGGAGGCCACTTGACCCATTGTGCTGTTGGAAAATACTTACCACTTAATTCCATTCCCCTGTTCTTGTTTTGATAGCCGTTTAAATATTTCTTATTTAATATACATTCACCCCCATTTAAAAACTATTATGGATCCTGCTTTTCCGATTGGTCCTTCTGGTGTTGAATAAAACTCTTGTAAAGTATTTAACTTAGCGACTCTTTATAATTATTTGGTATTGATGTTAAATTGGTATCCAGGTGACAGACCAGTGGAGATAGTGCAGACTGTCACTGCAGGGTGAACCAATGCAATGCCTTCAGGATCAGTCCAAACATGCTGATACTCATCTATTTTCCAATCCAAACCTACATGTCATTCTAACTATGAGTAAGCTAGAGTTTTCATTTAATGCAAGGCTGACTTTGGTTAGCATAAAAAGCTCGTTTGTCGTTTTGTTTATACAAATACCAAACTCAATAATTTGCAAAGCTATTTCTTTTCAACTGAATTAATGCAGTTGGAGAGATTTTGCCTGGTTTTGTAAGTCATTAGCTGTTTGACAAGTGCTAAAGGGTCATTATTGCAAGTGCATTGCGATTTGATGGTATTTGTTGTCACTAACACGATCTCTTTCACAGGATTGCTTGCAGAAGAAGTTTGGCATGTTTCCAAAGCTAGTGCAAAGTTGGCATGCACAATCGGCAATGTATCGAGGCTGGGCATCTCTGATAATGCCTTAGACCAGCCACTCAATAGATCAATAGGAGCGCAGATCCAGTGGCCCATGCCTGTTAGTACCATCTCTCAAATCTGCAGGTCTCGAGTCCAGCTTCCTCCGTGAGTGCAAAATGCTTGCTGTCGGAAGCAGGCAAGACAAGGCAACCGGACGGGATGTCCAGAACCAGGGGTCACAGCCTGAGGATACCGAGTAGACGGTTTATGACCAAGCTGAGGACAAATTTCTTCACCCAGAGAATGGCCAGCCTATGAAATTTGCGACCACAGAAAGTCATTGAGGCTAAAACATTGTATGTTTTCAAGAGGCAGTTAGACATAGCACTTGAGTTGAAGGGGATCAAAGGATATGGGGGGAAGACTGTTCAGGCTATTGAGTTGGATGATCAGCCATGATCATAATGAATGGCAGAGCAGGATCGAAGGGCCAAATGGCCTCCTCCTATCTTCTATGTTCCTGTGTTTCCAAACATGCAGTCAGCTGCCATGAGCCAAGTGCCACCACAGTAAGGTTGGTGAAGGTGACTCTTCTCCTGGAAACCTGACTCTCTGCTGGCACATAGAGTTTGTAACTGCGGAGAGGGTCAGTAATGATCCTAAATAAACAAGGGGAATCAATATGTAGGTGGTTTGTTAGATTTCTCTCTTTACATTCCAAGATGGAAGTGACCACATCAGAAAGACTCCAAATTTTATGTGAGGATTAAGAGGATATTGCCAGGACTGAAGAATTTTATCAATGAGAACAAGTTTGTTTTTTCTTTGGAACAGAGGAGGCTGAGAGGAGGTCTAACTGAAGTGTATAAAATTATGATAGAGTGGTCAGGGCCTATTTCTGTTAGCAGAGAGGTCAGTAAGCAAGGTCACAGATTTAAAGTAATTGGTGAAAGGTTAGGGGAGAGGGGAATTGAGATTGGCAGGGGTGTCTGGAACTCACAACCTGAAAGAGTACTAAAACACTGAGCTATATACCTGAAGTGCTATCACCAACAAGAGCTATGGGGAAGAAATTGGAAGGTGGGGATTAGACTGGATAGATCTTTTTCAATGGCATAGGCACAGTAGACATAATTGCCTCTTTTTTGCGCTGTTAACCTTTCTATGTTTCTATTACCGGACATATTAGACAGATCTTGTATTTTATTATTCATCGATATTCGCCTAACATTTGGAAGGGAGCACTCGGTTTATATTCATGTGATAAATAATGGCCGCTGGACCCTCAAGAACTGTTCAATGGTCATGTGCTAAAGTTAGAATTGCTTTTAAAGAAGTTACTTTCCTGACCAACTGGCACCAAAGAAAACACCAGTGTGCTATGCTGCTGTGGTTGATCAGAATGTCTACTGTATATTTGATTTCTAATGACCTTGGCCAGTGTTGACCCCTCCAGTCATCCTCGCAAATTGTTGCATTCTGAAATTTCCTGTCCTCCTGTCAAACTGGAAAAGCTCCTTATTATTCAGGCTGAGTCAATAGCCTTCCCTCAGTATAGGATGTTGGACAGTTGACAATGATCCTTATGGTCCTTTGAACTGTGTAATGAAGTTTTTCACTGGATCTGTCCATCCACCAAAATCTGGGGACGACTCTCCCAGTCCAGTGTGCTTCTCCAGCGGTGCAATGGGCCAGAACACATCAGCGGAGGCTGTTTTGCAAGCTTCCTTCTAGGCACCATGACCATCGCACATCTCCAGTTCTAAGATTTTCAACGTGTAGATCAGGGGTCAGGGAGATCGGGGCTGGCCTGGAGAGGGCTCTGGGAGGCCAGCGATTGGGGTGGCTTGGGGGGGATGGGGAACAGTCAGAAGACCAGTGATGGGAGTGTCGGGAGCAGGCCAGTGATTGATATAGCTCTAGAACCTTCTGAAAATGTGATTTAAATCATAAACTTCAGATGATTCTGACTGTGTGACATCAATGGTTCTGAAAATTGAAGCCAGTTCTTACCTTTTGGTAACTATACCACTGATCCACAGTGTCCCCCCGCCCCCCGCCCCCCCCAAAGAGATTCCCCCATCCCGTTCCCCAGTGGAACTCCGTCCACCTCTCCACCATCAGCCACCCAACTGCCATCCTGAGGCTGAGCTGCCCTTGAGTGTAGGCCTCAGGAACCTGCTGTGCTGCATAGATCTAACCCAGCTTGAGTCATAAAATCAGGCAACATAGAAAGATTTCAAGGTAAATAATTTCAAGAGTCTCAATCGCCTCTCCATTTCAAGTTACAGCCCATTGTGTCTGCCCCAACAATCACATATAGAGTCATAGGGTCCAATTTTACCATCAAGTTGTGTCCATTTACAGGAGTGAAAACATGGTGAAGTCGGGCGTGAGGCACATGGCTTGATCTGCGTCTGCCCCCTCACTGGTTCCCCCTTCACTAAGGCCCAAAAATGTCCGCAATCGTGACTCCACCTCAAATGGGCACGATGGCCATTTAAATACCTTTAAATTGACTTTGTGGGCTGCACACCCAACCTTACCAGCACTTTCCCCTTTACCATCATGTTCGCCCGTCCAGGTTCGCTGCGAAACAGACAGGCCCTACAAAAGTCTGATTCGGACACTCCTGTTAGTGAGGAGGTTAGTGCTGAGCATCCAGCAGCCCACTGCTTGAGATCGGTGTTTTGGGGGGTTTGGGGGTTGAGGGGGAGCTGCTGCCACTCTGCCTGAGATCAATGAGGGGGAAGGTGGGGTGGGGGGGGGGGGGGGTCCGCTACCAATTTGTCTGTGATCAGTGAAGGGGAAGGGGGGGTCCACTACCACTCTGTCTTTGATCAGCGAGGGGGAAGGGGGGGTCCTTCCCCCCCCAGATCATATAGATGATCTGGAGAAGGGGGCTGAGTGTAGGGTGACAAAATTTGCTGATGACACGAAGATGAGTGGAAAAGCAAATTGCACAGAGGGTGTGGAACGTCTGCAGAGGGATCTGGATAGGCTGAGCGAATGGGTGAGGACCTGGCAGATGGAGTATAATGTTAGCAAGTGTGAGGTTATCCACTTTGGCAGAAATAATAGTAGGAGGGATTACTATTTAAAGGGCGAAAAGCTGCAGCATGCTACGGTGCAGAGGGACCTGGGGGTCCTTGTGCATGAGTCGCAAAATCCCAGTCTGCAGGTGCAGCAGGTGATCAGGAAGGCAAATGGGATGCTGGCCTTCATAGCGAGGGGGATTGAATATAAAAGCAGGGAGGTCTTGCTGCAACTGTACAGGGCACTGGTGAGGCCGCAGCTGGAGTACTGTGTGCAGTTTTGGTCACCGCACTTGCACAAGGATATTTTGGCCTTGGAGGGAGTGCAGAGGAGGTTCACTAGGCTGATACCGGAGATGAGGGGGTTGGACTATGAAGAGAGACTAAATAGACTGGGCCTGTACTCGTTGGAGTTTAGAAGGATGAGAGGGGATCTTATAGAGACGTATAAGATAATGAAAGGGATGGATAGGGTAGAGGTAGAGAGATTCTTCCTGCTTAGAAAGGACAGCAGGACTAGAGGGCACAGCCTCAAGATAAGGGGGGGGACAGTTTAGGTCGGAGTTGAGGAGGAACTTCTTCACTCAAAGGGTGGTGAATCTCTGGAATTCTCTGCCCGTTGAAGTGGTGGAGGCTACCTCGCTAAATATATTTAAGTCATGGGTAGATAGGTTTTTGACAGACAAGGGAATTAAGGGTTATGGGGAGAGAGCGGGAAAGTGGAACTGATCCACTTCAGATCAGCCACGATCTTACTGAATGGCGGGGCAGGCTCGAAGGGCTAGATGGCCGACTCCTGCTCCTATTTCTTATGTTCTTATGTCCACTGCCACTCTGCATGAGGTCGGCGAGGGGAAGGTCCGCTGCCACTTTGCCTGAAATTGGTGGAGGGGGAGGGGGCAGTGGGGGACGGGTGGCAGGATAAAGGGGTCAGTAATGTTGTGGGGGTGGGGCAATGTCTGGGGGAGGCCAGGGGAAGGCATTATCTGCCGCAGGAGCGATGCGGCACGGGAGCCGCACTCTAACATTTTTTTTTCTACACATGCGCAGTTGGAGGCACCGATTAGAGATGTAGGATTTCGGATGTGTTAAGCCTTTCCCACGGGCTTCAGCAGCACGATTGGAATTGCTGATATTTTTGCAGGCCGGGTGGTATGGGGGCACCTGAGAACGGGCCTGAGTCGGATTTGAAACACTCCCAGTTTCAAGTCCGCCCATCACTTAGAATCAACATGGTAAAATAGGGCCCATAGAGTCATAGAGGTTTACAGCATGGAAACAGGACCTATGACCCAACTTTTCCATGCCTCCCTTTTTATATAACCAAAAAGGTAGTCCCAATTTTTCGCATTTGGCCCATATCCCTCTATATGCATCTTACCAATGTAACTGTCCAAATGCTTTTTAAAAATTGTACCCGCCTCTACTACTACCTCTGGCAGCTCATTCCAGACCATCACCACCCTCTGTGAGAAAAAATTGCCCCTCTGGATACTTTTGCATCTTTCCCCTCTCATCTTACCCCTATGCCCTTTCGTTTTAGACACCCCTTCCTTTGGAAAAAGATGTTGACTATTTAGCTGATCTATCCTTCTCATTATTTTATAGAACTCTATACGATCAACCTTAAGTCTTCTACACTCCAAGGAAAATAATCTCAGTCTATCCAGCCTCTCCTTATGACTCAAACGTTCAAGTCACGGTAGCATCTCAATAAATCTTTTCTGCACTCTTTCTAGTTAAATAATATATTTTCTATAATAGGGTGACCAGAATTATACACAGTACTCCAAGTGTCTTGTACAACGTCAACAAGACACCCCAGCTCCTGTATTCAATGTTCTGACCAATGAAACCAAGCTTGCCAATGCCCTCTTCACCACTTTGTCCACCTGTGACTCACTTTCAAGGAGCTATGAACCTGTACTCCGAGATCTCTTTGTTCTAAAACTCTTCCCAGTACCTTACCATTAACTGAGTAAGTCCAACCCTGGTTCGATCTCCCAAATTGCATCACCTCGCATTTATCTAAATTAAACTCCATCTGCCATTCATTAGCTCACTGGTCCAATTGATCAAGATCCCATTGCAATACTAGATACTTTCTTTACTTTCTATTATGCCATCAATCTTGGTGTCATCTGCAAAATTACTAATCATGCCTCCTAAATTCTCATTCAAATCATAGATATAAATGACAAATAACACTGGACCCAGCACCAATCCCTGAGGCACACTGTTGGTCACAGTTTGAAAAACAACCCTCTACAATCACCCTCTTTCTCTGTTTCCTGTCATCAAGCCAATTTTGTGTCCATTTAGCTACGTCGCCCTGGATCCTGTGAGATTGAACCTTATGCAACAATCTACCATGCACTACCTTGGCAAAGCATATATGGCAAACCAATCACTGTAAGAAAGTATTTTTCTAACTTTATATTAAAAATAGTTCCTTTCATAAATATACCACGTTCCTGATTTTTTTCAGAGAAGTATATCATTTTTAAAATACATTTTTAAAAAGGTATATTTTTAAAAAAGTTTACTGAACAAAATGTGCTATATTGTATTCTGTAATAAATTTACCAATATGTACTGTACTAGTGCTAGCTCTTTCTGACTATGTTTGGGACATAACTATTAACAGCTTTCATGTGGAGAGTAGTTTTTCACTCAGCAAGCACTATATTTATGTGGGATGTGAATTGTTTGTGCCGCCAGTGCTACATATATCTCTTGTGGGCCAGAGTGACACAATTTCCACAAATTAGGTTGCTGCAGTTGAAAATAGTGATGAAGGATTATCTAGATGGCTTTGACACAAAATGCCACAGGGTTCCAAAATAGTTGGATAAGAGCTAGCACCAATGTTCACTTCAAGCTGCGCAGCTGTTTAACTATGTCCCCTTCAAATTATCCCAGAGTGCATGGCCACACATTTTAAATGGACACGCTAAAAAAATTAAATGCGCCATACACTTTAAGGAATTCCCCACACGTTCAAGAACAAACTTGCAGAGAACTAGGGTAATTAAATACAAACTTTTTAATAATTAATGAATCTCACTCCTTCCGTCCTCACGTCAAACAAATGTGGTGAGTTCATGGATCTCTTTGCTATGAAAATTGAAATCATCCTTTGGTTGCCTCAGCTATATTCCTTCAGTCTCCTTGGCCATCAAGTTAAATCTTCCCCAGATTCCATTCTACCCTAGCTCGTTTATCTTTAATTTCTCTCCTAACTCCACTCATTTCCTCCAAGCCCATCTTGTCCATGAGACTTCGTGACCTCTTTTCCACTAAATTGTTTAGCACCTACCTTCTGTCTGCTCTTCCCATGCTACATGGAACAAGAAGAGAAGAAAGAACAAAGAACAGTACAGCACAGGAACAGGCCCTTCAGCCCACCAAACTTGCACCAATATTTGATGCCTTACTAAATAAAGACCTTTGCCTCTGCATGGCCCGTATCTCTCAATTCCTGGCCTATTCATGTATCTGTCACAATGCCTCTTAAGCATTGCTTCTGTATCTGTTTTTACCACCTCCCAGGCAGTGCATTCTAGGCACTTACCACTCTCTGTGTAAAAAAGCTTGCCTCTCATATCTCCTTTAAACTTTCCCCCTTTTACTTTAAACCTATGTCCCCAGGTAATTGACATTTCTACTCGGGGGAAAAAGAGTCCAACTATCCATTCCATCATACCTCTTATAATTTTATAAACTTCTATCAGGTTGCTCCTCAGCCTCTAACATTTAAGTGAAAACAAACCAACTTTGTCCAATCTCTCCTCATAGCTAATACCCTCCAAGCCAGACAACATCCTGATAAACCTTTTCTGTACCCTCTCCAAAGCCTCCATATCCTTCTGGTTGTGTATCGATCAGAACTGCGTGCAATATTCCAAATGTGGCTCAACTTAAGTTCTATGCAGCTGCAACATAACTTACCAATTTTTATACTCTATGCCCCAGCTAGTGAAACCAAACATGCCATACGCCTTCTTGACAACCTTATCGACTTATGTTGCACTCTCAGAAAACTGTGGACCTGTATGCCTAGATCCCTCTGTACGTTAATGCTTCTAAGGGTTCTGCATTTATTGTATACTTCCCTCTTTCATTAGATTTTCCAAAATGCATCACCTCTTATTTGTCCAGACTAAACTCCATCTGCCATTTCTCCACCCATATCTATATCCTGCTGTATCCTCTCGCAATCTGCCTCACTATCCACAGTTCTTCAAATCTTCATATTATCCACACACTTACTAATCAGACCACCTACATTCTCCCCCAAATCATTCATATTACAAATAACAGGAGTCCCAGCACTGATGCCTGTGGAACATTACTGATCACAGACCTCCAGTCAGAAAAACACCCTCCCACCTCCACTCTCTATCCTCTATGACCAAGACAGTTCTGTATCCATCTTACCAGCTCACATCAGATCCCATATGACTTCACCTTCTCTATTAGCCTTCCATGAGGGACCAAAGGCCTTGCTAAAGTCCATGTAGACAACATCCACCACCCTACCCTCATCAATCATCTTTGTCACTTCCTGAAAAAAAGCTCAATTAAGTTTGTGAGACACCACCTCCCCCACACAAAATCATGCTGTCAATCATGAATAAGGTGATTTTTCCCAAATGTGAGTAAACCCTGTCCCTAAGAATCCTCTCCAATAATTTCCATACCACTGATGTAGGGCTCACCAGCCTGCAGTTCCCCAGATTATCCTTGTTGCCCTTCTTAAACAAAGGAACAGCACTGCTATTCTCCAGTCCTCTGGGACCTCTCCTATGACTAAAAACGTTACAAAGATTTTGAACAAGGCCACAAAAATTTCCTCCCTCAGTATTCTGGGATTGATCCTATCAGGTCCTGGGGACATGTTTTCCTTAATGCTTTGCAAAACACCTAGCACCTCCTTCTTTATATCGACATGCCCTAGAATATCAACATACCCTTCTCTAGACTCACCATTCACCAAGTCCTTCTTGTAAATACCAATACAAAGTATTTATTAAGGATCTCACCCATTTCCTCTGACTCTAAGCATAAATATTCTACTTTGTTCTTGAGTGGACCTACCCTTTTCCTGGCTACCTTCTTGCTCCTTATATATGAATAAAATGCCTTGGGATTGTACCTTGTTCTTTCTCTGCAGGCTTCTCTTTCAAAACTGCCATCATCATCCTATCTCCTTAACAATCTCATTCCTAACAACTTGCAAATTGTCACCACATCCCCAGCTTGCCTTTCCTCTCTGAAGCCACTGAATGTGCTTTTATTTCCCACCTCCATGACCCCCCCACTATGTGGACAATGGTTTCATAATGAAGTTCCAAGGCCCTCATCTGAAACACCCTGAGCATTGAAACTGATGGCAATTGATGTCCACTTCAACAGGCTAAGACGAGGTCAGAGAACCCTAAAGCTTTCTACAGGTATGTCAAGAATAAAGGATTGGTTAGGGCAAGATTAGGGCCGGTCAGAGGCAGTAGTGGGAAGTTGTGCGTAGAGCCTGAGAAATAGGAGAGGCACTAAATGAATATTTTTTGTCAGTATTCACGCAGGAAAAAGTCAGTGTAGTCGAGGAGAATACTGCAATACCAGGTAGTAGACTAGACGGGATTGAGGTACATAAGGAGGAGGCGTTAGCAATTCATGAAAATAGATAAGTCCCCTGGGCCGGATGGGATTTACCCTAGGATTCTCTGGGAGGCTAGGGAGGAGATTGCAGAGCCTTTGGCTTTGATCTTCATGTCGTCATTGGCTACAGGCATAGTGCCAGAAGAATGAAGGATAGCAAATGTTGTCCGCTCGTTCAAGAAGGGGAGTAGAGGCCATCCTGGGAATTATAGACCGGTGAGCCTTACTTCTGTTGTGGGCAAAGTTTTGGAAAGAATTATTAGGGATAGGATTTATAGTCATCTAGAGAGAAATAAATTGATTAGGGATAGTCAACATGGTTTTGTGAAGGGTAGATCATGCCTCACAAACCTTATCGAGTTTTTTGAAAAGGTGTCCAAAGAGGTGGATAAGGGTAAGGCAGTGTATATGGATTTTAGCAAAGCGTTTGATAAGGTTCCCATGGTAGGCTACTGCAGAAAATGCAGATGCACGGGATTGAGAGTGATTTAGCAGTTTTGATCAGACATTGGCTAGCTGATAGAAGACAGAGGGTGGTGGTTGATGGGAAATATTTGACCTGGAGTTCAGTTACTAGTGGTGTACCTCAGGGATCTGCTTTGGGGCCACTGCTGTTTGTCATTTTTATAAATGACCTCGATAAGGGTGTAGAAGAACGGGTTAGTAAATTTGCTGACGACACCAAAGTCGGAGGAGTTGTAGACAGTGAGGATGGATGTTACAGTTTGCAGAGGGACATAGATAAGCTGCAGAGCTGGGCTGAGAGGTGGCAGATGGAGTTTAGTACGGAAAAGTGTGAGGTGATTCACTTTGGTAAGAGTAACAGGAGTACAGAATATTGGGCTAATGGAAGGGCTCTTGGTAGTGTCGACGAGCAGAGAGATCTCAGTGTACATGTGCATAGATCCCTGAAAGTTGGCACCCAGGGTGATAGGGTTGTTAAGAAGGTGTACGGTGTGTTAGTTTTTATTGGTAGAGGGATTGAATTTCGGAGCCGTGAGGTCATGTTGCAACTGTACAAAACTCTGGTGCGGCCGCACTTGGAGTATTGTGTACTGTTCTGGTCTCCACATTATAAGAAGGATATAGAGGCATTGGAAAGGGTGCAGAGGAGGTTTACCAGGATGTTGCCTGGCATGGTGGGAAAGTCTTATGAGGAAATGTGAGGGACTTGAGGTTGTTTTCGTTAGAAAGAAGAAGTTTGAGAAGTGACCTAATTGAGTCATACAAGATGATCAGAGGGTTAGATAGGGTGGATAGTGAGAGCCTCTTTCCTCGGATGGTGATGGCTAACATGAGGGGACATAGCTTTAAACTAAGGGGTGGTAATTATAGGACGGATGTCAGAAGTAGGTTCTTTACTCAGAGGGTAGTAAGGTCGTGGAATGCCCTGCCTGCAGCAGTTGTGGACTCGCCAACTTTAAGGGTGTTCAAATGGTCAGTGGATAGGCATATGGATAATAGTTTAGGTTAGGTTAGAGGGTCATTAGATTGGTTCCACTGGTCGGCGCAACATCGAGGGCCGAAGGGCCTGTACTGCGCTGTAATGTTCTATGTTCTATGTTCTAAGAGATCCTGTTTTGACCATGCCTCAGCACTACCTGCGTTGGTTAGGCTGAACAATCCATTTTCTCTATCATTGTGTCTACTGTTCATGTTACAAAAGAGCTGAGACAAAACCTATCCACCTTGGATAGGTCTCAGTACAAGCAACAAGTGATATGAATCCTATTAGTGTGAATGAATAGTCTTCCTGTGCCTTTGAGATTGCTAAAAAGAGAGTTAGAATATGAACTCACATTTATCCCTAACTGCATTGAGAATGTCCAAATTCACTGTAATTCCAAGTTTTGAAGGAGGAAAGCACATTCAGCATGCATTCCTAATAGAACAATAGTACACAAGACAGCGTTACACTCAGCAGTGATGATTCACGAATAAAACAAATAGCGCTATACCAAAGAAAAAGCTGTTCTTCAAGGGGGTGAAATCAGTCATTGGTAATAGCACAAAATGAGTGGTAACTTTTGAACTCTATAAATATGTGCCTGCATGCTATTGTCTTGTAAATTGCTTGACAGAGCACAGAGTAACATGTGGTTGGAGAATAGCACTGCACATGGTATGATGTATAGTGTCACATGGTATTTGACTTCTAGCAAACATTCCAGAAGCAGCAGCACCATGAATGGCATTAACTGGGATCTGTAAATAGTTGAAGATTAATAATAAATGGTTCATGTTTAAACATATAAGTCTGATGTTCTCATAACTGAGACACCACAGCCAAACCCACAATGCAACATACTGCTCTGTTCTGGCACCATAACACAACAATAACAAATTGGCACTCCATATTATGTGATGCCTGAGTTTCTACTGGTGACCAGTGGACTACCTATTCACTAACAGCCATCCCTACGATCATTAAAGTCCAATTGCACTGCTAATGTTACAGTTTGCTGCAGTGATCATTTCTATCTTGACATTAAGAAATATTTGACAAGTCTGTACTTAAGAATTATTAAAGAACAAAAATTAGAGAGAGATGGGTGACATAGGGGCACAATGGTTAGCATGGCTGCCTCACAGTGCCAGGGACCTGGGTTCGAATCCTGCTTGTGGAGTTTGCACGTTCTCCCTGTGCCTGTGTGGGTTTCCTACAGATGTTCCGGTTTCCTCTCATAGTCCAAAGATGTGCAGGTTAGGTGGATTGGCTATGCTAAATTAATCTTTAGTGTCAGGGGACTAGCTATGGTAAGTGCATGGGGTTATAGGGATAGTGTCTGGTTGGGATTGTGGTCGGTGTAGACTCGATGGGCTGAATGGCTGTTTTCTGCACTGTAGGAATCTAAGATTCTATGAGATTGTTGAACAGAAAAAACTTCAGTACTTTTAGTGGTTACAGATAATTCAGTAGCTCCAATTATTTGTAGGTACTCATGCTCCTTCCATGACATTGCTTGTGAAAGATATCACTATATACAAGGACAATGATATTATATCAAGTGATTCACAATTTATCTTGCTGCTCAGAGGGAGCTGCTCACAGTATTGGAGAAAGTTTATAAGGGTAGGTGCAGAATACATTATTCTGGTGCTCATGTGCAGATAATGTGTATCCTATATTATAACAGTTACTGAACCAGAAGGAAAATCTTCATGAGCTGTGAAGCAACTTGGAATGTCCGGAGGATGTGAAAGACACCATCTAAATGCAAGTTTCTATCTTCCTTTTGCTGCATGTTTTGGAGGTTAATGTGCTGGCTGATTGTGAATAACATTGGCTTCCTTTCTTTTCAAAGCTCGGGCTTTCATGAATCAACATAGGCCTGACAGTTTCCCTGTTGAATTTTATTGTCATTTGACCAGGGAAATCTGCTGATTGGAATGTGTAGCCAGTTTTGTCTCTCGGCCATGGCGCACCAACATTTTAAAAACTCTGCACTTGTAACAGAAACGTGACGCCAGTGTGCTCGGACCTGCTGGTCTAAATACATTTTAAACAGACAACTGATGGGATAGGAAGTCTTGCTGGGAAACTGCTGGAGCCAAATCCCTGTCTGCTTTTCCACTCTATTCAGGATTCTTGAGCTATTGTCCCCTGGCGTGTTAAATATCGGAGAGCTTCATTAGGCAGTGACATTTCCTTTCGATTGGGGGATAATGAGGCAATACATGATCCTCCTTTCATTTCTCATTTCTACTCATTACGAAGCTCACCCAATTAAATGAGCACTAAGGCTCCGTGGCATGGAAGGGATTCTTTAAAAGTGTACTTTTTTTTAATGAGTGATATAGGGATTGTTTTCTCTACAGTGCAAGGAATGTCCACCTGAGAATGCTGAAGAACTGCTTTAGGAGCTGGAAGGAACTTTAATACTGATAAATTTGTGAAGATAAATGGCCAAAGGAATTCTGACTGAATCTGGGAGCTGACCCCAGTCCACCGATTTCCAGGTTTTACTGAGGCTGAATGAGAGGCAGACAGCCAACCCACACCCAGAGGAAAGTCGCCATTTTAAACTTGCTAATGATACCGGAAGTCTGGATTTAAACTGTTCTGCAGGCTTGACTGTAACTGGTCATGTTTCCCAGGCCTCAGGAGAACAGACAGCAGCAGTTAGGCAAGAATAGTCGCGGAGAGAAAACAAAGGCCTCCACAGCACTGCTTATGGACCAGGAGAGTCAGAAATACACCTTTCAATCCCACCTCCAACCAACAGAAAAATTTTCCCACCTGGATCGTATCCATCCTTCAGTTGTCAGGAATCATGTCCCCACTGGGATTTGAAACAACCATAGAAACCCTGCAGTGCAGAGAAAGAGGCCATTTAGCCCATCGAGTCTGCACTGACCACAATTCCACCCAGGGCCTACCCCCACATATTTACCCATCAATCCCTCTAACCTACTCATCTCAGGACACTAAGGGGCAATTTTAGCATGGCCAATCAACCTAACCCGCACATCTTTGGACTGCGGGAGGAAACCAGAGCACACGGAGGAAACCCACGCAGACATGAGGAGAATGTGCAACCTCCACACAGACAGTGATCCGAGCCAGGAAGCGAACCCAGGTTCCTTGGATTGAACCTACTAGGTCAAATTTGGGACCCACAATGGATTCAGACCCTTCTTAGGATCTCTGGGGATCAGACTCCTTGGGTTGAAATTTGAATGCTCCCTAGTATTAGGCTTCCTGGGACTAGCCAGTCCACAGGATTGGACCACCAGGGTTATAGTTCAAAACCCACCTCTGAGATCAGAACAGCCAGGTTGGAGGTTTGGAACCTGTAGGATCATAGTCACACCTACCATCTGCCGCTCGAGTTTCAATATCCTGTTCTTTATAAAGTAAGGGAAGTGTTATGTTGTCTATGCAGAATACAAACTGAAACTGAAAGGACTTTTTGAAACACCCTAATGACATCACCATCAAATCAAGTAATCAGTTATTTAAGCAATCATGGAAATAATTAAATATATAATACCTAACTAAGTGGTGTTTTATTCCCGAGCATAGGTGGAGGAATGAATGATGCATAACTCAGCTCACCAAATTATCTTGCATTAAAATTTAATTTATTAACTCTCAATCAGCTGCTCAGTGAATGGATCAACTCTTAATTGCTAAACAATCAAGGAAGAAGACAGGTCACAACTCGGGCTGTTGCTGGGTTGTCTCCATTTCAATGGATTTAGAGTACAGAGGGTACAGTGATGCAGATTTGTAGCCATCTTTGTCTGTGATCTCTAATCACTGGGATGTGGCTTTAGTCATTTCAGCTTAAATGCAATTCCGCAAATAATTTTGTGATCTCTTGTGGTCAGTTGTCATTCTCATTGCTGTTCTCATCAAAATAATCACTAAAATTTTGCAGGATGTAAAGTTGCCTTCCAAATCTGGGTGGCACGGTAGCACAGTGGTTAGCTTTGCTGCTTTGCAGCTCCAGAGACCTGGGTTCGATTCCCGGCTCGGGTCACTGTCTGTGTGGAGTTTGCACATTCTCCTCGTGTCTGTGTGGGTTTCCTCCAGGTGCTCAGGTTTCCTCCCACAGTCCAAAGATGTGCGGGTTGGTTGATTGGCCATGATAAAATTGCCCCTTAGTGTCCTAAGATGCTTAGGTTAGAGGGATTAGTGGGTAAAATATGTAGGGATATGGGGGTAGGACCTGGGTGGGATTGTGGTCAGTGCAGACGCGAAGGGCCTCTTTCTGCACAGTAGGGTTCTATGATTCTATGAAATGACTTTCATTCACAATTGGAGAAGAGTCAAGAGTCTATTTTGACAAATTATATAGAAGCTTTAACAATTGAATAAAATAATTATAGAATGTACTAAGAATAATTTCCACTGTGTGGATCCATTTTTCCTCAGCATGTTAGGAACAAACTTCCCAGGGACATCTAAGCATGGTTGAGGTGTCAGTAAATTATATTTCGCACGCACATAGAACATTGCTACAGTGTCACACTGTTAAGTAGAGTCACTGTTCCTGTCAACCGCTATAGCAACCATTATCAATGCCTGTGTCAGCTCCGCAATAATAAGAGTGACAGACATCTGCCTTTATTTTCTTTGTAAATTTCACAAGATTTATAGGACTCCGATGAAGACAGAATTAATCTCTGAATGTGCATTAAAAGAATAGGAGATCGATCCAGCATCCAAGTCTGCGTTTGAAACTGATTTCATACTGTTTTTGCTGGGTCTATCTATCTCCAGGTTAAGGTAGCTGAATTTAGCAGTGTTAATACTGCCCTCCTGGAATCTCTAATGAAATATTTGCAATACCAATGCTTAATTCTAAACGTTTTGCATCAATATTCTAGGTGGTTGTCAACACAAAAGTGATGTAACTTCGAACACTGCTGAGCTGATTATAGTACCTATATGAGGCTCTCTAGCTGGCTGCCCACATAGTTTGAGCTCCTGAAAAATGCCATATAAATCTAGAGAAAAGGAAATCAAGCACCATTGGGGTCACTATTCTTTTCTTGGCCCTTTGTCTGAATGAGTAACTCTCATAATTGTGAATTACCAAGGAACTATCTATGACAGCATCCATGAACTGAAGTCCCATAAGATCTTTTAATTGACACAAACTCAAATTTATGGAATCTTGGCAGCTACTTTGAGAGCATCTACCAAGTTCTCGATTCCACCCAGAAATACCAGGCCCATAAGGAAACAGTGCCACTTCCAAAATCCTCCCTGAGTCACACACTATATGGGCTTGGGGATATATCATTGTCCCTTCAATGTTTGCTTGGTCAAATTCCTGGAAGACCCCAGCCAATATCCCTTCAGGACACGGAGTGCATGAATTCAAAAGAATCACTCCCTCAAGGGCAAAAATGAATGGGCAGTAAATGCTGACCATGCAGCATGGTGGCACAGTGGTTAGCCCTGCTGCCTCACAATGCCAGGGACCCAGGTTCAATTCTAGCCTCAGATAACTGTCTGTGTGGAGTTCTGCATTCTCCCTGTGTCTGTGTGGGTTTCTTCCAGGTGCTCCAGCTTCCTCCCACAGCCAAAGATGTGCGGGTTAGGTGGATTGATCATACTAAATTGCTCCTTGGTGTCAGGAGGTTTATCAAGGTAAATACAAGGAGTTGTGGGTATAGGGCCTGGGTGGGATTGATAGGCTGAATGATCTCTTTTTCGCTGCAGGGATTCTATGAAGCTATAGGAGATCTTGCGGCACAGTGCATAATGATCTTACCTCTGAGCCAGAAGCTTTGGATTCAAGTCCCATCTCTGGATGTGAAGGCTGAGGAAGGTGTGTTCATAATGTGGTCAAACAGATTGAGTGTGTCAATTTGCAAATCCTTCCAACACGCCAATGACTGGCAACAAGAACGGGTCAGACTGCTGGTCAGCCACATTTATATGGAGTGATGTCTCTCAAGCGACAGACTAACAGCCTATCCGGGAATGACTAGCTGTGGAAATAGATGAAAGTCTGCCTGAGTGCACCACTCGATGTGGAAGAGAATTGGAATGTATGCCATGCTCATAACTGAGAATGAATATTTTAAAAATTACCTCAGATATTTCCCTGTACATTTTACATTATTTAACCCTCTTGCTGTAGATTCTAATCTTAGAATGCGGTAACACCGTCCATTTAGAACACTGTGGGGGCCAAAGGGATCATAGTCCACTTCCTTCCTCATGGTTTAGTTTTCCCATTCCTGCTCCCCAAAATTACTGCAGCTTCCCTTTAAATTTCACTTCCAAATATCTCAGTTGCCCCACCAGCTGGTGCTGGGAACCCAGGTCGTTTGAGTAATACGCTTCACATCTTTCAGCTTTCTTTAATGGAACTTGGTTTCATTCCTTTATTGAAACCACTTTGGTTTTCCATGCAGAAATCTAGTTTGTGCAGTTAAAAATAAATAAATAATAGAGAGGCTATTAAAGTACTTCAAACCCATTTTCCCTTTGTAAAGAGAGGTGATTGACATCGCTCAGCTTCTTGAAGCTGTGCTTCACATCTTCCTTGAATAAGTGATGCCAAATTGCCTACTACAGCTTTTACTGCTATTCACCAGCCCAGTAATGGATTTACTTCTACTATGTTATTGACTGCATCTGCGTTATGGATGTTGAGTGCTCTCCTCCAACCTTCAGGCTCTTCTTGTTTTTTATGCACATTTGTGTTAGGGAGTGAAGTTAATTAACATGTCTGTTTTGCTGTTGCATTAAACAGCAGTCGCGAGATTCCTTGCACTTCTTACGTTTCGGGATCAGTAAAGTTTGAAGTTTATTCAATTGTGTCACAAGTAGGCTTACATCAACACTGCAATGAAGTTACTGTGAAAATCCTCCACACTCTGGCACCTGTTTGGGTACACTGAGGGAAAATTTAGCATGGCCAATGCACCTAACCAACACGTCTTTCGGATTGTTGGAGGAAACTGGAGTAAACCCGCACAGACATGGGGACAATGTGTAGACTCTGCACAGACAGTGACCCAAACAGAGAATCAAACCCGAGTGTTGGCATTGTGAGGCAGCAATGCTAACCACTGTGCCACCTAGTAATCGTTTTAACTCGCATTGCACGCTCTCGGTAGTTTTTAATTAGTTAACCATGCTATAATTTTTTACAGGTATTTTTGTTACTATTTCATACCATATTCTGCACCCTATCCTTTCGTTCTTCCCTATGTACTCTATGAATGGGTATGTATAGCACGCAGGAAACAATACTGTTCACTGTAGCCCAATACATGCAAAAATAATAAATCAAATCAAATGTCAAGTCTTGCCAGTAAAGATATGAAATTTCAGAACAAGATTTTACCATCTTAGATTAGCCAAGTGTCATAGAATTCCTACAGTGCATCAAGTCTGTACCAACCATAATCCCACCCAGGCCCCATTCCTGCAACCCCACATATTCACCCTGTGATTCCCCTGATACCAGGGTTAACTCAGCATGGCCAATCAACCTAACCTGCCTATGTTTGAACTGTAGGAGGAAACTGGAGCACCTGGAGGAAACCCACAGAGACATGGAGAGAATGTGCAATCTCCACACAGACAGTGACCTAAGCCAGTAATTGAGCCCGGGTCCCTGGCGCTGTGAGGTAGCAATACTAACCACTGTGCCACCATGCCACCGCATTGTCACTGAGAGATTGGTGCTGGGAGATGGAGGGGACAAAATTGTGGGCAGTATGGAGGTGTGTGTGTATATCCAGATCACAGCACTGTCTCAGCAACAAATTGTGTGAATTCACATAGGAGATCTAAGCCCTTATTTTCACGGGGTGAAATGTGGATGCACAGAAATCTTGGAAGAGGAATGTAAGAACTCCAAAATGTGGAGGAATGAAAGAGATGGCTGCCAATACTGGGAGGGGGGGTGTGTCCCCAAGTTTGTTTATTATATGTCAGTTGTATAAGAAAGTAGCTCTGTGCATAGTACCATTTACTCTTTAATACCACCTCCTTCAGGTGCACAGTGGAACAAAGAACAGCACAGCACAGGAAACAGGTCCTTCAGCTCCAGAAGCCTGTGCTGCCCATTTTAACACTCAGTGAGTGCCTTATTCGAGTTTTTCATTGATCATCAACGTTTTTGTCTATCTCTAGTGGAACTCCACAATAAAGGGGGTGCAAATTTAGAGAATTATATGTGCGCCTGATTAAGGGAGATCTAATTCAGGGACAATTTATTGACACCAATCAGCCTAAAAAGCACGTTTTTGGGATGTGGGAGGAAGCCGGAGCACCCAGAGAAAACCCACGCAAGCACGGGGAGAATGTGCAAACTCCCACAGACATTGATCCAAGCTGGAGATCCGACCCGGGTCCCTGTAACTGAACAGCCGACAATGATAGTCACTGAGCTAACGTGTTGCCTGTCAATTAGTCCAGTTTAAGCGTACACTAATGGACGTGAAGCACTAGGCAACTCTTGAAGCAACATCCAAGAGCAACCCTCGCACGACCTACCGTGTGTATGCCCCTTATTGGCCAACAAGGCAGACCAAATTGCCAGTGGATGTAAAAGGAGACATCAATAAACATAAATAGACATACAACAGGCTATGCAGACATTAATGGAAGATCCCCAACAGCTGCAATATAAGTGACAAGGGGGAGGACTGCATTGTAAAAAAAAGCATTGGAACCAGAAGCATAGGAATACTCTAGAAATAATATCAATAACAACAGCCACAATTTACCCTTGAAGTGTCTTTAATGAAGTGAAATGCCCTCAGCCACCTTACAGAAGCATTATCAAAGTGGTAAGTTTTAAAAAGAGTCTTAGAGAAGAAAAGTGAAGAATGAAAAATGGAACTATTAAGGGAGGGAATTCAAGAACTTAGGGCATGACCACCAATGGTGTAGCTATTCATATCTAGGACATTATGCTCAGAAGTGGCCAATCCTAGTTCTTTGGTAAACTTCATCTAAGCAAACTAAAATATCTAGCTTGCTTCAGTATTTTGAATCTTTGCAGCAATTGATTATTTCCTTGGTAGTATGCTCCTTATAAGAAAAATACTTCTGTTTTAAAGGTTAAAGTTTTTAAAGTTTTTAAAATTTATTTATTGGTGTCACAAGTAGGCTGACATTAACACTGCAATGAAGTTACTGTGAAAATCTTTTACATGCAATCACTTAAAGTTTTCTTTTTTTGACAACTTTTCCACTATCTCGACATTTGCATTAGCTCAATAGACAACAACTCCACACTCTATTTTGCCAGGATTAATTTTCTTTTCTTTACTCACAGACCATGCTAAATTCTTAATCCAGCATTTCCAACATTTGTGTCCCATTTGACAAACTGATATTATCAAAGGCCACAGAAAGGATAAGAAAGAAATTTACAATGATTTTAGACCAATATGTCAAGGAACCAACTAGGGAACACGTTATTGTAGATTTGGTATGCAATGAGAGGAGTTTAATTTATAATCTTATTAATCTTATTGAATCCTTTAGGGAACATTGACCATAACATGATAGAATTCTTCATTAGGATGGAAAGTGAAGAAGTCTGATCTGAAACTAAGGTCCTAAGTCTAAACAAAGGTGACTATGAAGTATGAGGTGTGAGTTAACTAAGATAGATGGGGGATCTTTATTAAGAAGTATGACAGTGGATAAGTAATGGCGAATATTTAAGTTTATTTATTAGTATCACAAGTAGCCTTACATGAACATTGCAATGAAGTTGCTGTGAAAATCCCCTAGTTGCCATACTCTAGCGTCTGTTCGGGTACATTGAGGGAGAATTTAGTATGGCCAATGCGCTGAACCAGCATGTCTTTCAGAATGTAGGAGGAAACCGGAGAACCCGGAGGAAGCCCATGCAGATGTGTGGAGAACATGCAGACTCCGCACAAGTGACCCAAGCCAGGAATCAAATCCAGGTTCCTGGCGCTGTGAGGCAGCAGTGTTAATTACTATGCCACCATACAACAACAAATGTATGCATTGCAACAGTTATACATTTCTTTCTCGTACGAAAATAAGAAAAGTGACCCAACTTTGGCTTATAAAATAAATTAAAGATAGTATTAGATCCAAAAAGGAGTTATTTAAAATTGTTAGAAACAAGCCTGAAGATTGGAGCAGTTTAGAATCCAGCAAAGAAAGATCAAATGACTGATTAAGAGGGGGAAAATAGAGTATGAGTGAACTTGCAAGTAACGTAAAAGCAGACTATGAAAGCTTCCGTCAGTAAATACAAAAAAAAGCTAGTGAAGACAAATGTAGGTCCCTTACAGCCTGAAATAGGAGAATTTATCATAACGAACAAAGAAATAGCAGAGCAATTAAACAATTGATTTAGCTCTGTCTTCACAGAGGAAGACACAAATAACTTCTTAGAAATATAAAGGAATCAAGGGTCCAGTGAGAAGGAGGAATTGAAGGAAATTAGTATTACAAACAAAGCACTAAAGAAATTAATGGGACTCAAAGCCAATAAATCCCCAGGGCTTGATAATCTGTACCCCAGGCTACTAAAGGTGGTAGCCATGGAAATAATGAATATATTGATTGTCATCCTGTAGATTCTGATCAGTCCCAGCAGAATGCAGGATGGCAAATATAACCCCACTGTTTGAAAAGGAAAGGGAGAAAACAGGGAATTACAGAGCTGTTAGCCTAACGTCAGTGGTAGGGAAATGCCAAAGTCTAGGGGTTTTTGGGGATGTAACTTGTAAAATAGATAAGGATGAACCAGTGGAAATGGCATATTTGGATTTTCAGAAAGCTTTTGATAAAGGTTCTGCCATGAAAGGTCAGAAACCCTATCATCATACATTTACACTTCATTAGCAGACTGTCCCACTGTATCTTCACTCCACCATAGGACTACCCCACTGCTGGCATAACATCACATCAGCTGAGTTTACAGCTGGTCTGGACCGATAGGAAACTGGTGACTCAGGGGCACACAGGAAGGGAGAGTGTTAGTAGTGGCACAGTGGTTAGTACTGCTGTCTTACAGTGTCAGAGACCTGGGTTTGATTCCTGGACTGGGTCACTGTCTGTCTCGAGTCTGCATGTTCTCCCCGTGTCTGTGTGGGTTTCCTCCAGGCGCTGCAGTTTCTTCCCACAATCCAAAAGATTTGCTGATTAGCCGCATTGGCCATGCTAAAATCTCTCTCAGTGTACTGAACGGGCACTGGAGCACGGCAACTAGAGGATTTTCATAATAACGCCATTGTAGTGTTAATGTAAGCCTACTTGTGACAATAAATAAACTTTAAAAACAAACTTAAAAAAATAACTGGGCAGTACCTTGGCAGTGCTCCCTGACAATGCCACCTGGCACTCTCCCTTTGTGTGCTGGGGCAGAGCCTGGGTATTGCTGGTGGAGGCTTCAGTTGGGAATGCTCAGGGTGGGGCTGGTCTGTGGGGGGAGTTCAAGCGTCCACTGGCACAAGGATCCTGAGTCTGTGGGGAGGGGGAATCCATGGGGACTTTTCCTCTTTTTTAAATTGAGGCACCTTCGAAAAGGACATCCCAATCTCTCAGCGGCCAAGGTTATTGGCGGGATGAACTCTGATGCTGTGGGATCTTTTGTTTGCTGATTGTTTGAAAATACAGCAGAAAAACCTAACAAGGCAGCTGGCAGGCTGCTCTGCCCTTATCCCACCTAAAACAGCATTCAGAAAGAAAAAGAGAAAATCCCATCTAATGCTAAAGTTTAAAAGATTTCCTCATGTCTTTCCCAGAAGAATTGATAACATTTCCCCATTGCCACCTGATAGAATGCTGTTCCCGCTCGGCTCATGTCCTTCCTTTCACCCAGTCAAGTGTGGTGACTGCTTCCCGATTTCCTATTTGCTTATTTTGTGGGAGAATCCAAACCGGATTGTGCCATCAAAACAGGATTTAAAAAAAACTCCTTCATGCTACCATTAGTTTCAAAACTCAAAATTCACTGCATGACTCAGAATTGAAGTGTGGTTATTAGCCACACACGTCTGAGTAGATTGAAGCTAAGGAGACGTCACGGCCTAGTTTTTGGCGGGGGAGCTATTTGCTGGCAGAAACCGGGCAGTACATCATTAGCCCACGTCTGCCTATTAGTGTGCTGACACTACCACTATTTCTAGAATCAGCCTAATTTACATTCTGTGGGGAAGAAAGCTTCTGACATCGACTGAGACCTTGCAGTAGTTTAAAGAAGCATTGCTGTTTCAGATCGCAAAAAAAACCCCAAGGTAGAGCCAATTATAAAGTTATCTTCATTAAGTTGCTGCAAGCTACGGGTGGCACTGGTTTCCAGATAGAGCAATAGGGAACATACTGAAGCGTGGAAGGGAGGACACCTCCTCAGACCTGTCCTTTGGGGGATTCCTAGTTCAGAATGACGCACAGGTAATGGGCTAATAGCGACTGCACCATTCAGTGCACATAGCTGCAATGCCATAACCCTCCACCATAGGAAACAACGTTATACTAATATCGTTTGTAATCAGTGCATGATATCTAGATGTTGCCTCTTTTTACATATGGGCCTGAATTTTACATTTGGCATGCATGTGTGATTGGCAGCTCAGAAGTGGATGTGCTTTTTGTCTGCGATCTCAAGCTGAACCCATTTTTCACACTGGCTGGACCATTGACAACTGGTCACAATGAAAGATGCGTTGACAATGGTTCAGTATTGCTGGTGGGGTAGGAGCATGGCGAATACCAGATCTACTGGCATCCTGGGGGCAGTTGGGGGGGGGGTGGGGGGCGGAATTTAAAAATTGCACAAAGAGCTGCCTAGCCTTATTGAGGAACCTCAAGGAACAGTGTCAGATTGACTGTAAGCAATTACTATTCTCAGCAGCTATGGCCTCAAGGGTCTTTGCCCAAGCCAAGCAGGAGGGCAGTGCTGGTAGGCATCCTCCTGTGAATGCTGCATGCCCTAAGGAGGTCGTGAGTCCTCCATGGGAGATCTAAGTCCCACAGAATGGCAAGAGGAGCCCACTTCACCGAACCAAAAAGTGTAGACAGAGGTGTCTGCCCAGGTGAGTGGGCATGAAGATATGCTCCACGTATGGATTCATTGATGGAAAAGGTTCAGTGGCCTTCTGCACAGCACATAGATTGATACCAAGTTGACATGGAACTATGTATTGACGTCTTGGCGTGTGGTATTGGACTCAGGAGTGTGAGAGGCAATGTGTCAAATGGCATGTATCACTGTGCTGTCTAAGGCTGGGAAAGGTGCCAGCTTGGCTTGGGCAGGTGCAAGGGTGAGGTTTGCAAGTCTGACTGATACATCAACCTGGGGGTCCCCTGGGGAGGGTAGGGGGTGTGAGGGTGGTATGGTGTGGCAGGTGGAGGGTGAGCTATTGGAAGCACTTTTGTCCATATAGAAGAGAAGTCATGATCTGCCGAAGTGCGAGCAAATAGGTGATGTTCCCAACATCCCAAATCTCTCCAAGTTAGAGTTGGATACCTTTGACAATGTAATGTAAATGTGGGACAAGGTCCACAGTCACAGAGAGGGAGGGACCTCAGAGGGAAAGAAGAGACTGGGGACTGGTATAAAAGATGTGGAATAGTGGCATTTCCATTGAGGTGCTCAAACCAAGACTCCCCATTGCTCATTCAATCACTGTGCCCCACTCAGACATTTGTTCATTATCTGAAACAACCACAGTTCATGCTCAGTTACTTTGCATTGATGTTAACAACTAACATCTTACATCTTAAATGCACCGTCCTCATGGTGTGTTGCAGGTCTCGAAGACCTTTGCACACCAGAATGATAGGGAGAGGATAGCTTGATCTTGGGATTGGACATATCTTGGCACAACATTGAGGGCCGAAGGGCCTGTACTGTGCTATACTGTTCTATTTCCTATGTACCTTCCCTTGACACCTGAGGAAGAACTGTCGACAGATGCACCCATGCCACAACTTACCATTAAGTTGCGCCCGTTTTGTTGGTAAAGTCGGGCGTGAGGTGAGTAGCGCGATCCGTGCCTGCCTCAATGCCCATTTTCCCTTTACTAAGGCCCAAAAATGACCGAGACCGGGACTGTGCCTGAAACGGGCACGAGGGCCATTTAAGTGTATTTGAATGTATTTTAATTGAATTAATGGGCTGCACATCCAACTTTACTAGCACCTCCCTCTTTACCACTGTGTTCGCCAATCTGGAATCGGCACGAAACAGACATGCTGCATAAAAATCCGAATCGGGCACTCCATCAGTGAGGGTTGGTGAGGAGGTAAGTGTATAGCGTCTGACAGCTCTCTGCTACTCATGGGCGTCCTTTTGTTCTGGCCATTTTCTTCCTCGGGTCAGTGGCAGCTCTCCGAGTGTGTGGGAGTGGGGTGCTGTTGCTCACTAGGGTCTCTGCTGTCCAACTTGCAGCATGGACCCGGGTCGCAGAACAGACCTGGAGTCTTGTGGTGCTGCTGGGTCCTTGTGCACTCAGCTCACTTCCAGCTGAAGGATGAGTACTCCTGCAACCTCTCAACTTTGCAAGGAGCTGTGATTGTGGGGAGCATGTAGCTGGGGGAATTGTGGGGGGGGGGGGCGCTGTGATTGTGGAGAGTGTGTGGCTGGGGGAATTAGGGGTGCTGTGATTGTGGGGAGCATGTGGCTGGGGGAATTGGGGGGGCTGTGATTGTGGGGAGTGTGTGGCTGGGGGAATTGGGGGGGCTGTGATTGTAGAGAGCATGTGGCTGGGGAATGGGGGGGGGCTGTGATTGTGGGGAGTGTGTGGCTGGGGGAATTGGGGGGGCTGTGATTGTGGGGAGTGTGTGGCTGGGGGAATTGGGGGGGGCTGTGATTGTGGGGAGCATGTGGCTGGGGGATTTGGGGGGGCTGTGATTGTGGGGAGCATGTGGCTGGGGGATTTGGGGGGGCTGTGATTGTAGAGAGCATGTGGCTGGGGGATTTGGGGGGGCTGTGATTGTGGGGAGTGTGTGGCTGGGGGAATTGGGGGGCTGTGATTGTGGGGAGTGTGTGGCTGGGGGAATTGGGGGGGCTGTGATTGTGGGGAGTGTGTGGCTGGGGGAATTGGGGGGGCTGTGATTGTGGGGAGTGTGTGGCTGGGGGAATTGGGGGGGCTGTGATTGTGGGGAGCATGTGGCTGGGGGAATGGGGGGGGCTGTGATTGTGGGGAGTGTGTGGCTGGGGGAATTGGGGGGGCTGTGATTGTGGGGTGCATGTGGCTGGGGGAATTGGGGGGGCTGTGATTGTGGGGAGCATGTGACTGGGGGAATTGGGGGGGCTGTGATTGTGGGGAGTATGTGGCTGGGGGAATTGGGGGGGCTGTGATTGTGGGGAGTGTGTGGCTGGGGGAATTGGGGGGGCTGTGATTGTGGGGAGTGTGTGGCTGGGGGAATTGGGGGGGCTGTGATTGTGGGGAGCATGTGGCTGGGGGAATGGGGGGGGCTGTGATTGTGGGGAGTGTGTGGCTGGGGGAATTGGGGGGGCTGTGATTGTGGGGAGTATGTGACTGGGGGAATTGGGGGGGGCTGTGATTGTGGGGAGTGTGTGACTGGGGGAATTGGGGGGGCTGTGATTGTGGGGAGTGTGTGGCTGGGGGAATTGGGGGGGCTGTGATTGTGGGGAGTGTGTGGCTGGGGGAATTGGGGGGGGCTGTGATTGTGGGGAGAATGTGGCTGGGGGAATTGGGGGGGCTGTGATTGTGGGGAGTGTGTGGCTGGGGGAATTGGGGGGGCTGTGATTGTGGGGAGTGTGTGGCTGGGGGAATTGGGGGGGGCTGTGATTGTGGGGAGAATGTGGCTGGGGGAATTGGGGGGGCTGTGATTGTGGGGAGTGTGTGGCTGGGGGAATTGGGGGGGCTGTGATTGTGGGGAGAATGTGGCTGGGGGAATTGGGGGGGCTGTGATTGTGGGGAGAATGTGGCTGGGGGAATTGGGGGGGCTGTGATTGTGGGGAGTGTGTGGCTGGGGGAATTGGGGGGGCTGTGATTGTGGGGAGTGTGTGACTGGGGGAATTGGGGGGGGCTGTGATTGTGGGGAGTATGTGACTGGGGAATGGGGGGGCTGTGATTGTGGGGAGTGTGTGACTGGGGGAATTGGGGGGGCTGTGATTGTGGGGAGTGTGTGACTGGGGGAATTGGGGGGGCTGTGATTGTGGGGAGTGTGTGACTGGGGGAATTGGGGGGGCTGTGATTGTGGGGAGTGTGTGGCTGGGGAATTGGGGGGGCTGTGATTGTGGGGAGTGTGTGGCTGGGTAATTAGAGGGTAGGCTGTGACTGTTGATGTGTTAGGTGCAAGCAATGCTCCTTAATCTCTACATGTGCTCCTCTCCATCTCCCCTGCACCCCACCTTACCTGCCTTCAGAGAGACGAGATGGCTTTTGCAATGTAACCAATCATTCTTTGGTTGCTGCTGGAGCTGAGGAGGAGGGGCTGGAGGAAGAATTGAGGGTACAGGAGGCCCAGGCCTTACCACTTGCAGAGTAGAAGGAGATGACCACCAGAGGCAGTAGGTGGCCTTCATTCACCCAGAGGGGTGAGCTGGAGAAGGAGAGAGCAGAGAGTCCGGCAGCTCCATGACGAGTATTATCTGAACCGATGTCGGGCACCGGGTGCTACCAAAGTCTCCGTCTCCGAAAGGAGACAGTGCAACCCCTGTTCCAGGACCTGGTATCTCGGGGCGGGGAGCACCCACTCTCGGTGGCTGTCAAATTGACGGCCGCTCTGAGCTTTTATGGGACTGGCTCCTCCCAGACCCCTAGTCTGTGGCATCTCCCAATCAGCCGTGCATACCTGTGTCAAGCAGATGCCCTATGCCCGGGCTGGGCAGTACATCAGATTTAACCTGGATCACACCCATTAGGGAGTCCAGGCTGCAGCGTTCGCAACTGTTGCGGGGATACTTAGTGTTCAGGAGGCCAACGACTGCACCCACATTACCCTCAAAGCCCCCCCTACAGAATCTGCAAAGAAACACCCACTAAAAGTGGTTCCGCTCCCTGAATACTGACTCGTGTGCCAACATAATATGAACATTATCCATGTCTGCACAAGACACGCAGGCAGCGTGCGCAACAGCTTCATCATCAGGAGTTCGAACATCCCGGAGGCATTTGAGGAGGAGCTCAGGCTGTGGGGGGTGGCGTGTGGGTGATATGGGTTACCCACTTCAGACATGGCTGATGACGCCTGTATGGAGGCCTGTGCCTGAGGCAGAGACGTGCCATAATGAAGCTGATGTAGCCACTCGCGTGATGGTGGAGAGATGCATTCCGGTGCCTGGACCGCTCTGGCAGAGCCCTTCAATACAGCCCAGTGATCTCTCACTGCATTGTAGTTGTGTCATTGCCTTCCATAACCTGGCTCTACAGAGAAGTGACCTATTGGAGGGGCAGGAGGATGTGGAGGATGACCAGCAGAATGAGGAGGAAGAGGAGGAGGAGGAGAGAGAAGAGAAACAGCACGTCAAGGAGCACTAACCAGGTGCTGGAGGGCTGGCAACGCAAATGAGGCATGCAAGGGAGACCCTGATAACCTGGTGGTTCAGTCGCTAGGTGTTTGAGTCTGTAGGTTCCATCCTGCTCCCCATCCCCTCTCCCCCGCCCTCCACAATTCCTTCTATCTCCTGCAGCGTTGTCACCAGTGGGCCTGGTTACGCTGTGTTAGTGAGTTTTTTAGCAGCAAGGTGATGGCGACTTGCTAAGCACCATTATGATGATGCCCTGGTACAAACTAGTCCGACTCCTATCTGAGCTCTGCATGCATGCTGGCACCTGGGCACACATCTGTGTAATGGGTAAGGGATCTGTAACCCCCATACAGGACCCTGGTGCGGGTGTCTCATTGAGGCATATAAGATGATGAATGGGATGGATAGGATAGAGGTGGAGAGACTCTTCCCGCTCAGAAAGGATAGTAGGACTAGGGGGCACAGCCTCAAGATAAAGGGGGGGGCGGTTTAGAACGGAGTTGAGGAGGAACTTCTTCACTCAAAGGGTGGTGAATCTCTGGAATTCTCTGCCCGTTGAAGTGGTGGAGGCTACCTCGCTAAATATTTTTAAGACGCGGGTTGATAGGTTTTTGATGAGAGAGGGGATTAAGGGTTATGGGGAGAGGGCGGGAATGTGGAACTGAGCCACGACAGATCGGCCATGATCTTATTGAATGGCGGGGCAGGCTCGAAGGGCTAGATGGCCTACTCCTGCTCCTATTTCTTATGTTCTTATGTTCTTATGCTCATATGTGAGGTGGGGGAAGGGAGAGAATCGCTCATGGGGTCTGGGGAACTAATGGCTTCCTTTGCTCAGTGACACAGCACTGAGGGGTCTCCCCAACTGAGATCAACATGAAACATCGCTCTGGGAATCATCAATGGAAGAGGATTCCTGTTCGAGACAAACCTGAGACAAATTAGTCACAGGTGAGTGGTGAAAAAACATTTAATTGCAATAAAGGTGTTTAAAAAAGACGTTCTAATATAAAAACTTGTGAACAGAGAAAGTTAAGCTGCTTAAATATCTTTCCAACTAGTGTAGCCCTTTGGCTGTGCCATCTCAGTACAATTACAATTTCCTAACCTTACGTGGCCTACCGCCCTGTCTCAGTGACTCCCCAGAATGTACATCAGAGGTGGAGGGGGCCAGCTGCCTACTGTGCCCCATGAAGGGCTTCTTCTGGAAGCCCTGGACCTTGAGGGCCCTGGTCTGTTCCAAAAGTTGGGATGTTTCCATAACACCTCTTCATCCCGCTGTCCCTGAGATGCCCCAATATCAGGAAGGAGGCATTCAGAAGACGTCATCACAGCCACAGTCTCCTGGCTGGAAAACCTCTGCATGGGTTCCTTGAAGTTTCTGTCCCTGGGTCACTCCATGGGATGGCGGTGCTTCTACAGTGAGGTCCAGAAGCTCTGGCATCACCTGGCACTGCCAGTCCTGGAGGACCACCTGTGTCCTACTCATGGTGGTCGAGCCCTCTGCGAAGGTCACTTGAGATGGGGGCCACCTCTCAATGGCCACAGCAAGTGCCCTCTGAGACTGGGCCACGCTCTGCAACCCCTCAGCGTGACTCTCTGAGACTGGGCCACATTCTCAAGGGGTGTCCCACTGGGCTTCCTATAAGCTCTCGAGCCTCTGAGCTGTAGCCTACTGTGACTTGGCCATCACTTGGACTCTGCCACTCATGGTGAGGATCGCCTGCCCAAGGCTTTCCACTGCAGACGCCACCCTTGCAGTGTTGGTCTGGGAACATGCAAGACAGGCAATAGCTGGTCTGCCTGAAAGCTTTGGGACTCCTCCCCACAGCCTCACAGTTGGCCTAGTGTGGCCATCAGCTCCTCCTGCATCTCCAGCAGCTGAGGGAGAAGTGATCGCAGAGACCCAACATGTAGCCTGGGGCCAGCGCAGTGGGGGTCCTGAGGGGATGGAAAGGAGGTGCTTGGGGGTCAGGAGCTGGAAGCATGCAGGGTGCTGGGGTTGGGGGGATCTGGGTGAAATTTGGGGGAAGATGCAAGATGGGGTTCAGCACTCACTCTTGCTGTATGGATGAGGTCATTGACTTTTTTTTGTGGCACTACTTCCCAGTTCGGGGGGGGGGGGGGGGGGGGGGGGGGGGGGTGGGGGGGGGGGGTCAGTGCCCTGGCACTGACCAAGGCACCGACTGCCTCCCAGGCCACATTTCCATCAGGCCCACCAGGTCTGTGTCCTCCTGGGGTGAAGAGGGTGTCCCACCTTGCCTCTGCTGCATCCAGCAGCCTGCCCAGGTCACCCTCAGAAAATCAGGGGGCTGGTTGTGCACACATTTTGTGCAGGAATGTCTGCCTGCCTGCCCATTCTTGAGTTTTTGATGGAGCTGCTCCTTGTTATGGTAGATCATCTGCAGGTAGTCTGGTAGACTATTCTAACAAGTTCCACGCAGTTTGCTTGTTAGCATTGAGGGGAAGGCAAGTGAGAACTTGCTGGTGCGCTGATGGAGGGACAGGGGAGAGTGTGGATCAGTGTCTCAATGATTGGGGACAGGGGAGAGAGAGAGAGGTATCACACAGCCATTGGAGTCCGGAGAGGAGGGGGGCCTTGTGCGGGAGGGTCTGGCCTAGGGGTGAGGGGGATCACCCTGCCTGATATCTGCAGGGTGGAGGAGGGGAGGGTGGATCTCACTAAAGGTGTGCATTGTACTCCACGCTTCCTGACAGCATACCTAACACCAAGTTTCATTGTGACTCCTCAGCACTGCAGATGCTTTTGTTGGCCAAGGCTAGTTCTCATGATTTCTTTTTGTGTGTTCCACAGGTGCCAAGGCGACCTGTCAAGAGCAGCCACTGCAGAGCTCTGCTATACCTTACAGGTGTTCCCTGCATCATCACAGATACAATCCCTTCAATGGATCTTCTTGTGCAGTTTGAAATCAGTGATGAGCACTGCTCAGATGTGCAGGAGGAGGTACCAGTTGCAGAGGCAGTTATGGACTATTACATTTGGAGGGTAGAGGACAGACACAGCCCTGCTCAGCTGGCACTGAGATGGGGCCCCAGGAGTCATGGGAAAAGAGATAATTGCAGAGAATGGAGGGGTCCATTTAACCCATGTACACTGTAATGGTTCAGGTCTTTGAGTACATGAGCTCCGCCACTGAAAGAGTTGTGTTAACAAGTTGGAATGTAATGAAAAGAATTGTAAAGAAAGGCAGTAACTGAACTGATGGCCTGTGAGATGCAGATTAGACTCGTAGCAGGGTAAAACTGATACTTCAAGCAAAGCAGAGTCTAGCGTTCCAGTGGCACAGCACTGAGTTTGCAAACAGATTTTTTTTCGCAGAAGAAATGTAAAGCAAAAGAAACTGTCTGTATTAGACACCAGAAATACTACTGTCAACTAGAAGATAAGTTTCCCAAAAGCTGGCTACAGACTCTGTGTGGTAATTATTTGCTGGATTTGGCCCATAGTGTCAAACCAATGGGATGTTGTTTGGGAAAGGTGTATACTTGGAGTTAGGAAAGTAGCTAAATTTGGATTGGGAGATAATTTAAGTATAGTATGTGTATAACTATTGTTGTAGTTAATTGTAAATATTGTTCTTTACTGTTGCTTTCTTGTGAGTTTTAAAATTTAAGAAATGTTTCATTGCATAAACAATTTACAAGATTAATACCTTTCCCTATCAGGTTTCATCTCTTTTCTCACATTTTTCCAATTGCAAAATTAAACTGTTAAGAGCTGGTGTTTCAAGTTCCCCATCTAGGATTTGGGACGCCTGTGCATTGAACATCAGCGGTGTTTACAATACTGGGCAATCTCATAGAGATCACAATATGGTAGCACTACAGACAAGAGCTGTGCATTTTCATGTACAGGAAACATTCCACGTTACGGGCAGAAGAATCTTCCAGTCCTGCCAGCACAGGGAAGAGTGGCTGGCTGGACAATTTTATTTTGCACAAGACCAAAATTCAGCTTCCTGACATTGGGATGAACTTTGGGAATTCAGTTCTTGGGAGTTTAAAGGCAACTTAAAGGTGGATCAGGCTTTCTGATGAGCGATGTCTGGAAACCCTTTTTCATGTTTTAGCATGTCATGCATGCTCATTAAAAGACCACCTTGCCAGAATTAAGTTCCACTTTTAAATTTAGCAGATAGAATTTAATGTGGATATGTGTGAGATTATCCATTTTGGTGGGAGGAACAAAAAGGCTACTTACTATCTAAATGGAGAGAAACTTTAAAATGTTTCAACGCAGAGGGATCTGGGTGTCCTTGTGTATGAAGCATAGAAAGTTGGTATGCAGCAAATTGTAAGGAAGACAAATGGAATTTTGGCATTCATTGCTAATGAATGGAGTATAATGTAGGGAAGTGCTGTTGTAACTGTATAGGGCATTGGTGAGACCGCATCTGGAGTACTGTAGACAGTTTTGGTCTCCTTACTTGAGGAAGGATGTAAATGCATTAGAAGCGGTTCAGAGAAGATTCAGCATTGATTCAAACTGATGGAACGGATCTTTCCCCCTGTTGGATATTCTAGAATGAGAAACCATAGTTTTTGACTAAGGGATAGCAGATTTAAAACATAAATGAAGAGGAATTACCTCACTAAAAGGCTAGTGAATCTGTGGAATTCTCTACCCTAGAGTGTAGTGGACACCGGAATGCTAACAAATTTAAGGAGGAGATAGATAGGTTTTTAATTAGTAGAGGGATGAAGGGTTATGGGGAGTGGGCAGGAAGGTGGACTTGAGGCCAACATGAGATCAATCATGATCATATTGAATGGTGGATTAGGATAGAGGGCCTGAATTGCCTAAATTACAATGTCCAGTTTCAAGGTTGCACAGAAGTGGTATTCGCCCGGTAAGCTTGACTTCTTCCATGACTTTGTGGTGAGTAGATGCTGCTTTTATCTTCTTGGGGACCATTCACAATTTGACAAAGTGGGAAGTTATGAATAAATTATTTTTTAAAGCCAAGTTGCT
Source organism: Carcharhinus amblyrhynchos (assembly GCF_965287045.1). Classification (NCBI taxonomy): domain Eukaryota; kingdom Metazoa; phylum Chordata; class Chondrichthyes; order Carcharhiniformes; family Carcharhinidae; genus Carcharhinus; species Carcharhinus amblyrhynchos. The sequence continues at coordinate 29,901,625 of NC_137334.1, read as the reverse complement.
GTGAGAGACAAGGAGAGAGATAGTTGGGGCCTTAACAAATATTTTCACATCATCTTGCACCACGGGCGTTGTTCCAAAAGACTGGTGAATAGCCAATGCTGTTCCCTTGTTTAAGAAAGGAAGCAGGAAGGTCGATATCTGGAGAAAGGATCATTGTTTAACTAGGTACATTGGCAGTCATTGGGGACAAGAGTGACCAGTGTAACTTAAAGTAGTCTCACAACATCAGGTTAAAGTCCAACAGTTTATGTGATAGCATGAGCTTTTAGAGCTTTGCCCCTTCCAATGCTGGCAACTCCACATTATAGGCCTGTGTGGTTGACATCAGTGGTGAGGAAGCTTTTGGAGAAGATACGGAGGGACAGGATATATGCACATTTGGAGGAAAATAGATTAGTTAGTGACAGGCAGTATGATTTTGTACAGGGAGATCATGTCTCACCAACTTGTCTGAGTTTTTTGAAGTAGTGACAAAGAAAGTTGATGAGGGAAGGGTGTGGATGTAGTTTATATGGACTTTAGTAAGGCATTTGACAAAGGTTCACATGGCAGACTGGTACAAAAACTAAAATCACATGGGATTCAGATTGGGCTGGCTAAATGAATACAGAGCTGGCTTTGTGACAAAAGATAGAGTAGTAGTGAAAGGGTGTTTTTCAGAATGGAGATCTGTAGCCAGTGGTGTTCCACAGGGATCAATGCCTCTGTTGTTCATAGTATATATAAATGATTAGGAGGAAAATGTGGGTGGCCTGGTTAATAAGTTTGCAGATAATACGAAGATTGGCAGGATTGCTGAAAGTGCCAAGGATATCAGAGAATAAAATAGGATATAGATAGATTGAAGACCCGGGCACAGAAATGGTAGACGGAGTTTAATCTGGACAAACGCGATGTGATGCATTTTGGAGGATCAAATTTAGATATGAATTATACTGTAAATGGCAGAACCCTTAGTAACATTAACATCCTGAGGGATTTGGGTGTGCAGATCCACAGTTCCCTAAAAGTGGCAACACAGGTGGCCAAGATGATTAAGAAGGCATACGGCATGCTGCCTTCATCAGCCGTAGCACGTACAGGAGTTGGGAAATCATGTGCAGCTATATAAAACTTAGTTCGGCAGCATTTGGAGTATTGCGTGCAGATCTGGTCACCACATTATCAGAAGGACATGGAAGCTTTGGAGAGAGTGCAAAGAAGGTTCACCAGGATGTTGCCTGGGGTCTCGAGGGTGTTGGCTTTGAGGAGAGGTTGAAAAAACTAGGATTGTTTTCACAGGAAAGATGGAGGTTGAGAGAGGACCTGATTGAGGTCTATAAAATTATGAGAGGCATAGACAAGTTAGATAGATTTTTCCCAAGGTGGGAGCATCAATTACAAGGAGGCACAAGTTCAAGGTGAGACCTTGAACTTCAAGTTTAAGAGAGATATGCGGGGGAAGTTTTTCGTGCAGAGAGTGGTGGGTGCCAGACGATGTGGTGGAAGCAGGCGCATTAACAACATGTAAGAGGCATCTGGATGGGTACATGAATAGAGAGGGAATAAACGGATACAGTCTGAGTAAGTTAGTGCATCATGATCAGCACAGCTTGGAGGGCCAAAGGGCCTGTTCCTGTGTTGTACTTTTCTTTGTTCTTTGTTTAATATATCTTACTGTGACGAAAGGGTTCATTAGTTCTATACAGTGCGTAATGGGTCAATGAGAATAGAAGTGCCATAGCCGGCACTGGGGGCATGACTACCCATGGGGGTATGTGTAGAAGGGTAGGGTTTAGTAATGAAGCATGAGGGCCCATGCAGAGTGGGTGGGGTAGACATAGCTTGGCATGAGGAATGTGAGAAGGAGCTTTTGACTTGCCTTGTAAAAGGTCCGCTCATGCAGATTAGGGTTTGTGCTTCCTTTCACAGGCCGTGAACCATGACTCTTTAAAATCCTGGCCCAACTCCATGAAAATTGTGGAGGAGTAGGGTATTCCGCAACGGAGCCGGCCACTTTGGGAATGCTGGGTGCAGCTTTTAGAAATGAACCAACCCCACCTTTAAAGACACTACAAAACATCAGACCACCCAGAAATGGCGTTGAAAATCCTTGAATCAGGACCCCTGCCTGCTATGTTTAAGTAGCCCCCCTGAGTCAGCCAGACTCAGTGAGAATCCAGGCCAAGGTGCCTGTTTATCCTGCAAAGAAAAATGAAAATGTGGCATGGCATTGCTGGCCTGTCCAACGTTAGCTGTTCCTATCCATTGGAGGGTCACTGATTTCCTCTCATTTCTATTCCAGTACATCTCAATTGTGCATTTTCATAAGCTGAAAATCTATAATATATAAAAGTTTAAATGCTGACAATACTTTGCCCTGACTCGTACATGGTTCTGAGTTTTGATCCCTCTCGATTCTCTGCATTTTATTTTTGTAATGGTGCAGTCCATCATCCATCCCTAAGGACACATTGCTGCACCTGCTTTTGGATACACCTTTCCAATATTTCCTGTTTATTTTCTTTCCTCTCCCTTGCTGCGTTGAGTAATTTAATCAATCAAGAAAGGTATTGGTATTGCAATGCTTCAGGCTTTCCTGACCGGACCTTTGTAACACTGGAAACAGGTCCATTTGTCTGTGAGATAATACCAATGTAGACATATCAGACATAGAGGAAAAAATTTAGAGAACTAATAACCTGCAATCTTTTCAAGGCATTATCTCAGGGGGAATAGGAGGGAGGGGGAGTGAAGGATGGGGGGATGGTGCTGAAGAAAAGTTTATCTGAATTCTATAAGTATGGTCTTGACCTGACTGCCTTCAAAGAATACTACTGGCTACAATTTGTATATTGTGAGCTAATTCTTGCTAGAACAGTAATGCCATTTAAACACACATCATTATTATTCTACAACAAATTCCGGTGAATAACAAATATATGATCATACAATCCCTACTGTACAGGAGGCCATTCAGTCTGTACCAGCCACAATCCCACCCAGGCCAAATTCTTGTAACTCCATGCATTCAACCCTCCTAATCCCCCGACACTAAGGTTAATGTAGCATGGCCAATCAACCTAACCCGCACGTCTTTGGGGTGTGGGGGGAAACGGGAGTACCCAGAGCAAACCCACGCAGACACAGGAAGAAAATGCAAGCCCCACTCAGACCCGAGGCCTGAATTGAACCTGGGACCCTTGCACTATGAGGCAGCAGTGCTAACCACTGTGCAATCTTTGATGAGTTGTAAATTTCCAGATCTTGATGTTCAAATTAGGCCCTTCTGTTATTTGATTCAAATAAACAGCACCTCGACCTTAACCTTTTCACTATGTGTTCAATCTGCACATTCATTATCTTTTAAAATAGCTGAAATAAGTTAATACTGTGAGTACCTTTTTATCGGTGTGATAATTGTTAATAACTCATTTAGTCTTACTCATCCAGAAAGGAAACAATTTAAACTTTTGATTCCCACTCCTTCAGGTAGTGAATTAGAGTTAATTTTTGGAGATTTTAAAAATGTCAAAGTTAATTGTTTCAAAAATCTTTCTGTTTCTGTTCTGTTGTTTCCTTTCACTCTCTTATAATCCATTCTTTCTTGTGCTGCCTTTATTTCTCTTTCTATACCTGATTTGACTCTAATTCACTTCATTTCCTTCCCCCTGTTTCTGTCTTGTCCTTAAGCATCTTTATGAAGCAGATACACCTTCCTCACATTGTTCACTAAGATCACAGATGGCCCATTGTGTCCCCCATGTTCTGGTCAGCTCATACTCCCTACAGCACACACTGTGAGATCTCTGCTCCACAAGCTCCAGCCCTGTGTTTATATAGACAGAAAATGTGGAAGTGATTCTTTGTTCCTCAGCTCCTAGAGAGGATCTGGCTCACAGGAAGAGTTCACAGAATGGACGCCACAATGGTGTAGTCCCTTGTTTAACGTGGGCTTCCTACTGGGAGCATGGTTTAGTTCAGTTGGCCAAGTGCGAGGCCAACAGTGCAGGTTCAATTCCTGACCCAGCTGAGGTTATCAATGAAGGGCCCGCTTTCTCAATCTTACCCCTTACCTGAGGTGTGGTGATCCTCAGGTTAAATCAACACCAGTCTGCTCTCCCCATCAAAGAAGGGAGAACAGCCAGTGGTCATCTAGGATTATGGTGACCTTACATAATCAAATGAATACTGCTTCCCAAACTACTGTGAGATTTTCATTTTTCTGAAGATTACTAATGTTGGTGCAAAGAAGAAGCAGTTTTAGGATAAAGATTGAACTTAATGATTGTAAGGGAGCCAAGGACTGGTGAATTTTATATGTATGTTTGGATCCCTAATCCAGAGGGTAGGTGGCTTAATCGAAGATGGTCTTCCTACTTAGAGGCCAAATAAGGCCCCTACGTGCCAATTAATGGCCACTTCAGTGCCTCGTCGTGCTACCTACCACTGATATTCTAATGGTGGCAGTGGGCAGTGGGGTGGCAGGGGAAATGCTGGATTTGATGGATGCCATGTGGGAAGGTAATCTAGTAAAAGCTCCTGGCCTTCTTGCAGGCTAAGCGTGGGGATATAGTCCTGATCAGAAACCCTGTGGCCCATGTAGGGCATTCCTGTTACAAGGCCTATTCTGTCCATCCATGACCTCAGAAGTAATTGTCTCCTCCCCACACACTTATCTTCATCCTGGGCCTCCTCCACCTTTGCGATTTGAGGTAGCTGCAGTACCGGCTGTGGCCATCACTCCAGTGGCGCTGCAGAGACTGACCAGCTGCTGGCTGTCCGATTGCCTGGCAGATCTTAGAAGCAAGATCTCTACTTTTAAATGGATGGAAGCCCCATGCAGGGTGGTCAACTGTCCCTTATTTTCTGGGACTGTCCCACAATTGAGCCGACTCTCTTGTGCTCAGATTCCATGCATCCGGGACATTGTGTTTCAGTCAATTGGCACCTTTAAATCTCTCATATGCGCAATGTCAGGTCCCCTTGCAATTTCACCCTCTGGCAACTCTGGCGCTACCCATCCCCACCTTAACAGACACCCATACCAACGTGTCCCTTCCTCTCTATGAAGGTTGGTCACCCTATTCCCAAATCCAGGCAGTTAACTTGCCAGTGGCCAGTTAAGTATGTTGGGGATTTGAAAAAGGCTACAACAAGGTTGTCCTGGCCTTCTGGCTGATGGTTAGAGCCACTACTGTAGCCAATACAGTGCAGAGCCTCAGGTTCACAATGGCAAGTGAAGCATGTTAGTTGACCACGTGGTTCTGTGCCTAAAAAAAGGTAAATGTAACAAAAATTCACTTAAAACTCCATTATTTGTCCTGTGTAACAGTGATGGAAATTAGCTAATGACCATCTTCCCCGTTCCCAAATGTTGATCTTGAATATATGCTGCAACAATATCCCAGGGACGGGAAAGAGGGAATGGGAATATATATCAAAGTAGTTTTATTCACTAGAAACAGAGAAGTTTACCATGCAACATGTCTCAAGGTTTTGAACTGGGAAAAGTGTGAGTGATAATTGGAATGATGGATAGCAGGAGTGGGAAATGCCATTGTACATGAACGCAATACCTATCTTATGTCCATAGATTATTAATGTCCTTTAGTCTGTCGACATTCCTTATGAACCATTTTATATTGTTTTCACAACCAGTTTATATGTAAGTGTCCATGCTGCTATAACAAAATTCTTGCATTTAGAGAATGCAGTTTTTTTGCCATATTGTCAGCCATGGGGTTATGGTGATAGGGCCGGGTTGGGATTGTGGTCAGTGTAGACTCGATGGGCTGAATGGCCTTCCCCTGCACTGTAGGGATTCTGTGATCAATACAGTGACTTTGCGCAAGTCCTTATTAAAATGCCTGTAATGACATTACTATTGTTTCCTGCTTACCACAATTAATTGAAGAAAAGATAGAGGACAAATTTTAAATGTCCTAAATTGAACCTAAGCTTTCAGCTGAATTTACATACCATCTGATTTTCTTCTCTTATTGATTTTTCTGTGCAGTGCAAAATTAGGTAGGATGCAAAATTGGACATGAGCTGAACCCATCCCATTCTCATCAGAGGGCTGAGGTTAAAATCGGGAGTGAGATCTGTATTCAGGTAGAATTGATGGTGTGTGTCGTGTGTGAATGTGAGGGTTATAAGCTAGTTGGATAGTTGTTGTGGCTTCTGTTTTGTGTCCTGTAAACTCCAGGAAAGCACACAGCCGGATTATAGATACTGTCATTGAAATTTAGCTCATTTTAAACCAATCTCTCCTATGCTTATCACATTGACAGGGGCATAAAAACAGAGGGAGAGATTTTCCTTATTTCACTTGACTCTTCAAATAAAACTCAACAGGATGAGTTTTGAAACCTCTAATTACCATCTTTACTGATATTTAATACTGTTTGCATCCTGCCTGAGAAAACAGAGACAGATGAAAAAACAACAAAGTCTGTCGTCACCACGTTGACCAGAAACTTGGTTGCCCCACATTAATTGAGTCAGAGGGGGACTTCTGTATGCATATGCGTGGAAATCCCCACCCAACAGAGTTGTCAACCCATCTGACTGACTAACAGCTCTGTCGTCCCAGATGTGCCAGAATTGAGTGGTAGCCATTCCTGGGATTACAAGCAGTCCATGAAGATGGAGAGTGATGGATCCAAGACTTAGGTGAGTCAGGATTCTGGTTGAGTCTGCATGGCAGACCCCAGCAAGAGAGGTGGTGGGGAAGTTAGGGACAAGTTTTTGAGGAGTGGGAGGATTAAGGGGAGAAGCAAACTTGGAGAGTGACCCCGTGGGCACAGGGAACCCCCAAAGGAGGTACCTCCCTTCCTGCCCAACAGTGCCCTGTGTAGTGAAATTTGCCAGGCTGCTTATCTTCAGCTGCATGCAAAATTGTGAAAGAGGCAGAATGAAACCCGTAAAGAGCTATTAATTTCCATACTCACCATTTTTTGTCAATCACCTCATATGTATGTTTTTGATAGCCTACCATTGGTCATTTTTATTGCTTTAAGATAACAATTCTATTTGAATCAGTGCATGACTTTGGTGCACTTTCACTGCCAGTTGTCTATGCTACTACATCTTTTGCAAAATTCCTGGAAAACGAAGCATTTCCTTGTTGCATGCAAAGATCCACCCTTTCCATGTCTTGCTTGGTTGAAGTGTTGTCATGGGTGCATCAACAATCGGGGTGGTACTTAGAATCCATAAGCTTTATCAACCTGTGAGGATTGTTTCGCTTTGAGCTTGTCTAGCAGGTCTTTCGGGAACACTTCCATAGGAGAAGACGTGATCACCAGTTCAACAATTTTGTCTGTTAGCTCTGTATTTGAATAATTATGGTACATATACTTTTCTCTGCCTCTGCTGGTGAAGTGGCCAATGTATTCCATAGGCTGTTGCCAAAATTACATGAACTCTACTAAAGAATATGGAAAGTTTGCCAGATTCTGAACCACTCTTATAATGTAGTCCACATCTTTTGGCATTCCTTTGGTTCTTCCAGTGTTAATCTTGATGTATTCAGCCTGTGCAGAGCTTCATTCCCAATTGTTAAATGAATTTTTATGGCTCATTTGTATGGTCCAGACATGCCTGAATCAAGAAACCATTCTGCTACATTGTTGCCTAAACATTTAAATTTGAATAGTAGGCTGTATCCCAAATTAAACTGGAGAATGGTGTAAATATTCCAATAATATTTTGACTTTCCTTCTCCTGTAGTTCCTGATATGAGTGTTGCTGCAGCCACTTTTGTGTGCTTTTCTGAAGCTTTGCCCCTTATAATCACACTTTTCTATGGCCTGATTTTTACTTCTCATTTTTTTCTGCTTGGCTTTCCCTTGTTTGCTATCAATCCAGTCCAATCACCCGAGCCAATCACCTTTACTGACTGGGCTAACCTAGTGCTAAGCCTCACATAATGGTCTCCCATTTGCTGAACTGACAGGCTATGCACTGCGATCTCATGGTGAGGTATCTGCCTGCTTACCAGCTCTTTATCTGAGTACTATCCCAGTATGTCTTCAGAGATTTTCCCTACGGTCATCATACTGCATTTGCAACATTCTCTGACGCTGAGACTCCATTGCAGTCTGACCAGATTGTTAATGGTCACCTCATGTAATGGGGTACGATCTAAACATGTTAATCATGTTGTAGCAGCACTTAACCTTGCTGTCACGCCATTTGAACACTGCTGAGCACCACTTTGTGTTGTTATAATGAAATAAAGGCACAAATCACTCTTAAGGGATTGGGTAACCACATTGTGCATTCATTTATTTTGATTTAGGTACACAGGAGCATTTATGCATCGGTAAGAAGCTTGTAGACATCAGCAGCAGAGGTCTGTGTGTGTGTGTGCCCTGCCCAAAAGCAAAAGTGAAATTAAGACTGGATTGCATGTCACACTTCCCTTCTAGCAATATCATGCTGCTATTCCTTAAAGGAATATTACACATATGTGGCCACTAATTGACCACTTAAGAGCCTGAATAGGCCCAAAGACATGAGAGTGAGCAGCTTGACACCTTGTCCAATCACCATAATATGGGAGACAGGTCAGGGATGGGTGAGAAGATGGTGAGCGTGAAATCCATTTTATTTTATGAGCTCCATGCCTTCAAATGCACCAAATGGGAAGCCATAAATTTTAGGCCCAGCTGTCCCACTGAAGGACTGTCTCTAGCACACACATTTTGAGTTCTGCGAAATGTCAGCCACCCACTTCAGGCACCAACCTTTAAGATATGGTTGACAGGAATTCAGGCTCCCACAGCAATACCTTATATACCTACAGAAACCAGCAGAACTTTGCTACAGTCAACCATATGCAGGCCAAACAATGCCATATTCAAAGATTAACTAGCAGTTAAACCTGGAAGTCTCTTAGTGGGTGAACAATAGCAAAGATCTTGGGTATAGGCACATCGCTGCTGGAACTGGAAGGAGATGCACTATCAGTTCCTTGGGATAGACACACATTGCTGATACTTAAATGATCCCATCGCAGGCATCTGTATCATAACAACCCTACAGTGCAGAAGGAGGCCATTCGGCCCATCAGGTCTGCACTGATTCTCAGAAAGAGCATCTTACCCAAGCATCTTAACCCCACATATTTACCTCACTAAGCTCCCTAAATTGCACATCTTGGGCACTAAAGGACAATTTAGAGTGGCCAATCCACACAACCTGTATATCTTTGGACCGTGAGAGGAAACCGAAGCACCCGGAGGAAACCCACGCAGACACAGGGAGAATGTGCAAACTCCACACAGACAGTCACTCAAGGCCGGAATTGAACCTGGGTCCTTGGCACTGTGAGGCAGCAGTGCTAACTGCTGTGCCGCCCTACTGCCAATGTGGACGCAACTGCTGGTGGAAGATCTGCTCCTTCACACTTTTGGCAGGGCAGCAGCACTGACTGAATTTCAATGCTATTTGTTTATTTATTCATATTCCAGAAAGGAAATATTAGTAATTTTGCTCTTTTATTGTGCAACAAATGATCAAATCATTTTCTTCGATTGTTCATCTCTGTTATTTTACTCATAGCAATCCTTGTGATATTTCTGAGAGAAGGCATGTATATCTGGAATCTTGCCTCACAATATGAGCTTCAGACAAGATTTTAATCAATAGGAGATTGGGGCTTGCTTTGGCCTTTTTGGGACAAAAATAAATAGCACTAAATGTGTTTCCTCCACCTTCTGGGCAATAACTTTAGTTTAAAGTGGTAATGATTCGTGCTTCTTTGTATTATCCTCTACTGGGAATCTTTTATTATGAATCAGCCATTTGAACCCGGAACTTTCAAAACAAATTGAGTGAGACATCTTCTGCGAACTTCAAACTGCATTCACTAATGGAAATGCATTTTGAAAGGTGCAGAGATAAGAACTTCTTCACTGTGGAATAATTTATCTGCACTGAGGCTCCGCTGTTGGTATGCAAATCATTTTTTTAATGAAAGGATTAGGCTTAACACACGTGGCCTGCCTCAATATAAGTTCCCAAGAATTATAATTGCATTGGACATTTTATGGTAATGGAAGTAATAATGAACTATGCATATTGGATCCCTTGTATTTAAAGGAACACTTCAAAGCTGGTTGAGCAATCTATGGTGCTATTTATTCTACACTGCAACAAATGAGAGATTTTTGCCTTTTGTGTTGTACAGTTTTAAGTAGGATTGATACGATTTTTGACTCAAGCTTTCCAGGTAAAACTCACATCCTAGAATACAAGATGGTCACTAAACCAGGACACAAGGCCTGACTAGAGCCCTACTGGATCCTAAAGGCACGGTGGGGAAGCCATCAGGAAAAAGGTTGCCTTTGGAGACTCTGTGACCTGGTATGGTAGTGGGGCAGGGGAGGGGGGTGAGAATGGGTGGAGGGGGGGAGGGGTAGGATTGAAGTGGTGTCACCAGGGACCATGTGCTGGAAGAGTGGTACTCTTCTCATAATATTCTCCACTTTCTTAACAGAATTTCCCCACTTCCCCATACCAAGGTGGCAATCAATCTGCAAGTCACTTGGCAGATTGATGGAAAACCCCCATCAGGAATCAGTACAACAAGGATCAGCTTTACAATCTTGATAGACTAAAAAGGCAGAACGCTGAGCCTTGTTAGGGTGTGGAAGCCATTTTGGTGAATGCAAGAAAGGTGCCTTAGAGAGTGAAGAATTTGCTATGTGCATCGTTATGTTTAGTTGCTAACCTTGGACTGTATGAAAACCCTGATTTGGACTGAACTTTGGCTTGCATGAGAACGTGCTCTGGTAACCTGATCTTTTCATCTGTATTTTTTGACCTTGCTTCTGCCTTGTCCCCCGGAAAGGCTGTCACTGTTGAATACTGTGTGTTGAACTTTCCCTGAGAAGCTGATTAGCTGTCCAGGTTTAAATAGGAATATATGATATGCAACGTTGGCTCAAAGAAATGCCTAAGCTTTCCTTTCTTTTCTGTTTTCTGAGTATCTGAAAATCTAAATAAACATTTATTTTTATTTTGTATTCGGACAACTGTAGAGTTATTGAACTGAGTGAACGCCATGCTAACTATAATAATCCCCAGCCATTTGTGGCATCAGATTAGAGGCACTGGCACGGTGGCATTGTCACTAGATTAGTAAACATTGTAAGAAGTCTCACAACACCAGGTTAAAGTCCAACAGGTTTATTTGTTAGAACAAGCCACTAGCTTTTGGAGTGCTGCTCCTTCGTCAGGTAAGTGGGAATTTTGTTCACAAACAGGACATGTAGAGGCACAAACTCAATTTACAAAATAATGATCGGATTGCAAAATTACCTGTAAAGAATTGCATTCCAATCATTATTTTGTAAACTGAATTTGTGTCTTTACATGCCCTGTTTGTGAATGGAACTCCCACTTACCTGACAAAGGGGTAGCACTCTGAAAGCTAGTGGCTTTTGCTACCAAATAAACCTGTTGGACTTTAACCTGGTGTTGTGAGGCTTCTTACTGTGTTTACCCCAGTCCAATGCTGGTGTCACCACATCATGGCTAGATTAGTAACCCAGAGACCAAGGGCAAGATCCTGGTTCAAATCCCACAATGGCAGATGATGAAATTTGAACTCCATAAGAATCTGGAATTTAAAGTCTAATGATGACCACGAAACCACTGTTGCTTTGTTATAAAAATCTGGTCTGGCCTACATGTGAACCCAGTTCCACAGCAAAGTGGTTGATTCTGGGTTGACACATCATAGCCATAGGAGGCACAGAGAACATATGGGTGGCTGTTTGGGGTCCCCATTGGGAATCCTTGAAGCATAGATATGAGTGCATCTTCCTGGATGTCTGGTACAATGGCTTTCAGGAATTGTTAACAGTTCAGACAGATAGGGGAGCAGCACCGTGATGACCAACATGAGATGAGTTTCCATCGAGGGCACCATTGCAGAGTCCATGCAGTGTGAGGAGCTGTGATGACACCTGCGAGCATCCTTGCTTGGACAGAACTGCTGCTTGTCACTGTTAGTGGGGCCTGGGGTGGGATGTCAGCCGTCAGTCAGAGAAACTGTCCAGCAGACAGCTGGCAGTGTAACTAGAGTGATACTCATAGGATTGATAGTCAACCTCATGTGAAACCCACCAGGGGTCGGCCAATGGCCAGGGTGAAGACATGTAACACGATCTCCGAGCTCGGGGTGACCCCTGACCCGAGTCCACCTATCCCACACTGCAACATGACAACGGTTGAGAAAAAAGCCCTCACTCCTGCCTCTGTACTCCAGACATTGGTGCTCACTGATAGGGGTTTACAGCATGGAAATAGGCACTTCAGCCCAACTTGTCCATGCTGCCCCTTTTTTAAAACCCCTAAGCTATTCCCAATTGCCCGCCTTTGGCTCATATCCCCCTATACCCATTGTACAAAAGACAAAATTGTAACCGCCTCTACTACCACCTCTGGCAGCTTGTTCCTGACACTCACCACTCTGTGTGAAAAAATTTCCCCTATGGATACTTTTGTATCTCTCCCCTCTCACCTTAAATCTATGCTTCTTGTTTTAGACTCCTCTCTCTACCTTTGGGAAAAGATATTGACTATCTAGCTAATCTGTCTATAAAATCACCCCTTAGCCTTCTACGCTCCAGAGAATAAAGTCCCAGTCTACCCAGCTGCTCCTTATAACTCAAACCATTCCGGTAGCATCCTAGTAAATCTGTTCTGCACTCTTTCTAATTTAATAATAATCTATCCATAATAGGGTGATCAGAACTGTACACAATATTCCAAGTGTGGCCTTACCAATGTCTTGTACAACTTCAACAAGACACCCCAACTCCTGTATTCAGTGTTCTGACCAATGAAACCAAGCATACTGAATGTCTTCTTCACCATTCTGTCCACCTGTGATGCCATTTTCAAGGAGATATGAACATGTACCTCCAGATCTCTTTGTTCTGTAACTCTCCCCAAAGCCCTACCATGAACTGAGTAAGTCCTGCTATGGTTCAATCTACCAAAATGCATCACCTTACATTTATCTAAATTAAACTTCATCTGCCATTCGTCAGCTCACTGGTTCTATTGATCAAGATCCCATTGCAATCAGCGATAACTTTCTTCACTGTCCACTATGCCACCAATCTTGGTGTCATTTGCAACCTTAATAACCATGCCTTCTATACTCTCATCCAAATCATTAATATAAATGACAAACAACAATGAACCCAGCACTGATCCCTGAGGCATGTTGCTGGTCACAGGCCTCCATTATGAATAAACAACCCTCTGGCTTCTGTCAAGAAGCCAATTTTGTATCCATTTAGTTACTTCAACTGGGTCCTGTGGGATTTAACCTTATGCAAAAACTAACCATGTGGTACCTTGTCAAAGGCCTTGCTGAAGTCCATGTAGACAACATCAACTGCACTGCCCTCATCTATCTTCTTGGTGACCCCTTCAAAAAACTCAATCAAATTTGTGAGATACAATTTTCCACTCACAAAGCCATGCTGATTGTCCCTATTCAGTCCTTGTGTCTCTAAATGTCTGTAGATCCTGTCTCTCAAGATACCTTCCAACAATTTACCCACCACAGATGTGAGGCTCACTGACCTGTAGTTCCCAGGCTTTCTCCTGCAGCCCTTTTTAAATAAAGGCACTAAATTTGCTACCCTCCAATCTTCAGGCACCTCACCCATGACTATTGATGATAATACTTACCTCTTCACTCCCTTTTGTTACTGCTCACCTGGCTCAGACTTTCATAACCCATATGTGAATCGCGCTGGCATGACATCATGCCAAAGAGTGCAAAAGAGTGGGGAGAAGCTGCTGTGCCGATCTGGGTAATGATATTGAAATCCATTCAAATGGATGGCTTTTGTGCCAGTTTTGGGCTCAATGTGGTTCGCACCAGGAAAAATGTGGCTGGGAAGATACCAAACAGTTTGCCGGGTGCAAGTCTGATTTTTTGCATCATGTGCTATTTTCTGACCTTGTTATGCTAATCGACCAGCGCAGCAGGCTGGTAAGATCACCTCCTTGATCTTAAGAAGATTCAGTCTTAAGAATTTACCAAATCAGCTTCAAAAATGAAATATTTATGCAGATATGATTTGGTCTCTTTGGAGGATTCTAACAAATTGTGAATACAGTCCAGTCCGTCACCCAAACCAGTCTCCCATCCATTGACTCTGTCTACACTTCCTGCTACTTCAGAAAAGCAGCCAGCATAATCAAGGACCCTACATACCCCAAACACACTCTCCTCCACTTTCTTCCATCGGGAAAGATGTACAGAAGTCTGAGGTCACATACCAACCCACTCAAGAACAGCTTCTTCCCTGCTGCCATCAAACCTTTGAATGGACCTACCTCGTACTAAGTTGATCTTTCTCTACACCCAAGCTATGATTGTAACACTACATTCTGCACACCCTCCTTTCCCTTTTTTATGTATGGTATGCTTTGTCTGGATATTGTGCAAGAGACAATACACTGTATGTTAATACGTGTGGGAATAATAACTCAAATATGAAGGCCCCATATGGTGGAGTAGTAGGTTAGGAAAATGTGGTGGACTGTTCGAATGTCCAATAACGGAGCATCCCACCAAAAGGCAGGACCATAAAACTTTACTCTTTCTATTTGGAAATTTTCTGGAATAAATCAACAACGCATATTTTTTAAATGTTATGTGAAGTAATACTGACATCTGTATCATATTAATCAACATTAATGCTTTGAACAGAACATAATAATGTCATAAAATTACCTGAGTTTTGCTTTAATTTATTATTGTCACACGTATTAGTATACAGTGAAAAGTATTGTTTCTTGCGCACTATACGGATGAAGCATACCATTCATAGAGAAGGAAAGGAGCTAGTATGACAGTCATAGCTAGATGTAGAGAAAGCTCAACTGAATGCAAGGTAGGTCTATTCAAAAGCCTGATGGCAACAGAGAAGAAGCTGTTCTTGAGTCGGTTGGTAAGTGTCCTCAGACTTTTTATCTTTTTCCTGACAGGAGAAGGTGGAAGAGAGATTGCTCAAGATGCATGGGGATCCTTAATTATGCTGGCTGCTTTTCCGAGGCAGCAGGAAGTGTGGGCAAAGTCAATGGGTGGGAGGCTGGTCTGAGTGATGGGCTGGGCTTCGTTCATGGCCCTTTGTAGTTTCTTGCAGCCGCAGGTGGAGCAGGAGCCATACCAACCTGCGATACCAAGCTGTGATACAACCAGGGATAATGCTTTCTCTGGTGCGTCTGTAAAAGTTGATGAGAGTCATAGTGGACATGCCAAATTTCCTTAGTCTTCTGAGAAGGTAGAGGCATTGGTGGTTTATAATCATGGCAGGGAGGAATCAGGACATGTTGTTGATGATCTGGAAACTTAAAAACTGGAAGCTCTGGACCATTTCTACCTCGTGTCCATTGATGTGGACAAGGACATGCCCTCCACTACGCTTCCTGAAGTTGGTGACTATCTCCTTTGTTTTGTTGGCATCAAGGGAGAGATTATCAGAATTTGAAGATGTAGACTTCATTTCTTAACAGAAGACATTCCATTCTGTGACAATCACACATTTCTAATCTAAACCTTACTTCTATTATAATTATATTCAGTGATTCATTGAACTATATAAAAGGTGCTAGGTTTGATTTCCATTGTGGGTAGTTAGCTGATGCAATTCAGTATGACACAGGAGGTATGATTGGTCTAAATAGCTTGGGGTTAAGGGAAAGAATATTTGCCAGGATTGCAGGTTCTGATTACAATCCAGTAACTCCTGCTGAAGTGCACTTGTATAGATGTTAAGTGTGGGCAGGATTGAGCTCAGGTGTAATATTCCTGTGGTGAAACAGCCTGGCAACAACTCGCTGTCTTGGCTCACAGTTCACTGATGGCCCTGTGCGTTGGCATTGTGAGGTTGAATCCAAGGAAAGGAGCCAATGACTCCCAGCGAGTGGGATAAATTGGCAGGGATAAAAGAAAAGAAGGTTGTTACTTTCAAGGCCTTTGGGGTATTTTTGTTTTGTGCAATATTTCTTTCTCATGTGTTTAATTTTGGAAATTATGTAGGATTGTGCAACAAAAAAGAAGGCCTTTTTCCCCACGGCATCTATTCGTTTTTCTCTGAAAGTTGCCATTCTCTCCAGCTCCAAGAATTTTAACAAGGCCCATGATGTAGGCACCTTAGAATGTGAGCTCCATGGTTACGGCAGTAATGGCTTGTCCAATCAGGGAATCCTGTATGTGTATATAAAATGGAGTGTCAGAGTTACTGGCACTCCGGGTTCATACCCTATATGAGGAAGTACCTATCTGAGCGTGGCTGACTATGTAAATAAATGTAAATTTGGCGAAGGGACATCAGCCTCTGAGGAGTTATTTCAGTCCCTTTTCTCTGTACTCGTAGTTCTGTATTCATCTTACAGGTATATATTCAATTCCCTTTTATAAGTCGCTATTCAATGCTTTCCATCAAACTTTTAGGCAGCACAGAGATCATAACAACTCACTGAATAAAAACATGTTTCCTTATTGCCCCCTGGCCTTTTTTGCCAATTATCTTTAATCTGTGCTTTTTGGAGACCAGTCTTACCGCCAGTGGGAATTATTTCTGCCTGTCTGCCCACTTGGAACACCTCTATTAAAATTCCAATGAATCTCCTCAACTCGTAAGAAAAACAATCGCAGTTTCTCCACTCCTTCCACATAACTGAGTTATTTCCCTTATCCCTGGTACCGCTCTGGCAAATTTCTTCCACACCCTCGGAGGGTAGGTCAAATGGAATAAAAACAGGACATGTTTGAGAAGCACAGCAGGTCTATCAGCATTTGAAGTAGACGTGGGCTCAATTTCAAATCTGCTTGTTCATATCTGACCTGTCAAAGTCAGACTGGAGAAATTATGCACAGGAATGAACCCAATGAAAGAATGAGAAAACAAAAACACATGCATGAAAACAATCAACTCATTGGTTTGATAAGAGTATAATCAGACATAGCGTGTAAAATGTTACATTTTTAAAAGACAGTGCAGGTCATCTCGCTCATGCAATAAAAAAGATTCTAGTGTTGGGTGCACAGTTGTTGGCACAGCTGCCTCACAGTGTCAGGGATCCGGGTTTGATTCCCAGCTTGGGTCACTGTCTGTATGGAATCTGCATGTTCTCCCCGTGCCTGCATGGATTTTCTCCAGGTGCTCCAGTTTCCTCCCACAGTCTGAAAAACGTGCTGGTTAGGTGCATTGGCCATGCTAAATTCTCCCTTAGCGTACCCAAACAGGCACCAGAGTGTGGCGATTCAGGATTTTCACAGTAACTAAATTGCAGTGTTAGTGTAACTTTACTTGCAACACTAATAAATGAACTTTAATTTAATTAAAGGCGGATGAAACATAACTCCAAAATGGAAGGGAAAGCAGCAGTGTATGAATGGCAGAACCTTGAAAATCTCAGTAAATTCTCCTACCAGTGAATGAATTATTATGCTGTTATGTATCTTTGCACAGTTTTATTTAATGTATTGTTAGTGGAAACTACTGAGCGCTCATAATGAAACATCTAATAGTTCATTACTGATTTTGATGCTGCTTTATTTGCACGATTCCATCAAACTTTTAATTGGATAGCTTAATTTACCATCAGTGCTTAGCATGCAACGCTTACTTATGATTTAGCTGTTAACCTGCAGTAAGATGGTGGTGCTCATTGAAGACACTTCTACCTGTCTGGGCTGAAACACCTTCTGGCATGGAAGGATATTTTTCCTTCTTCATTTTGATGCATGTAACATGCTAAGCTTCAGTGTCTTGTATTGTCTGATTTGAGCGGATACGGTGCTGGGGTTAGAACATTAATTACTAGTTTGATAGTGGACATAAAGTCATTAATAAAATGATTTTTATCAATTCCTTTTTTGATTACACAGCTCCTTTAAGATCTACTCAGGGCAAGTTGTGAAATTCCTGTTTCTGAAAGCTGGATATACCAGAATATTCTTTCAGGTATTAGATCATGGGGGAAAGGCTAAGAGATGCTGATGGCAGTTCATTGAGAGTGTCAAAGGCGTGCATGGCCAAATTACCCCTATTCCTGCCTGCCTATGAGGAGGCTGCTGGCAGACTTGAGTAGGTTTGCTGGGCATCTTTCAGACAATGCAGGAAAATATCTGCCCCCCCCCCCTCCCCACTCACCCCTCATTTAATCTCACTACTGAATCTCAGTGGCCCACGGATAGTGGATGTCAACTGGCTCGCCAGTGGCTGCCAAACCAGTCCTTTCTGTCTTCCTGTTTAATCGAGGGAAGTTTTGCTGCTGCCATGGGACTGGTACTGGGTCTTTCCTGGAGTGAGCACTGCTGCCTTTGATTCTCACTGTGATGGTTGGCAGTGGATCCAGCTCCAAGTATCATCCTGTTAAGTCTGCGCGGCACTCATTCCGAGGTTAATACATGCATCCTAAAATGTGGTTCTCGGTGATCTAACCAGGGACTTGTATTGCTAAAGCATGAAGTTATCACAAAAAGTAACAGGACATCAACTCCTTGGTCTTGTTCTTGGTGCACACTCAAGTGTGCTGAGAGATGTGAGGCACACAATCTGTTCCCACCCCGTTATTTCTGGTCGTATCAGAGTGCTTATTTTAATACATTCTTACTCTGGCCAAACGTGGAACAAGTAACAATGAAAATTTAAGTTTATGGTTGGGAGAACTATATTGCCAGGAGTATAGAAACAACAAGGCAGCGGTCCAAAATTATCATACCGTTTCTTAGTATTTAGCAGAAATCGAATAAATAGCAGGTCTATTTAACTAAGATTAATTTATGCCTGTTCCCCCAACGCTGCAGGCTTTTATGCAGATTCTAAGCAACATTGAAATTCAGCTTTGTTACTGAAGAATCCATTCACCATCTATCTCACATTATGATTGTTCAAAGTCAGGTGAGCATATGTCAAACAATAATGGTTCCAGCTTCTTAAGACATTTCGGTCTATTTTATATTATTTGATTCTCGGCTGAATAAATTAGTTTCGGAGATCAGCTTTGCCTGCAATCTCTACATTCTAAAATTGAATAGGGGTGACACGACGCGAATCAAATTACAATGCAAGGATACAAAGTCAAATAAAAGAGAGAAAGACCATAGTTCAAGGTTCATTTTTGCACAGATACTGCAGTCTGCTGCCAATGGAGATAGCATTACAATTGAAAGGTTGGGCAAGTTGGATCGTGTTTCTTTGGAGGAGTGACCTGTCTGTGAGAGGGTGTGATAGATTGGATGTAACAAAAGTGAATGGGATTCTCAAGCAGTTCATGCCAGCGGGATTTTCCGTTCCCACTGCAGTGAATTGCGATTTCCCTGAGCACCAAATTTTCCGTCCTCTCTGGCAGTGGCAATGGGCTGTGAATGGCCAGAAAATTCCAACCAACGTTTGCACTTGTCACTGAATTCCAAGGTCTCTAAATATAATGTGCTCAGCAATAAATTGAATACAGTCTTCAGTAGAAACTTCTTTAGTGTGTAACTCGCTACCACAATGGGTGGTCGAGGTGACTAGTACAAATGTATTTAAGGAAAAGATTGGTAAATACGGAGGGAGAAAGGAATAGATGATTATGCTAACAAGATGAGATAAGGAGAGTTGGGAGGAAGACTATCTGAAACATAAACACTACAAACCAGTTGGGCCAAGAGGCATAATACTTTTGTTTTCGCTTTGGTAGAGGAAATCCCTGACAGTGCAGCACTCCTGTGTGGTGTGTCAGCCTAGATTTTTCTTCTCAAAGTTTCCAGAGTTGACATTAATCTTCTAACACAGAAAAAAACTAAAACTGAGCGGCTTGGTGGCACAGTGCCTCACAGCACCGGGGACAGGGGTTCAATTCCAGCCTGGGATAACTATGTGGAGTTTGCACACTCTCCCTGTGTCTGCGTGAGTTTCCCCCAGGTGCTCTGATTTCCTCTAACAGATTAAAGATGTGCAGGTTAGATTGATTGGCCATGCTAAATTTCCCTTCAGAGTCTGGGGGATTAGCAGGGTAAATATGTGAGGTTATGGAGATAGTGCCTGGGTGGGATTGTTGTTGGTGTAGACCCGAGGGGCCAAATGGTCCATTTCTGTACTGTAGGGATTCTATGAGCCATATGGCTGACACCCATGTGATCGGAGCAAAGAACAAAAAAAACTACAGCACAGGAACAGGCTCTTTGGCCCTCCAAGCCTGACTGAGTATATTGCCCATCTGAACCAAAATTCCCTACCCTTCCGAGGACCATTTCCCACTATTCCCTCCCCATTCATCTATTTAATGGAAGGTTAATGCCTAGACTACTGGGTGTTTTAAATCCCCTCAAAATGCATTTTGGCCCAATTTCTTTTTACAGCTAAATCTGTAACAGGTAAACACCACATTTTATATATAATTTTACTTTTAAAGTGTCATAGGTCATATGGTACAGCAGCCCTGGAAGCAAAACAATTAGCTAATGCTCTTTCTGATATATAAGGTATGTGGGAACCTAAAGCAATTTTGTGTAAATTATTGGGTAATGGCACTAAGTCATGTAAACTAGCAATTGCAAAAGCATGTAAAGTATTCTCAGTATTACCAGCCCATGTAAACGGGATACGTGTGTTAATAAGGATTAGGAACTTCTTTTCTCAGCTGCAATTCAATTCGCAGTTGTCCTCCCGAATCCTTGCTGCAGAAGGAGCAAATTAATATCACGTGTTTTCCATTCAATTCATCATTACTTCCTCTTAAGATCATTAATTCTGCCACCCTTCTCCCCCCAACCACATCAACGTGTCAGGAATCTCCGGTGTCTGACGGAGACCAGTAAAACTAATCAGAACTGGCACTGATTACCATATATCATGTGCCAACTCAAGAGAAGCAAAGATTACCTTTTAGGTAAGGAATTTCTGGAACAAAATATACTGCAACCCACCTTTTTTTCTTTCAAAATAGGAGCTCCTGGAAGCATTTAAGATTTTAGAATAAATCTTGTTCTTTTTTTCATTCTTGTGAAACGAGCATCACTGGCAAAACCAGCATTTATTGCCCTCACAAAATTACCTTTGAGCAGGGGATTGTAAATTTACAGCAGATTTTTCTGGTTCAGACAGTCAGACTGGATAAGCACAGCAGAATTCCTCCCTTAAGCTCAGCAGAATTCCTCTGCAAACACAGCCAAATTCCCCCCTAAAAAACATTAGTGAACCAGATGGATTTTTATAACAATCCAATAATTTCATGATGATTATTACTGAGACAAGTGTTTTGTTCCAGATTTATTCATTAAGTTCTCACTATTGTTTATGGTGGGAGTTAAATTCATTTCTCCAGAGCATTAATCCAAGTCGCTGTATGACTAACCAAGTAATATTACCCACTGGACTACCAGCTCCCAGCTCAGATCTGCTTGGATAAACTGGGAAGTGTAAAAGTCTGTTTAAATCCACCAAATCCAAAAGGGCATTAAATAAAGGATCAGTCTTAGCTGATATAGCATGCAAGATATATATATCTCCCAAAAGCAATCTGTCAATGAAGAAACCATGGGAAAGAAAACAGAAGCATTTTTATATGTGGTAGTAATACATTCCATTTGGAGCAGTTCTGGTGTAGTTACAGCAGAAAAGTGTAATCTGATTTAGCAACCTTGTTGACTACACAAATTACAAGAGCCGATGGAAGCAATAGTGTCAAGCCTTTTGGATTAATTTGCTCTTGGAACATGTATGTGGCTGGCAAGGCCAGTATTTGTTGCTGTTGAGAAGGTGGTGCTGAGCTGCCGTGTTAAATTGTTGCAGTTCATGTGGTCTAGGTACACCTACAGTGATGTTAGGGAGGATATTCCAGGATTTTGATCCAGAGACAGGAAAGGAATAGCAAAAATATTCCGAGGAAGGATGGTGTGTGGCTCGAAGGGGAATTTGCAGGTGGTTGTGTCCCATGCATTTGCTGATCTTGTTTGGAAGATGCTGTTGACAGAGCTTGGCATATTGCTGAACCTTGTATATGGTCTACACTGCTGTCATTGTGCACCAAAGGTGGAGGGAATAAATATTTGACGTGGTGGATGGGGTGTCAATCATGCAATTTGTACAGGATTGTATCGAGCTTCTTGAGTATTGTTGGTGCTGCAATCATCCAGGCAAGTAAGGAGCATTCCATTCCATTACTGACCTCTGGCTTATAAATGATGGGCAGGTATTGGGAAGTCAGGGGGTGAGTTATTAACTCCATAATTCTCAACCTCTAACCTGTTCTTGGAGCCATAGTATGCTGTATCCATGCAAGCGACTACTGCATCTACTTCCTTAGACTATGACAAAGGGATAAAAACAGAAAATGCTGGAAAATCTCAGCAGGTCGGACAGCACCTGTGGAGGAAGAATAGAGCCATTTTGAGTCAGGATGACCCTTCGTTAGAGTTGATGTATGTTCGCTATTTTAGGCAAAGCAGCTATTGGGGAAAACCACACAATACAAATACTATTCATTGCCACTTGTGAGGTGTCATTAGAACTGATTCCTCATGCAGGCAATAAGACTGTAAGGTACCCTCTGGTATAAGTTTGAGGGAGATCTAGTGGTGCAATGTTAGCTTCCCTATTTTCCTGCCAGATTCTCTGGGTTCAGATCCTGCTTTACGTCTTGATGGCCACAGAAGACATATTGATAATGTGGCTAAATTGATTGATTATCCTCTTCCAATAGTGCCTGATAGTGAGTTTCCCATTCAGCCATATTGCAGAAGGTAATAGCAAAGCACTGCAGTACTTTGCTAAGCATAATTATGGAGCAATTCATTGGATGTCCATGGTTGCTAATGCCCTCTTAGGGCATGGTGCTTGAAGGATGAGGTGTAAGTTTAAGTGACAAACTGAGATATTTGCAATTTAGTAATTACCTGCTTTTTAAAAGCGATTTTAGCGGCAGCCTGGATTCATCAGGCAAGCCTCTTCATTGTGTCTTCAGGCTGCAGTTACCTCTGTTCAGTGGAGTGATACATGTCTATGAACAATGAAGTGACAGCAGAATGCACTAACAGTCACCTTTAGCTGTGCTTTGAAGACTTAAAATGAATTGGGGGAAAATTAGCAAAAAAAAATGGATAAAAGGAATGCATTTAAGTGTAGTCAAATGCAATTTGTGCTGAATTAAACAATTGTGAATGGGCTTGGGGGGGGTGTCAGATCCAATATAAGCAAGCTTAACCACTGGGAAATTTCAATGCATCACCACAGCTTCAGAGCTATTGAAAAGATAAGTAAGCTCGACCAGTATTATGAATTTCATCAGGTTTAAGGCAGAGCTCGAGGTGTTTAGTGAACATTTGGTGCTGGGATTTAAAACTTAAGAATGCACTGAATTTTGAAAGCAGCTTGGAGATGACTGTACTCCACTTGATTGAGATGAAGTAGTATTTCAGTTCCTGTACATTCTTGCTAACACTAAAGGAGGAATTCTCCCATCCTGCTCACGGTGGGTTTAGTGGCAGGCAGAAGCAGAGAGTCTAATGGGAGCCAAAAAGTCGGAAACCCACCGGCGTACAATCATGTTGCAGTTTTCCTAATGGTGGGTTAATGTTGGGTCGGAATTCCGCAGGCTGATGGGGTGAACACATGGTGTTCATACCATCTGCATCTCATGAATGCTCATTAAAACAACAGCCCATTGGCATTCTTGTTGGGCTTTCCGATCTTGCATCATCCAATTGCACCGGTTTAAAACTCAATTACTAAAGAGTGGCACGCATAAAGTGGTTCTCATTCCAGAGTTTGAGATCAGTGCAACAACCTTTCTGCCTTAGTGCTGCACTGCTCCTGATTCATTGCTCAGTATTCTGCTGAGGCAAACCAGTTCCTGCCCTCCCGTCCCATGCTGAGCTAACCCTCAAGGACAGCTCCATGCTGCTGCACCCATGGGCCCTCCTGTGTCACCAAGTCAGATCGGCATAGTCCCTCTGGTTGGGGAGTACAGGGGGTCTTCTCCACCCTGGTGTCACACACCAATTTCTATCAAGGCAGCACTGTTTTATGGGACTCAGGCAGCCACTGCAACAAGGGTCCGAAGTTTGGCTGGGGATGGAGTGTGAAGTGAGGCCGGGCGTTGAGAAGGCCTGACAAAGACAAGGGGAGCAATGTGAAAGGATGGTGGGGAGAAGGGGTGAGCTCTCACGATTGCTGGCAGCGGGCAAGGAGGTGGGTAAAGGAGGGAAACAATGAAAGGTTGAGGGGAATGAAGCTGGACCCTGACAAGGCTGCATGAAAAGCCCATAAAAAAGGGGGTCAAAGAGATGCCACAATGTTTATTAGAAGGGGATGCACAAAGACTGCAGATGTGGTGATTAGAAGTCCAAGTGGGGCCTGGGCTTGATGGAGAGGGTGGTTGATTTGTTCTTGAGGCAGCTAGCCTTTTCCCTCTGGGTTGCGGACTTCTTCATGGTCTGGTGACAACAACTGGGCTGGGAAGTGTGAAATGAGTGTGCTGAGCTGGTGTTTAAATATGGCGCCAAGATCTTCAAACCCACTGGCTGAGGGCGGGTGGGCAAATCAGTTGCCAGCCTGCCAGGAGAGTCAGAGGGGAAGTTGCCTGTACATAATTAACGAGGTTCCATTCTAGCCAATGGGAAGGGCACTGCCACAGCCACCCGCCACCGCACTTAGTTTTGCTCCTATTTCTTATGGTCTAACATGTGTTAATTCTGCACTCAGAGTATGAACGAGATTTAACATACTAGAGGTAGGTGGCCTGCTATTGGCCGGCGGGGGGATCTTCTGGTTCCACCATTGTCAATGGAATTTCCCTTTGAATGCATCCCTCACCATCGGGAAACCTGGGACACCGGTGCGCTGCCACCAGTGGGACTGGAAGATCTGCTGGCGTATACAGTCAGAAAGTTCCAGCCTTTATCTCTATTTCCTCTTCTCACAATTGATTTGGTTCTGCATGAATTGTTCACTCTGGGATTTTGGTCCAAAGTTCTATTTTAAGGCAGCACTGTTTAGAGTGTAATTGCTACTGTTCCAGCAACACAAGTTTCTTTGTTGCCTAAAAGCGCCAGTGATTTAGTATTGTTCAGACTAACACAGATAGAGTCAGACTGGCATTTGTCAGTTTTTCATACATTCTTGCAGCCACATTTAAAAGCTTTGTGTTATAAATCTCCTTAGCACAAGACCTAATTAAATGATATGTAGGATTAAAGCAGCTTGTTTTTTTAACTTTTGAAAAAAGAGTTGACCTGACCAGTTTCTGACTGCGCTTTTCACTGACAAGGTCACAGTAAGGAATGTGTCATCAAACAAAATTTGACATCAAACCATTTAAGAAGCTATTCGAAGACTTGGCCAAAAACCCTGGTCAAAGATTTGGAGCTTGATTATTTTTCCTTGGTAACAGGAACCACAAGCCAGAACATTTCCCGACACTGTTCCCAGCTTCAGAAAATCCACTCATTCACATTGCGTTTTCATCCTGAAGAGGGGTAGGCAGACTGGAGTCAGAGCTCTTGCGTCCCAAGTAGATCTAAGGTGGTGCTGGAGGCAGGCAAATGCAGAGACAAGCAGACAGGAAGGCCCAACTCTGGTCTCCAGAATATTCATGATGGTTAAACCCCTAGCCTTCAACCATCGCCCTCTCATATACCCTACAATTTTCAATAGCTCTATGTCTCTTCTATACTCCCTCTATATCCTAAATGTCCTTGCCATCTCCCAAACCCCTTCCATGTCCCCATGCATCATCCACATCCACTCTTACAGTGTCCACTAGGTACAGAACCAATAAAATGTAACACTGGCAAGCCTTTGAAACATTCATGAAACTGTCAAGATAAGCAGATGGGCATTCAAAATCCCCTTGAAAATGATTTTTCCTTTTACAAGCTTCTAAGATTGTTGATCAAACTCAACCATTCATATTCCTGTTGAAAAGAAGCTTAAATCCAATTAAAAAGTTATTCAAAAAATCTTTCATTAGATGTGAGTGTTGCTGGCAAAGCAGCCTGATTAGCCCTTGAACTGTGGTAGCCAACAATACATGTAAATAGCCATTAGCATAAATTATGCAGCTCTGTATCAATTTCTAACATGGAGCTGACAGCACCAGTCCTTGACGGATGAAACATAACCACCAGTGATGGAGTGATGAAAATCAATGTTGCGTAGGAGTCCTACTTTCACACGTTGCTATATGAAGAACCACTGCCACTCTACCTTGTACATAACAGTATCAGCTTTCTGAAAAAAAAATCAGTACCAGTGTGGCAGAAACCCCGATGTTATTTTACAGGAATAATGTGATAGCAAATCAATGAATACAGAAATGTATATGGAGATCTTAGTTTAAAACCTATCCCATTGGAGAACCCATGTCAAAGTGGATTAGTGTGACCACATAACAAAACACTTGCTGGCCTCTCCACTCTGTTGGAATCCACACCCATTTTCCTGTTTGGGTGGTCATTGGTTTTACAGCTGCCCCAGTCAAGCCATGGATATGTCAAGAGCAAATGGTTTTGTTGGTTCAACTGTAATGTTACTGCCATCTTTGATGCCTTTGTTTCCTGTGAAACGTTTACTGTCCCCCAGTCTGTTCATTTTCCCTGCCTTTTCTCCTCCATTCCCTCACTGCACCACCAACCTCTCTGCACCCAACCGGCCCCTGATCCTTCACCCTTCAAGTTCCAGGGGTGTAATCTTGAGTGTATGTGATGTACAGCTTGTCTAGCCATCCATTTCTCAATCTGGCTGGACCATATTATAGAATCCCTACAGTACAGAAGGAAGCCATTCGGCCCGTTGAGTCTGTACTGACCACAATCCACCTAGACCCTATTTCCACAGTCCTACACATTTATCCTGCTAATCCCCTGACACTAGGGACAATTTAGCATGGCCAATCAACCTAACCTGCACACCTTTGGACCGTGGGAGGAAACGCAGCACCCAGAGGAAACCCAAGCAGCTGTGGGGAGAAAGTGCAAACTCCACACAGACAGTAACCCAAACTGGGAATTGAACCTGGGTCCCTGGCATTGTGAGGAGGCTGTGCTAACCACCGTGCCACTCAAACAAACACTAGAGGAGCCAAGATTCTTTGAGGGAAGGAAGGTAGGCAGAGAGGGGAGGGCAGTGAGTTGGGAATTTCTTAGATGGGATTCGGACAATTCTGCAAGGAGGGAGAGTTGGGAATTGTTTCCAAGTTGGGAATTGTTTGGTGGATGTAGAGAGGGGTGGAATTGAGAATTCTTCTAATGATTGCAGGGGGACTTGGATCGTAAATTCTTCCAGGAGATAAGATGGAATTGAATTGGTGTGGTGAAAAAGGCTTTTTAATTTTAAATAAATTCTTAACACATGAAGTCAGCTATCTTTAAATAAATTCAGAGTTGTCGCCGTATGTGCAAAATATGTCTGAAGTCTTCAGTTCTGTCAATTGTAACACATTTATTCAATTTTAAAATACAAGGTTCTAATTGTGGCTAATATTTATATTCCTACAGGCACACTTAAACTTGCTATGTACAGCAGCCCTAGCTGGGACTTGGAATGTTTCGGTAAATGAGCATTGAAATGCAGCTACTTCTGCGAATGCACTAAGTATTGCTGTCCACAAGGATTTGACCACCAATGATGCTATTCACAACTGATGTGGTTTCCTACAGTTCCGAACAGATAAATGTTTGCAATTGAGATGGTTTTCAGCTCATTGATTACTTCAAATGATTTAAGAAGCTTTTGAACTCAGCTGAGTAACAGTTAACATTATTCCATGCTGAATTCTGTCAAAGTTTTCAGGTTGGGTGAACATCAGTCTCCTCTGCCGAGATCATTCTGGAAAGATTGCTGGCTTCATTTCTGCCCCACCACTCTTCCCACTGTACTCCAGATCCTTTATCTTTGCTTTATGTGAGGACTTCTTTGCCGTTAGGGCTAAGGCAATCTGTTTAGCTGCTTGTTCTTTATCTTTTCCCACCCAGCCAAAATTCCCCACAGGCAACCCTCACCATTGCCCTGAAGCTGTGCTTGCTCTATGCATTAGTTCTGAATTTTATACACTCCACAAAAAGATTACAGTCATTTTTGTTTAATACTGGTTAAGTATATTTAGCTGCTCAGAAATGCTGTGATTATTATTACAGATGCATCATGAATGGCCATTCTTAGTTGTTCTGGCTAATGAACTGGGTGGTTTGAAATCCATGGTTCAGTGATAGCATGTATGCCCCCGAGTCAGATTTAACAAGGCTTATTTCCAACTCGGTTCAATGATCAAAATCAATCCATCTGAATGCCCCTTTAAATGTCATTTCAGGTGGTCGCTTCCTCTGCCAACCACTTTCCTGGCACGCAATGTTTGCCCTGTGAAAATTGCACCAGGTGTTTGGCCCTCTCCCATGGCCTGGAGGTGCAGGTCACTGAACTGATAAATCACAGGTTCAAACCTCACATGGTAGATGATTAAATTTCAATGAATCTGCATGAAATTTGAATGAGACACCTGGTGACATAAGTGGCTCACCCAGGTCCTTACCGGAGGTAAAATGGTGACAGATTCCATGCGTACGTAAACAGGGCAGGAAGTACTGAACTGCCAATTTTAATGCTTGCAAGTACCTTGAAGTACTGTTGAAGTGGGTTAAAATTGGCCCACATTTTTGCTTGAATTTTGTTTGCACTTTGCAATTCTGGTTACGGAATGGACAATATTGTGGTGTGTCCATTCAGAAGTTATTGCTTGCAAGAGAAAACCTGGTCCCTGCATGATGATTAGAAAGTTTGCACTTAACTCAATTGGGAAACTGCCTAATGGCCAGAGAAGCAAGGTTTTTAAAATGTATTTGAAGGTTACTAAGTGTATCTTCAATCAATAGATTATTAATTGCTATCCTTGGGCAATATATAAAGTTTAATTACCTTTGGGATGCTTATAAGGACATAAACTATTATTTTGTCAATATGCATTGAACATATAGGAGTAAGAATACAAACACAAGAGGGAACAGCATTGTCTACGATTATAAACGCTAATGTTATATTTGAATTACTTAGAGCCAGAGATCAAACTGTCATTTGGTTAAAATAAAATTCTAGCAGTTATATAAGGCTTTGAAGATGTGGTCCACAGAAAATATCAAAGGAAGCATATTCTCCATACATTCAGGGATTATTTGCTATCCAGTGGTTTTAAACAGAAATTATTGGTTTAGGTGACTTGGGGGAGGGGAGTACATTCATTTCACTGAGCCTGCTGTTTTTGGGAATGCTGATACTTGTAAAATGGTCAGGAATAAATGTAAAGATCTTGGACGTGCTTTGTTAAAACTTCAATTGAAAGTTGTCAACTTTTTAAGATGCTAGTGCTTGATAGAGGTTAGTGGCTGTGTAGTTAGTGCGACATCTTCAATGCTGATCCAACCACAGCTAACTGGCCACCCCGAACAAAATTCCACTGATATTTAATACAGTAGATCACCACAATGGAATTTCAAGAATTGGCACGTTAAGTGCAGAAAAATAAGCCAGCATTGACATGTTTTGAATTTGCCTCTTTCCAAGTCCTGGAGGGAACTGTTGGTATTTTGGTATCTTGAGGAAATGCAAAGAATGGAGATGTGTCGTGAAAAATCTTCAATCGGGTGGCGTTATAAAGCTATGTGGGAAGTGAAGAGATAAAATCCCTTAATTCTGAATGCAAAAGACAGCTGATTAAGCTGAAGACAAATCTTCCCTTCCTCAGGGCTAAGAGATTTTAAGTATTCATTAGTAGAGTTACGTAAAGCAAGAAAGAACTAATTTACATTTATAAAATATCTTACTATGGCTTTGGGGCATTTGAAAGTGTTTCACGGCCGATGAGTTATTTTTGAAGTGCAGGCACCGTTGTTATGTGAATGAACAAAACAGTTAATTTGTGAACAATAATGCCCTGCTAATAACACGTTTGATCAAGCACAATTCATACACGATTGGATATGGGAAGAATGTTGGCCAGAACACCAGGAGTCCTTTGATCGTGTCATGGTATCTCTTTATGCACAAATTCACAGGCAGATGGGGGCAGGATTCTCTGATCTTGTTCATTCCCGCCCCGCTGCCAGTAAGGATCCCATCCGCAAATCAGATCAGAGATTTCAAGCTGGCATCTTGACTTGATATTCCACTGGAAAGAGAGCACCTCTGATAGTGTAACATTCCCTCTGTATTGCACTGAAGTGCCAGCATAGATTATGGGCAGCATTTCCCTGCATGCTCTCTCCAAGCCTGGAAATTCCCACCCGAGGTCAGCAGGCCTTTGCGTGGTCCATCCCTGCCCGCTGTGATTCCCATGGCTGGCGGAATGGGAAATCCGACCCAATGGGTGGGCTTTTCTGGTCCTCAACAGCAGGGGGCATCATTGCTGGCAGGACTGGAAAATTTAAAGAACTGGTGACGGCGACCAAAATTTTCCTGTCCTGCCCACAACGATGTCAGCTGGTATGAGGGCCAGAAAATCCTGCTCTATTTGTGGAAGTAGAAAATGTAAGGTGGAGAACACCATCTCTTAGACATTGCACAAATTCCTTTTCTTGGGATCTTGATTTTCTCAATCCACCTGCATATTAAAGCCCCCATGATTATTGTAATATCGCCTTTTTATATGCCTTTTCCATCTTCTGATTTATTTTCTGCCCCACATCCTGACGGCTGCTAGGGAACCTGTGCATAACTCGCATCAGCGTCTGTTTACCTTTATGATTCCTTAACACTACCCACAGAGATTCTATGCCTTCTGATCCAATATCACTTCTTGCTATCGATTTAACTTCATTCCTTACTAACAATGCAACCCTGCCCCCTTTGCCCATCTGCCTATCCAACTGATGGGACACATATCCTTGGACATTTAGATCCCAGCCCTGATCCCCTTGCAGCCATGTCTCTGTGATGCCCACAACATCGCAATTTCAATGTGCACAACAAGTTAATTTACCTTGTTCTGTATACTGCTTGCATTTAGGCACAACATCCTCAGCCCTGCATTGACCACCTCCCTTCTCCTACTTGTCACCTTCTTTGCTCTCAGGTTAGATTCCTGCCACCTTTTATACTCTCTTCTGTTATGTGGTCTGGAAACTTCACTAACCTCTCCTGAGCCCTCAGCTCCATTAACCTGCACTTCTACCCTTACCTTTGTAACGCCACCTGATTGAAGATTTTTCATGGCACACCTCCATTCTTTACATTTCATCAAGATACCAAAATACCAATAGTTCCCTCCAGGGCTCAGAAAGAGGCAAATTCAAAACAGGTCGATGCTGACTTATTTTTCTGCACCTAATTCTCCATACAACTGAATGCTCCCCTCCCACTATTTAGTTTAAAGCCTTATTTATAGCCCTAGTTGTACCATTTGCCAGGACTCTGGCCCCAGCACGATTCAGATGAAAACTATCCCATCAGGACAGGTTTCCTCTTCCCCAGTACTGGTGACAGTGTCTCAAGAAAGCAAACCCATTCTTCTCATACCAATCTTTGAGCCATGCATATTACCTCCTTAATCTTATTAACTGTGTGCCAATTAACTTGTGGTCAGGTAGTAATCCAGAGATTATTACCTTTTTGGCTCTGCTTTCTAATTTTGCTCCTAACTGTTCATACTCCCTTATCAGAACCTTCGTTCCTGTTCTATCGATGTCATTGGTACCTACATGGTCCATCTCAGCTGGGTCTTTACCCTCCCACTCCAAGTTCCTCTGCAGCCCAGATGAGAAATCCCAAATCCAAGCACCACGTAGGCAATGCATTCTTCAGGAATCTCGATCCTGGTCACAGAGAACAGTGTCAGCTTTCCATGTCCTGTGGAGGGACATGCTGCTGAGCAGAACATAATTGGTGGTGTTGTTGGTCTTGCTGCCATTGCTACTGGGCCTGTTGGCAGTGGTATGGCCTTTGCTCTCACCCCCAGAGGCGAAAGGTGGAACTGCATAAACTGTTCCCATACAGTGGTGGAGGCTGGCACCAGGGACTTGCTGCTAAAGGTGAGCGAAGTGACAGACAGGTGAAGTGCTCTTCAGAAGTCGTCAATCAACTGCCAAGCAGCGAAAACGCTCTGAGAAGAAATGCTTTAACTGCAGTTTCTTAATGGTCATGGCTCGAGATCTTCTTTTTCACTGATCAAAGCTTCCTCAGCCTGCCAGTTTCACTGAAGAAACTCTCTGTGCTGTGCACTCACCTCAGTTACCATGGCAAATTGCTGACAGGAAACAGGTTTGCTGGCTGGAATAGCCAAAGATGAGGGTTAAAATTCTTAATTGGCAGTTTAATCATCTTAATAACTTACCCAACAGATCCAAGGAGGCTCTTCGCTTGCCCTGAATTTTATTTATTTATTGTCACAAGTAGGCTTACATTAACACTGCCATGAAGTTACTGTGAAAATTCCCTGGTCACCACACTCTGATGCCTTTGCGGGTACACTGAGGGAGAATTTAGCATGGCTAATGCACCTATCCAGCAAGTCTTTTGGACTATGCTAGGAAACCAACCAACCTGAAGGAAACCCACGCGGACACTGGGAGAATGTGCAGACTCTGCACAGACAGTGATCCAAGCAGGGAATTGAACCTGGTCCCTGGCACTGTGAGGCAGCAGTGCCAAATGTTGTGCCACCGTGCCACCCCAAAGAGAGTAGGATGATGTTTAAACCCAGATTCAATGTAAATTTCAGGGGGATTAACTCCCAACACATTTGCAACCCTGTTGCCCCTTGCCTTGGAACATTCATCCCAAGTTTCTGTTCTAAGATCGCTATGTAATCAGCCTGAACATCATTCACTTTGATAGCCGCCTGTAACTTTTGACATTAATCAGCTTCTGGAGTATGAATGCCCTGAAGCCTTCATCTTTGACTACAAAATTATAAGGGAATAAGTCAGCTATGACTTTGTGCTCGAGTTTCTACAGCCTGACCGAAAACATTGTAATCTAGCTTTGCAGTTGCAAGAACGTATGTCAACAAAATGAACACACCAAATTCTGGGATGGGGGGAAGAGGATAAGTAATGAGTAGTATTTGTTTTATCAAGGAGCTTTTGTGTCTAGGTACTCAATTGTAAAATGTTATATAATTGTCAGTGAAATATAGACTACTGAATACACACCAATTCATCCAAGCTGGACGTAAAGACCATACAAACTGCAAGCAGTCTAAAGCACTAAAGAGACAAGTTATCAGAATTTTTGAGGGGGAACATTAAATTTCTAATTACAGAAACCTACTTTGCATGCATTGTCTCAAATTTAGCATAGAATAGCATGTTTCTAAGCTGTACAGTAATTAAGGAGCAGAACAGCAGTTAAAGTAAATTATAGTTAAAATGAGAATGGAATAAAAAAGGTAAGGATGCAATAACCCAGAAAGGACTGAAAGAATAGAATGTGTTATAAATGATTTATGCTTTAGGCGAGGTAGGTTAAAAAGGCTAAAGCTCTACTATTCACCCACGCAGAAATGTCAAATCATTGGACCAAATGAAGAATTCACTAGTAATAAGATTTTGAGAACAGATATGTCCAGGTAAGGTCATGTGGCGTTTTAAATAGGAAGTGTAAAATAATGATCAAGTCAAACACTGGAATGTTAATGCCAGAGGCCTTACATCCATTTTAAATGTTCAAAATGTACATGTACTCATTTGCTTCACAGGCTAAAAGAAATGAGTAAATCTGAAGGAGATTAGTGCTTTGCCATTGAAAAACCTGAACACGGGGAGGTATTTTTAGACGAGCTGCTTTTCTCGAGATTAAAGGAAATTTGGAAAGCAAGCCATAATGATCATTTGATGACAATCTAACTACATAATTAACAAGAAGGTACAATCTCAGCTTTAATGGGAAAATCAATCCAATTTTGATCACAATGCCAAGGTACCAAAGAGACTGGTGTAAGAAGTGTTATTTTTGTGGTTTAATAGATCCAAATGGGAATGAAAAAGACAATAAAGGAAGGCAGCAGTCCTGAATCTGTGCCAGTCAGCTTTCCATCAGACTTCATTCTATTTCTGTGTCTCACTGTTCAATATTTCTCCACTCTGTTCCAGTCACCCTTGCTCTGTGTAATGATGCATTGTTTCCAATTCTGCCATCTTCTATTCCTGGCTCTCTGCTTTTGCTCAACTTCTTTTGTTTGCCTTTGTATTCTTTCCAAACTCTCTTCCTTTATTTCATGAATGGATAAGTATGTGGTCGGGTCATCCACTTTAGACCTGAGACAATTCAAAGTATTTTCTGAATGCTCAGAGTCTGGGAACAGCACAGAAATCATTAAAAGCTGCAGGATAGGTAGAAGTAATTGAAAAGACTATTGGAACAACAGTCTTTACATCAAAGGGGTTGGAATGAAAAAATAACAACAAAATCTATATTTATTAAACACCTCTAATGTAATGAAATGTCCCGAGGTGGTTCACAGGAAGATTATAAAACAAATTTTAATGAAGTATGAATATTGTATAAAGACTTTATTTGGAACACTGTGTTTAGTTTCAGACATTGCACCTTGGAAATAAAAAATATCAACCTTGAGTGGCACAGTGGTTAGCATTACACTTCACGGCACCAAGGACTTGGGTTCGATTCCAGCCATAGGTGACACTCTGTGTGGAGTATGCACGTTCTCCCCATGTCTGCATGGGTTTCCTTTGGGTGTTCCAGTTTCTTCCCACACTCCAAAGATATTTGGGTTAGGTTGATTGACCACACTAAATTGCCCCTTAGTGTCCCAAAATGTGTAGGTTAGGTTGATTGACCATATTAAATTGCCTCTTAGTGTCCCAAGATGTGTAGGTTCGGAATTTGTGGGGGAAATGTGTGAAATTACGGGGATAGGGCCTGTGTGGATGCCCTGTCAGACAATCAGTATAGACTCGATGGAGCCGAATGGCCTTCTTCAGCACTGTATGAGTTCTATGATTGGAAGAGGTTGCAGCATAGGCCACCAGAATAATACAAAACCAAAGCTATTTTCTTTAATTTGTGATGAAAGACCTGAAACTTTAATTCTGTTTCTCTCCATAGATTCTGTGTGGCTTGCTGAGTATTTTCTGCTTTTATTTTGTCAGGGCTAAAAAGATTAAATTATCAGGGTAATTTGTAAAAGCTAAGCTTGTAATGACTGAATCTTACAATGATTATTGTAGAGGAGGCCATTCCTACTACAGAGACCAGCATACCTGTCCTAGCTTTCTGATGGAGCAATTCATTATTGCCACATCCTCATCTTCTTCCCACACCCTGCTCAATCTTGATTGATTATCTGAAAAGATAATCGTCCAATTCTCTCTCGAATGACTCGATGGAACCTGCCTCCATCACGCTCTCAGGTAATGCATTCCTGATCCTAACCATTCACTGGGTGAAAACACACTTCCTTACGTCAACAAATCTGCGCGTCTGGTTCTCCATCCTTCCACCAATGTTAACAGTTTCTCCCTATCTACCCTGTCCAGAGCCCCTCATGATTTTGAATACATCTATCAAATCACCCCTCAACCTTCTCCTCTCCGAGCAAAACAATCCCAATTTCTCTGGTCTATCTACTAAAATTCCTCATCCCTGGAACCATTCCTGTGGACCTTTTCTGCACTGTCTCCAACGCCTTCACATCCTTCCTAAGGTCTGGTGCCCAGATCTGGATATCAGAGACCAGTTGAATCCAAACCAGTAATTTAAACAATTGTAGTTCAAAGTGCTCACTTCTGCATTCTATGCTTTAATTGATCAAGTCCAGAATACTGTATGCTTTATCAACTGTGCTCTCAACCTGTTCTGTCACCTTCAATATATGATGTGGAGATGTTGGCGTTGGACTGGGGTAAGCACAGTAAGAAGTCTCACAACACCAGATTAAAGTTCAACAGGTTTATTAGGTAGACAAGCTTTTGGAGTGTTGCTCCTTCCTCAGGTGAGTGAAGAGTTGTGTTCACAAACAGGACATGCATAGATACAGACTCAATTTACAAGGTAATGGTTGGAATGCGAGTCTTTACAGGTAATCAAGTCTTTACAGGTACAGGCAATTTGAGTGGAGAGAGGGTTAAGCATAGGTTAAAGAGGTGTGAATTGTCTCCAGCCAGGCAGTTAGTGAGATCTTGCAAGCCCAGGCAAGTCACTGGGGTTACAGATAGTGTGACATGAACCCAAGATCCCAGTTGAGGCCATCCTCATGCGAGCGGAACTTAGCTATCAGTCTCTGCTCAGCAATTCTGCGCTGTCATATGTCGTGAAGGCTGGAGTACGCTTACCCGAAGATCAGAGGCTGAATGCCCGTGACTGCTGAAGTGTTCCCCGACAGCAAGAGAACACTCCTGCCTGGTGATTGTTGAGTGGCGTTCATTCATCCATTGTCGTAGCGTCTGCATGGTCTCCCCAATGTACCATGCCCCGGGACATCCTTTCCTGCAGCGTATCAGGTTGACGTTGGCCAAGTTGCAAGAGTATGTACTGTGTACCTGGTGGATGGTTTTCCCAAGTGTGATGATGTCATCTGTGTCGATGATCCGGCATGTCTTGCAGAGGTTGCTGTGGCAGGGTTGTGTGGTGGTGTGGTCACTGTTCTCCTGAAGGCTGGGTAGTTTGCTGCGAACAATGGTCTGTTTGAGGTTGTGCGGTTGTTTGAAGGCAAGAAGTGGGGGTGTGGGGACAGTCTTGGTGAGATGTTTGTCTTCATTGATGACATGTCAAAGGCTCCAGAGAAGATGTCATAGCTTCTCCGCTCTGGGGGAGTACTGGACGATGAAGGGTACTCTGCCCACTGTGTCTTGTGTTTGTCTTCTGAGGAGGTTGGTGCAGCTTTTTGCTGTGGCGCATCGGAACTGTCGATCATCGTGTTGAGTGCCTAATCCTGTTTTTATGAGGGTATCTTTCAGCATCTGTAGATGTCTGTTGTGACCCTCTTCAACTGAGCAAATCCCGTGTATACAGAGGGCTTGCTCGTAGGGGATGGCTTCTTTAACGCGTTTAAGGTGGAAGCTGAAGAAGTGGAGCATCGTGAGGTTATAAAGAACAAACAGGCTCTTCGTTCCTCCAAGCCTGCACTGACCATGCTGCCTGTCTTAACTAAAACCCCCTACGCTTCCGGGGACCATATCCCTCTACTCCCATTCATGTACTTGTCAAAATGCCCTTAAAAGTCACGACAGCTTCCATTACCTCCCTCGGCAACGAGGTTCAGGCACTCACCACTCTCTATGGAAAAACCTGCCTCTAACATCTCTTTTAAAACCGGCCCCTCGCACCTTAAACCTATGGCCTCTAGTAATTGACCCTTCCACCCTGGGAAAAAGCTTCTGACTATCCACTCTGTCCATGCCTCTCATAATCTTGTAGACTTCTATCAGGTCTCTCTTCAACCTCCGTCACCCCAGTGAGAACAAACCAAGTTTCTCCAACCTCTCCTCATAGCTAATGCCCTCCATACCAGGCAACATCCTGGTAAATCTTTTCTGCACCCTTTCCAAAGCCTCCACATCCTCCTGGTAGTGTGGTGACCAGAATTGAACTCTATATTCCAAGTGCAGCCGAACTAAGGTTCTACAAAGTGGCAACATGACTTGCCACTTTTTAAACTCAATACCCTGGCCGATGCAGGCAAACATGCCGTATGCCTTCTTGACTCCATGGGTTTTCGATATGGTGGAGTGCTGAGGTGACGGTCTTTAATGCAGATGCAGGTGTCCAAGAATGCAACTGATTCTGGAGAGTAGTCCATGGTAAGTCTGATGGTGGAATGTAACTTGTTGATGTCATCATGTAGTTGTTCACCATGAGTCCAAAGGAAGAAAATGTCATCGATGTATCTAGTGTATAGCATCAGTTGAAGGTCCTGTGCGGTGAAGAAGTCTTGTTCAAACCTGTGCATGAAGATGTTGGCATATTGAGGTGCGAATTTGGTCTCCATGGCTGTTCCGTGTGTCTGGATGAAGAACTGTTGTTGAAAGTGAAGAGACATTGTGGTCCAGGATGAAGCAGATGTGTTGTAAAATTGCATCTGGAGATTGGCAGCTGTCGGCGTTGAGTACTGAGGCAGTTGCAGCAATGCCGATGTTGTGGAGGAGCACTCTTCGTCACAATGGATGCCTCGGTGCTCTGTGTAGAGTAGCCAGACATCCATTGTGACGAGGAGTGCTCCTAGTTCAACTGCCCCACAGGTGCTGAGTTTCTGTAGGAAGTCCATAATGTCACGACAAAAGTTGGGGGTTCTTTGTACAATGGGTTTCAGGATGTCCTCGACATACTGATGAGGTTCTCACACAGGGTCCCATTGCCTGATACTGGGACGGCCGAGTGTGTTGGCCTTGTGTACCGTCGGGAGGCAACACGGAGAGTACGTGAGACGAGAGCATGGAGGGTGCTCTGACGGCCTGGATCAAAGGTTTGATCAGTCTGTTAAGTTGATGAGTGTGTTCTTTGTTGGGATCTGCGGGTAACTGTCTGCAGTGTTCCTCGTTGTTCAGTTGTCTGTACACTTCTTTGCAATAATCTGTTCTATTAGTATGACGATGGCCCCTCCTTTGTCTGCTGGTTTGATGACAATGTTGCGGTTGGTCTTGAGAGCGTGGATGGTGTTGTGTTGTGCTTGGTGGATGGTCGGGGCTGTCTTGTGAGTGTGGCTGATGAATCTGGAATTGATACGCCTCCTTGAGACCATGCAGTTGCTATGACAACAGATGAATGAACACTGCCCGGCAATCACAAGGCACGAATGTTCTCTTCCTGTTGGGGAAAACTTCAGCAGTCACAGGTATTCAGCCTCTGATCATCAGGTAGACATTCTCCAAGGCAGCCTCATGACACACAACAATGCAGAATTGCTGAGCAGAGACTGATAGCCAAGTTCTGCACATATGAGGACGGCATCAACCAGGGTCTTAGGTTCACGTCACACTATCTGTAACCCCTATGACTTGCCTGGGCTTGCAAAATCTCTCGAACTGTCCTGCCTGGGGACAATTCCCACCTCTTTAATCTGTGCTTAAACCTCTCTCTCCACTCACATTGCCTGTACCTGTAAAGACTTGATTATCTGTAAAGACTCACATTCCAACCATTATCTTGTAAATCGAGTCTATGTCTATGCGTGTCCTGTTTGTGAACACAACTTCTCACTCACCTGAGGAAGGAGCAGCACTCTGAAAGCTTGTGCTACCAAATAAACCTGTTGGATTTTAAACTAATGTTGTGAGACTTTTTACTGTACCTTCAGTATACCGAGGTCCCTCTCTCCTGCACCCCTTTTGAATTGTACCCTTTGTTTTATTTTCCTCATCATTCATTTCTGCTAAAATTAATCACGTTACATATATCGGCACTAAATATCATCCACCACCTATGTGCCCATTCCACCGACTTGTTTATGTCCTTTTAAAGTTCTACGCTATCCTCCTCACAGTTCACAATGTTTCCATATTTTGTATAGTTTGTACATTTTGAAATTGGACCCCAGCTGTATTGGAGCAGGGATTCTAACACTAATCCCTGGGGAACTCCACTATAAACCTAACTGCAGTCTGAAGCCTCCAGGCCAGGATTTTCCACTCCCGTTTCCATTGTTCAGGTTTGGCAACAGGAAAAGAAAACATCACAAGAACTGTATTTTGCACTGGTGTAAATGTGTGATGCAATTGACCGCTCACGCCATTTCCTCTCACTGACAGGCACATTTCCTGACTTGGAACATCAAAAGCATCATTACAATAAGTTAACACACAGTTAGGCAATAACTAGGGAGCATAAGATGGGAACAGAAACTGTCATGGAAAGGCACAAATGAAAAATGGAGCTTGTTCAAGGAACAAATACTGTGTGTCCTTGATAGGTATGTCCCTGTCAGGCAGGAAAGAAATGGCCGGATGAGGGAACTATGGTTCACAAAGGAGGTTGAATGTCTTGTCAAAAGGAAAAAAGGAAGCGTATATAAGGATGAGAAAACAAGATTCCGTTAAGTCACTTGAGGGTTACAAGGTAGCTAGGAATGAGTTTAAAAAAAAGGAGAGCTAAGAGAGGACTTGAGGAGTCCTTGGCGGGTCAGATAAAGAAAAACTCCCAAGGCTTTTTAGTCTTATGTGAGAAATAAAAGAATGACCAGGGTGAGTTAGGGCTAGTCAAGGACAATAATGGGATCTTGTGCATGGAGTCAGAAGAGATAGGTGGGGCGTTGAATGAATATTTATCTTCAGTGCTCACTAAGGAGAGGGGCCGTGTTTTTGAGGATGAGTGTGTGATACAGGCTGATAAGATGGAGGAGGTAGATGTTCTGAGGGAAGATATATTAGCAATTTTGAAAAACCTGAGGGTCGCTAAGTCCCCTGGGCCAGATGGGATGCATCCTACGATACTTTGGGAGGCAAGGGATGAGATTGCGGAGCCTTTAGCTTTGACCTTTGGGTCCTCACTGTCCATGGGGATTGTGCCAGAGGACTGGAGAGTGGCAAATGTTGGTCCTCTGTTAAGAAAGGAAATAGGAATGACCCTGGTAAGTATAGTATCTTACTTTGGTGGTCGGTAAGTTAATGGAAAAGGTCCTTATGGATAGGATTTATGCCCATTTGGAAAGATGCAGCTTAATCCGGGATAGTCAGCATGGATTCGTGAGGGCTAAGACTTGCCTCACAAATTTTATTGAATTCTTTGAGGAGGTAACTAAGTATGTGGACAAAGATAAAGCAGTTGATGTCGTATACATGGATTTTAGTAAGGTGTTTGATAAGGTTCCCCATGGTAGGCTCATGAAGAAAATAAGGAGGTGTGGGATAGAAGGAAATTCGGCCGATTGAATAAGTAACTGGCTGTATCGTAGAAGACAGAGGGTGGTGGTGGAGGGAAAATTTTCAGACTGGAGGCCAGTTACCAGCGGTGTACCACAGGGGTCAGTGCTGGGTCCTCTGCTATTTGTGATTTTTATCAATGATTTGGAAGAGGGGGCTGAAGGGTGGGTTAGTAAATTTGCTGATGACACCAAGATTGGTGGAGTAGTGGATGAAGTGGAGGGCTCTTACAGGCTGCAAAGAGACATTGATAGGATGCAGAGCTGGGCTGAAAAGTGGCAGATGGAGTTTAACCCTGATAAGTGTGAGGTGATTCATTTTGGCAGGACAAAGTTGAATGTGGATTACAGGGTCAACGACAGGGTTCTGAGGAATGTGGAGGAACAGAGAGATCCTGGGGTTCATTTCCACAAATCTCTGAAGGTTGCCGCTCAAGTGGATAGAGCCGTGAAGAAAGCTTATAGTGTGTTCATATTTATTAACAGGGGGTTTGAGTTTAAGAGCCACGGGGTTATGCTACAACTATACAGGACCTTGGTGAGACTGCATTTGGAATATTGAGCAGTTCTGGTCACCTTACTATAAGAAGGATGTGGAAGCATTGGAGAGAGTGCAGAGGAGATTTACCGGGATGCTGCCTGGTTTGGAGGGTAGGTCTTATGAGGAAAGATTGAGGGAGTTGGGGCTTTTCTCTTTGGAGCGGAGGAGGATGAGAGGTGACTTAATAGAAGTTTATATGATAATGAGGGGGAGCTCAGGTGAGTGCCATGCTCAAAGGGGAGGGGGTCATGCCAGGGAACTGCCTTGGCAGTTCCAGAGCAGCGCCACGGCCATTCCAGAATGATCTGGTTTGGTTACTATGCATTGGAATGGTGACCCCAATCCTTGCACTTCTAAGTTACTGGTGGGATGAGTGAATCAGAGGCCACTTGGCCAGCAAAATGTCGTGGAAACTGTGCCTTGAACAAGTGTTGCACTGAAAGAAAGCTGCCATTGCTGTCAACGGCTTTAACACCACATTTCCTGCCCGACATTGACATTTGCCGATATCAGAGAAGATCCCTGCCTGATGACAGAAAATCCCAAAATTGCTCAGAGTGTTGGATCAGGTGGGAAAAGCTGTGTGGCTTCACAGACACCTCTCCTCATCTGATTTAACAGCACTCAGTGCAATTTCAGGGTGCTGGCAAGGACCACACAATCAGCTGGAAGGGCAGGGCATTACCATGCCCACAATGCCAGAAATCTGAGATCGGGGCATCTTGATCAAAGTTAAATGTAAGGTGCCCCCCCCTGCCCCACAGACATCACTCCCCCCAACTCCCCTCACATGCCCGTCTCTTCGCTCAGGGGCATCGGGACCCCCATCAGCTGTGAAGTGAAACACCACCTTTCCACCACACAGAAGGCGTCAGCAAATTTGGAGATATTACATTTAGTTCTCTCATCTACATATAGTGAAAAGCTGGGGTCCCAGCACTGATCTATGTGGTAACCCACTGGTCACTAACTGCTATTTGAAAAAATAACTTTATTCCTACTTTTTGTCTCCTATCTACAAGAGTTTTCTATCCCTCTCAATACACTGCCCCAACTCCAGGCACTTTAATTTTACATGCGAATCTCTTATATGGGCCTTTGTCATCAACTCTCCCTCATCAACTCTACTAGTTACATTCTCAAAGAATTCCAGTAGATTTGTCAAGCACGATTTCCCTTTCATAAATCCATGCTGACTCTGTCCGATTCTACAACTGTTTACCAAGTGTTTTGCTATAAAATCTTTGATAATGGACTCCACAATTTTCCCCGTTACTGAAGTCAGTTTCATTGGTCTATAATTTCCTGTTTTTTCTCTTTCTCCCTTTGTAAATAGTGGGGTTCCATTAGCTACACCCCAATCTGTAGAACTATACCAGAGACTTGAAAGATGACCACCAATGCATCCACTATTTTCAGGGCTACTTTCTTAAATACTCCGAGTAGAAGAGGAATTTGGGCCAGTCTCTCCTTAACATAAGTTTATTTACAGAACACAGGCACAGGCTCCTTTTTCCAAACTCCAGAAACTGGTTCTTATATATACTTTATTCATGTCTTAATCTTTACCTGATGAATAACAAGTGTTCTCATGTGCTTCATTGTGACAGGATTGCAATATTAACAAAGAAATGTATCAGAAATCTGGAGCACTGTTCCTCACTGTGATTCAATTAATTGAAGACCAAGATGGTTTTTTGTAAGGCAGCGATACGAAGGGATATAGATACAAAACAACTAAATGAGATTCAGATATGGTCAGTCACGTGCAAATCATATAGCACAAAAGACGCAAGGGGCAAAAGGTCTTTTCCTGTTTCCATGTTAAGAACATAAGAAATAGGAGCAGGAGTAGGCCATCTAGCCCTTCGAGCCTGCCCCGCCATTCAATAAGATCATGGCTGATCTGTCGTGGCTCAGTTCCACCTTCCCGCCCTCTCC
Organism: Carcharhinus amblyrhynchos; assembly: GCF_965287045.1. Lineage (NCBI taxonomy): Eukaryota > Metazoa > Chordata > Chondrichthyes > Carcharhiniformes > Carcharhinidae > Carcharhinus > Carcharhinus amblyrhynchos. The sequence continues at coordinate 29,858,328 of NC_137334.1, read as the reverse complement.
CCATAACCCTTAATCCCCTCTCTTATCAAAAACCCATCAGCCCGCGTCTTAAAAATATTTAGCGAGGCAGCCTCCACCACTTCAACGGGCAGAGAATTCCAGAGATTCACCACCCTTTGAGTGAAGAAGTTCCTCCTCAACTCCGTTCTAAACCGCCCCCCCTTTATCTTGAGGCTGTGCCCCCTAGTCCTACTGTCTTTTTTGAGCGGGAAGAGTCTCTCCACCCCTATCCTATCCATCCCATTCATCATCTTATACGTCTCAATGAGATCTCCCCTCATTCTTCTAAACTCTAACGAGTACAAGCCTAGTTTATTCAGCCTCTCCTCATAGCTCAACCCCCTCAACTCCGGTATCAGCCTAGTAAACCTCCTCTGCACTCCCTCCAAGGCCAAAATATCCTTGCGCAGGTGCGGCGCCCAAAACTGCACCCAGTACTCCAGCTGCGGCCTCACCAATGCCCTATACAGCTGCAGCAAGACCTCCCTACTTTTATATTCAATCCCCCTCGCTATGAAGGCCAGCATCCCATTCGCCTTCCTGACCACCTGCTGCACCTGCAAGCTGGGTTTTTGCGACTCATGCACAAGGACCCCGAGGTCCGTCTGCACCGTCGCCTGCTGCAGTTTTTCGCCACGTAAGTAATAGTCCTTTGTACCATTCTTCCTACCAAAGTGGACCACCTCACACTTGCCAACATTAAATTCCATTTGCCATTTCCTGGCCCATTCGCCCAGCCTATCTAGATCCTTCTGCAGACTCTCCACACCCTCCGCACAATTTGCTGTTCCCCCAATCTTGGTGTCATCAGCAAATTTCGACACCCTACACTCGGTTCCCTCCTCCAGATCATCTATATAAATGGTAAAAAGCTGAGGCCCCAGCACCGACGTTCTCATGTCCTTTATAGTCTGCCATTCATGCGGTACTGGAGTTGATAGTAAATTTCTGTCATTAAAACCCCATGGACCAATGGAAGTTGGAGGATGTAATGGCTGACTGAATTGGGGTGTGGGGGAGTGGGGATGTGCACTGCCTGTTCCTGCAGAGAAAATAATCCCTGTCAGTTTAGCTGTCTCTACAGACTTACTGGTTTTCATTTCGTGATCAGCTTGGTGAATAATTGAGTTTCTTAATGCAACGTTAGTCTTTCTGTGGTTTGTTCTACATCAGGATAAAATGTTGTTTCATCTTATCCCAGGCGTACTGGGAAAATGTGGTGGTGGGAGACGTTTCTGTGCCTTTTCTGTATCCTCAAAATTCTAATTTCAAAGAATTACTGGAGAACACTTACATCCATAATTAATATTGTGGCTACAAGAGAAAGTCTGTGCTGAGTAACTCACCACTTGACTTCCCAAACCTTTTCATGTGTTGCTACTTCCACAACACTCAAAAAGCTTGATGCCATCCAGGACAAAGCAGACTGGCACCTCATCCACGATCTTAGACGTTCACTCCCTCCACTGCCAGCACACAATAGCAGCAGTGTGTAGTGTGTACAAGATGCTCGGCAGCATTTTGCTAAGTCTCCTTTGACGGCACCTCTATAAATGTGGAGAAAAACTAGCAGTTGAAAGGGTAGTGGAATAAATATTTGAAAATGAAGAATGGCAAGGATACAGAAGAATGGAATCAATGTAACCAGCTCCAGCTGAAGAATTAGCACCAGCACAGGCACAAGAGGCTAAATGTTCTTATTCTGTGTAAATTCCAATTTTATGAGCTTCCTTTAATATCACATGCCACCATTGGCATCTTGGCAAAATTAATTAACCCTGATATGAATAAAATGGCCAAACTTAATGAGCAGTTTCAGTTGCATAGCAATACAGAAATATAGGATGCTACATTTTAAACCCCACAAGCAGAATGATCTCAGCAACTGGGCCTGACTGAAGGTTGCCAACAAAGGATTAGGGACGCACGCAACTTCTGCTGGCGAAAGTCCAGGATTAAACCTTGGCCCAGCTGCTGCAAACTCAGCAGGGATCAAAGTAAAACAGGTGCATCATGCTCACGCTCAGGGGCAATGGGAACCTCGAAAGTTCTCATATGATCAGATTTAAATACCCAAGAGATTTAGACCCAGAGAACATACTGGATGCAGTTCACAACATGACTGAGATTCCCAACACAAGTGCAAACAGTATCCAGTCTGATTTTTCTGTCTACCAGCTCGAGGCAAGAGTTTAGTGCAGCAAGGTCATTTTAGCAGTTTGGAAAGGATTTTTTTTTACTTTTGAAATGAACATGTCAATTTTGACTTTAATGTTGCTGTGAAGAGTCATTATATCAAAGTTTGCACATATCAGGACAGGCACAGGAATGCCAAATTTCAAAGGAATCAACAATTTTATTTGATTTGATTTATTAGTGTCACAAGTAGGCTTACATTAAGTTAATGTAAGCAATCAAGTTTCTGTGAAAATCCCCTAGTTGCCACACTCCGGCAGCTGTTTGGATACACTGAGGAAGAACTTAGCATGGCCAATGCACCTAACCAGCATGTCTTTCAGGCTGTGGGAGGAAATCCGAGGACCGAGAGGAATCCTATGCAGACACAGGGAGAAAGTGTAGACCCTACACAGACAGTTACCCAAGCCAAGAATTGAGCCTGGTCCCCGGCACTGTGAGGCAGCAATGCCAACCATTGTGCTGCCATTGAGAAAGGGTACTGATTGGTTGGCAAGTCAACTCTTATTGGTTGAGTATTGCCATGAAGTTACACTAGGGAACTATTGCCCCCATCCTTCTGTCTAATTCAAAACAATGGATGTGTCTTTTTGCTACAGAGGTCTGGACTCCATATATGACCATATGTAGCTTCTATCAAGCATGGGTGAGCCACATTGGTGAGACCACAGCGGATCTGTCCCCACATTATAGGAATCAGAGAATCATACAGTGCAGAAGAGGATCTTTGGCTCATTGAGTCTGCACCAACAGGTTAGAAAAACCTGAGGTATGTGATTGCACTGGAGGGGGTGCAGAGAAGATTCGCCAGGACGCTGCCTGGGATGGAACATTTAAGTTATGAAGCGAGGGTAGGTAGGCTTGGATTGTTTTTGTTGGCGCAGAGATGACTGAATGGTGACCTGATTGAATTGTTATCGGTTATGAGAGGCATGGACAGAGTGGATAAGGAGCAGCTATTCCCCTCAGTTGAAGGGTCAGTAACGGTGGCACATAGGTTCAAGATGAGGGGCAGGAGCTTTAGAGGGGATGTGAGGAAAATCTCTTTTCCCCAGAGGGTGGTGGTGATCTGGAATGTGCCCCCTGGGAGAGTAGGAGAGGTGGGTTGCCCCACATCTTTTGAAAAATACCTGGATGAGCACTTGGCATGTCATAACATTCAAAGCTACGGGCCAAGTGCTGGCAGATGGGATTAGGCATGAGGTCAGGCATTTCTTGTATGTTGGTACAGACTCGATGGGCTGAAGGGCCTCTTCTGCACTATATGATTCTATAATAAACTATGAGCTATGACTGTTAGTGCAATTGTTAGCAGACTCAGGACTACTCAATACTGAATCATACCTAACATTGAGCAGTTTGCTCTGAGCTTTGCAAGCACAAGCTGGTCGAGTACAGTCAGTACTCTGCCTATTGTGAACAGCTATAGAGACATGCTGTTTGATACAATTTAGCTGGCATTGGGACATACTTGTACCTGGCATCGGACTGGCACTGAAATTGATATACCACAGCACTAATTTTTATTGTAGGCACAATGTCTTTTTAGCTTGTCCTGTTCCAGCACATATTGACTTTCAGTGAATTCTTTCTATTTTCATATAAAAAGCTACCAAAGAAAATGGTCGCCTAAGGATCACCTAACTTCCCTTGTGGACTTAAACACTCCTCCAGGAAATCGCCATCCATTTTCTGATAAAATTCAATTTAAGTATCTCCGGATCAATTCTGGTGTTTGTGCTAAGATATCTTTTATGGACAGTTTACTGGTCCTAACTGATCTGGAAGGGAGACACTGCTGGTTCACATGTCTGTTGCCTTGAAAAGAATGCAGGAGAAAACAATCATTTCCTTCAGTCTTCATAGAAGAAAGAGAATATTCTGCAGTGACGCAAGGAATAGAGAAGTCAACAATTGTCAGATTTTGAAATGGATCCTGGAGCAAGTGTCAGAGCACTAGAAAAACGAAAGACAGGCAGAATGAGGATGAAAGCATCTTGAACACTTTCAGCTATTACGGAAGACAAAATTGGAATAGCAGTAATAGGCTAATGAAAAACAGAAATGGAGAAGATCCATCACATGTGTTTAATAATATTGTGATTATGCCGTGAGCTGCTGCAAATTATCATAGAATCCCTACAGTGCCGAAGGAGGCCATTTGGCCCGTCGTGTCTGCACCGACTACTATCCCATTCAGGCCCTATTCCCCGTAGCCCCTCATATTTACTCTGCTAATACCCAAACACTAGGGTCGATTTAGCATGGCCAATCCATCCAACATGCACATCTTTAGACTGTAGAAGGAAACCGGAGCATGTGGTGGAAACCCATGCAGACACAGGGAAAATGTGCAAACTCCACACAGACAGTGACCTGAGGCCAGAATTGAACCCAGGCCCCTGGCGCTAAGAGGTAGCAGTACGAGCGACTGTGCCACCATGCTGCCCTAAATGACGATGAGAATTCTGATATGAAGGTTAAGATGAATCCAAACTAATTATGATGGTCACAAGAAATTTTAGTCTTGCATTGAATATGTTGTCTACAGATTCTTAAGTGTCAGGGGGATTATCAAGGCAAATGTGTGGGTTTGTAGGGTTAGGGCCTGGGTGTGATTGTTGTCAGTGCAGATCAATGGGCCACATGGCCTCCTTCTGCACTGTAGGAATTCAATGATTCTATGAAACAGACATTGAATCAAGAACCAACGAATGAGGATTGATTCAAGGTTAAAGAATATAAAAGAACTACTTGCTTTATGTTTGATTTCAACGCATTGAGGTCACTAAAGAGAGCTGTAGTTCCACACAAACTAGCTGGCGTAAGCTACTTTAAAAGTACTTATGTAGTCTCTAGTGAGGTACTCACACTGCGAGTAAACCTTTTATGAAAAAGGCACAAATGAAATTTGACATGAAGTATGATAAGGCAATTATTTCTGGAATCTCTCTGGATCTCCAATTTACCCAGTCAAGGCATTATTGTATCCATTGAACAAAGGCTCATGTTTATCATAATCTACATCAATGCCATCAGCTGATTAGAATCAGAGAGCGAGAAAAATCAAATAGTCTGAATGGGCAGCTTTCTCAACCTCCTTATCAAAGGTTAAAAATCCTGCTAAAAGATGTCAGGATGGTTGATGATGAGTTGATGAGACTAATAGAAAGATTAGTGAGAAGTTATTTTTCATGAGGATAACTATTTAAATGTATTTAACTATTTATGCAGTGACTAACAAAGAGCCAATCAGGTGAGGTTTCCTTGAGTCAATTTATTAATCGTTAATGCCAAGAAAAATAATAAAAAGATGTCACACACAGAGCTATCAGGAATAAGGGAAGTTAGAGTCTAATGTCAAAGAAAGTCAAAAGAATATACGGTTAAGGTCCTTTGGTTGTCCTTCAGGTGTAGATTGTAAACACTGCAGCTAATTTGGATTAGAAACATAGAAAATAGGAGCAGGAGTGGGCCATTTGGCCCTTTGAGCTTACTCCACATAATCGTGGCTGATGTCCCAACTTGATAGCCTGATCCGCTTGTCCGCCTCACCCTTTGATCACCTTCATCCCTAGAACTATATCTAACTCCTCCTTGAAAACATTTAGGGGGCAATCTTACCAAAATAATTCCAAGTGTCAGACAAGCGTGAAAATGAGAGAGAATTGTGCCCATTTTTTGGGGTGAGCTTCCAGACACAGTGTATGGCCCATAGGAAAAAAATGAGGCCTCAGTAGCAGGTAGTCATGCCAGGAAGCCGGCTACTGAGCTATAGGTGTGCCATTGCACAGGCATTCCCGATCTCCCGGTGCACAGGTATACAGTGGGAGATAGGTCACTCCCCTTGCCATCCCACTTGACATTTCCCTCTCTCCCAATCACAGCCCCCAATACCTCTAGCTGATCACCACCTCGTTCAGGCCTCATCATGTCCACCACCCTTAGGCTCTGCCCCTTTGGCATTGCTGGCAGTGTCAGGGCATCAGGCTGGCAGTGATAGGGTGCCAGGCTGGCACTGCCAGGCTGGCAAAGCCCCAAGGGGCACTGCCCAGCCTTGCCCTGGGCTATATGGGCAGCTTCAATGGCCTCTGGTCCCACTGGTGAGACCATCACGTCAGGTCCCCATTGGATGGGGGCAATACATAATCCCCACCAGTCATGACCTCCACCAGTAAGCAGGTAGGTTTAACTGAGCCCAGACGATAGTGTCCAGAGTCACTAATTAGTTTGAAATTAGATAGGCGCGAGGCTGATTTCGCTGGCAGAATGGGGCAAGTAGCATTGCGAGAGGCAAGAAACCAGGCGTGAGCCCAATTCTTTGCTTCATGCCCAATCTTACCGGTTTGTCACATTGAACAACCAGTGGGACAAGCCAATAAGATTGTCTCCTTAATGTTTCAGTCTCAACTGCTTTCTGTGGCAACAAATTCTATAGGCTTACCACTCTTTGCCTAGACCTCTTGCTCTGCCTAATTTCCCTCCTGCCTGGAGAGTGAACATCTTCCTAAATGTGCTATCCACGATACTCTACACCTCACTGATGCTCCACAATCTCTACAGCTGTCAGTCTAGCTCCAAAACTCAAACTTTCATAAACTGCAACTGGAGACAATTCCTGGATTTGGTCAGATGTTGATGATGTTGCAATTATTATGAGATCTCAGTTTGCTCGTAGATTTCTAGTAAAGTTGGCTTCTGAGCTGATTAATATACTTTTTCCAAAAGAGAGAGAGAGATAAAACCCAGGTTTCAGCATATTTATGCTGCTGAAAGTCTGCTGGCAAAATCGCAGCAGGAGTATCAAGTATAAAAGTTGGAGTATTATGGTGAGGTTCTATAAGGCATTGGTGAGGCCGAATTTAGAGTATTGTGTACAGTTTTGGTCACCTAGGTACAGGAGGATGTAAATAAGGTTGAAAGAGTGCAGAGAAGGTTCACAAGGATGTTGCCAGGACTTGAGAAGCTGAGTTACAGAGAGAGATTGAATCGATTAGGACTTTGTTCCCTGGAGTGTAGAAGAATGAGGGGAGATTTGATAGAGGTGTATAAGATTTTGATGGGTATAGATAGAGTGAATGCAAGCAGGCTTTTTCCACTGAGGCTAGGGGAGAAAAAGCCAGAGGGTATGGGTTAAGGGTGAAAGGAGAAAAGTTTGAAGGGAATATTAGGGGGGGATTCTTCACGCAGAGAGTGGTGGGAGTGTGGAATAAGCTGCCAGATAAAGTGCTAAATGCAGGGGTCACTTTTAACATTTAAGAAAAACTTGAAAGCCTGAAATACTTCACCCACTGTGTATTTTCAAGGCATTTTGAGTGTTACAATCAACCATTGTTTCAGTCTCCAGCGCTTTGTATTCTAATGTTGCTTCCTTAGTTATGAGTTATGTGTTTTGATGGGGCTTTGAGTTTTAGAAAATCTATCTCTCTTCACATTTACCTGAGGGTGATTTTTTTTCTGCTTTTCACCACCAACTTAGAAGGTGGCCTTGCATTTTTAAGTAGTTTGTTCTGTCTCATTTCAAATTGCCAAAAGACATGAATTAGCTCAAAAGTGTTATTGTAGACAAAATCGTGGAGATATGGATAGATACCAGACTTGGGGAACCAGTAAAGTTTCTTACTGCCAGTGGAGAGAATTTTGCCAGTGATGAGTTGAGAAATGTGTGTGAATACAAGAATATCATGAATGCCACAGCTGTAAGTTATTTTTCAATGGGCTTTGTGAAAGGTGCCAAGAAGTGATCAATGAAATGATGCATAGGGTTTCAACTAAATGGGATATGCTGCCCTTTAGCTGAGGAAGTTAAGAAAATAAAAAGTGTTATTAATACATAACTTGGCTGCTGAAACATTGGATCTTGTGGAAACAATGGGTAAGGGATTCCATTTGTCAAGCCTTTTAAGTGATATTCTCTACAATGTATATATTGAAGATGCTGTGCTTATTGAATGCTTTTGCAGATAATTATTTGTTGTGGGATAATCTACATTCCACAAAATGCGTGAGTGAAAAATTATTACAGAATGACGTTGCTGGCTTGAAAAAGTGCTATGGAGAAAGGCTAAAATTAGACACTTGTCAAAGAATCACAGAATCCTTACTGTACAGAAGGATGCTATTCAGTCCATCAAGTCTACACCGACCACCCAGGCCCTATTCCCATAACCCCATGTATTTACCCTGTGTGTCCCCTGACACTAGGGTCAATTTAGCATGACCAATCAACCTAATGCCCACTTCGTTGGTCTGTAGGAGGAAACTAGAACATGCGAAGCGGGAGAACGTGCAAACTCCACACAGACCCGAGGCTGGAATTGAACCCAGGTCCCTGGCGCTGTGAAACACCATGCTAACCACTGTGCCACCCACAATCAGCGGAAGTCATCAACTATTTGATTATTTTACAAGATTAAATGTATGTAAAATAAATTGTGAGGGGTTTGAGAGGAAGGCAGTCTTGCAATATAATGCTTTGCACATGATGCTGAGTATTTGGAATTAATTTGTTTTGAAAATTTGTTTATGGGTATTGGGTGGAATTATCTGGCTCTTCTTGCCAATCCCCCATGGTGGATTCCCTGGCAGCAGATGGTGCGGGCCATACAAAACCCCATAGATATTAGCAAGACCAAAAGCTCCTGCCAGCGACTAATAGCAGGTCACCTCCAATTCTGGAAACCATGCCATGGGGGTGGAGTGGTGGGTGGGGGGGGGGTGCGGAGGACGGTGGAAAATTACATCTATAAAGTCTAATTTATATTTAAAAAGAGAGAAAGGAAAAGTTTAATTATGTATTAATTGTGCTTCATAGTATGCAGGGCTGGACATTAACTGGGGTTTCCCTTGTTGCCCATCAAAGGGATAGAAACCAAAATGGTAGTTGACGGATTAAGATGTATGTGCTTATAATGCCTAACACTGTAAAAAAAATGCTCATTGAAGTGTTATTGATTTTTGCTCTATCCTTCAACTGGTTTCTGAGGTATAACATTAAGCAGCATTGGAAGGGGGTGAGGTGGAGTCAGTGTGGAGGGGTAGAGGAGAGAATGGTGGCGTCCAGGGTCAAGTTGCCATAGGGCCTTGCAAACTGCTTGAAGAATAATTTACGGCATCGAAATTGTAGTCAATTCTGTGGCCCCAAACACGCAGTCTGATCGCTGATGTTTCAGCTTCCATCGCAACACAAAAACCTTTCTCCGGCAGTCTGAGTCCTGCAATGGAAACTCTGATTACTATCATCATGACTGTGGATTACGGCATCCACAGTGGCTTACACAATTTCACAGCACTCTAGCAATTTGTCCTCCAACAGATTTCTAGAATGGCTGAGGTGTCATGCCTGGTGAATGGCAGCAGCTGCATGGAGTAACACCCTGCTGTACTCTCTCAGGAAGAAAGAATTCAATCTTTCATCTCTGCCACTCTGTCAGTACCCTGCCCATTGCCTATCAGCCCACACTACTGCCACTTTTGCTACAATCAGGCTTGGCTTGGAGGTCATCTCCAACACTATCTGTAATAGTTCTTCTTCTCCAGCCTCATCTAGCAGTTTTTCATACTCTGTTGGCCTCTGCTCATTCCTCAAGTCATGCTGTATTTCAAAGAGAATATCTACTTAGTGTCCCCATGTGTGGGAGCATTTGAGTCATGTAAAACAATCCTTCAGCACCTGCCAAATACTACTCCCTGTAGATGTTTGAAACTTTAAACAGCTGTGAACCACTGAACACTTGTGAAATGGAAGCAATAGCCAAGGAAATCAACCAGCAACCCTGTGATAATCACTTTAAATAACACTGGTGGGAGGTCACTCCTGCTGCTGACAGCTATGTGAAGGTGATATTAGTTAGAGTATTGATGTCCAAGCTGGCACCACTGGCATCACACTAATCAATGTCTCAATATGCCTGCGTGGCATTCTTCTAGCAATCATGCCCTCAGAAGCCTTCCTGAATTACAGCAGCAGTGACAGCTAGTCCATCAACCTGCAGACGATTTGTGCCACGATATCTTAATGGGGCAGAGTGGTGGCAGAGAAGGAAAGAAAAGGAAGCAAATCTTGCAGTCCGGATTCCACCACCTCATGCGACATTCTGCTCCATGTGCCCAAAGCAGTGTGGGTCACAAATCAGCCTGTTCAATCCCAAGGCAGCAACTTGGGGTCCTAAAGAGGCATCATACTTAAATTGAGGGGCAACTGCTGGCAACATTACAATACAGCGACTATTAATGGCAGGTGAAGGTGTCAATATATTTTGCACTTACCTTTCTGCATTTTCCCAACTCCTCTGCAAGCTTTCCATTTTCTTCACAAACACTCAAACCTGACTCTGTGCTTTAAATGGTTCGAAAGCAAAAATGTGTGCGGGAGGAAATCTAATTTTCCTCCCCCTCTCCCATTTAAAATGGGGGAATTGACCTCAGTGGGGGCAAGTAAGCATTTTGCAAATAGGTTAGAGGGAAATGACATTGGGTCAGGAATGCGAAGGAAAATCACATTTCCTCTCAAAGAAATGAGCCACTTGTGCACCCAAACTTCACGCCACACCCCAGATTACAAAGCCAATTACAGAGATACAACGGGCAAGCCTTGACAAAAACAGATTTGGAAGGTCAATTCAACGATTACGGGAAAGCGGGAAAGTGGAACTGATCCACTTCAGATCAGCCATGATCTTATTGAATGGCGGGGCAGGTTCGAAGGGCTAGATGGCCTACTCCTGCTCCTATTTCTCATGTTCTTATTACGATGATTAAGATATAACATTCAAAGAAATAATTCTCCCTAAATGATTCATCAATTGAGGAATAAAACCCCACTAAAATGTTGTAAATTGTATTAGAATAAAAGGAGAGGCTTGCAATGAGCAACAAAACAATGTAAAAAGTCTGACAACACCAGGTTTTAGTCCAACCAGTTTATTTGATAATAGACTCACAAGCTTTCGGGGTTAGCCCCTTCGTCAGGTGAATGGAGAGTCCTGGCCTCAGACAGAGCACACAAAGCACAGACAGTTTAGAGAAAACCTCAGACAGAGCACATAAAGCACAGACAGTTTAGAGATTACTGTAATCTCTAAACTGTCTGTGCTTTATGTGCTCTGTCTGAGGCCAGAACTCTCCATTCACCTGACGAAGGGGCTAACCCCGAAAGCTTGTGAGTCTATTATCAAATAAATCGGTTGGACTAAAACCTGGTGTTGTCAGACTTGTTACTGTGTTTACGCCAGTCCAACGCCGGCATACCCACATCACAACAAAACAATGTCAGACAAAGGCTGGGGAGACATTTCAAAATCAGCAAAAAAAAGCAAGAAATTGATAAAGAGGGAGAAAATACAATATGTAAATGAAGTAGCGAGAAATAGAAAATAACAGATTGTAAGAACCTTTACAAATAAGTGAAAAAGCAAAGATGAGAGAAATTGCATTTGGGTCTTTTAGTAGCAGAGACACAGGAAACTATAGTGTGGAATAGGAAATGGCGAAGATGCTAAACAATGACTTTGTCACTGTCTTCACAATGTTTTTAAATTCAATCATGGGACATGGATGTCATTGGCTGGCCAGCCTTTATTGCCCATCCCTAGTTGCCTGAGGGCAGTTGAGAGTCAACCACATTGCTGTGGCTCTGGAGTCACATGTAGGCCAGACAGGGTAAGGATGGCAGATTTCATTCCCTAGAGGGAAGTGAACCAGATTTTTTTTATATGACAAATGACAACAGTTGCACGGTCATCAATAGATTCTCAATTCCAGATATCTTTATTGAATTCAAATTCCACCATCTGCTGTGGCGGGATTCGAACCCGAGTCCCAGAACATGAGCTGAGTTTCCGGATTACTAGTCTAGCGTTAATACCACTCAGCCATCACCTCATCCGATCAATTGAAAGTTGAATGAATATTACAGAAAATTGTGGGGAACCAAGGGTACAATTAAAATGAGAAACAATGAATTAAATGTAAATAAAATGTAACAAGTCCTGGAGAAAGTAATGGGTCTAAAACAATTATAAATTCCTCAGACCTGATGGTTGACCCGCCAGGTCCGAAAAGAGACTGGTGTGGAGATAATGGAGGCAGATAGGAAACCTAACCCTTCCACTCTTGAACGGAGGGAGGGAGAAAACAAAGAATTGATGGGCCAGGGAAAAAGATAGAATGGATTTAGTTACTTGGAAAATCACAATGTGATGAGATAGAATCAACATTGTTTATGAAAAGAAAATCATGTTTGACAAAAAAATTTGAGATTTTTGTGGAAGGAGTTAGCAGATTAAATACGAGCCAACAAATGAGGCATTTGTGGATTTTCAGAAGGCCTTTGACAAGGTGCTGTGCAACAGGCTGTTCCGCAATAGTGGAGCTCATGGGATTGGGGTAATATATTAGCGTGGATTAAGGATTGGTTAACAACAGAAAACAGAATTCAGGAATGAACCGGTGATTTTCAAAGTAGTAAGGTGCAATTGGTTTAGTGTCATAATGATCAATGCTTGCTTGGACCACAGCTATTTATAACCTGTATCAATTACTTAAATAAGGGAGCCAAGTGAAATATATTTAAGTTTGCTGATGATACAAAATTTGGTGGGAAAGTAAGCTGTGAGGAGAATTTGAGAAGGCTGTAAAGAGGTATGGACGCTGCTGACAAAAGTGCTGAGGGGAGGCCAGAGAATCTTGTCCAGCATTCTTGCAAGGCTTGATGGGGAAGATGGAGGAAGGGTGTTTCCCTGTTTGTAGGGTTAGAACAAGGGGACAGAGTCTCAGAATAAGAGCCTGGCCATTTGGGCCTGAGATGAAGAGGATTTATTCTTTCAGTGGTTTGTGAATCTTAGAAATTCTCCATTGCAGAGGACTATGGAAGCTCAGTCATTGATTATATTCAAGAAACAGATTGATAGGCTTCTAGATATTGAAGGTAGCAAGGGAAATGAGGATCGTGTAGGAAAATGAGGTTGAGGTAGAAGATTAACCACAATCTAGTTGAATGGAGGAGCAGGCTGAATGACTTACTCTTACTCTAATTTCCTCAGTATCTGTGTTCCTAAACGAATGGGAGATGGAATATAATGTGGAGAAATGTAACATTATTAATTCTGTTCAGAAAAATAAAAATTATTTTTTTAAAAAGTGAAAGCCTTTTAAATCTTGGTATTTTTTGGGTATTCTTGAACACGGATAACAGTTAAATGCAGGCACAGCAAGCAATTAGTTACCTAAATGCTGTGTTTACCTTTATTGCAAGATGCTTGGGCTATTAGAGTAAACAATCTTGCGGCTAATTAAATTGGGCTTTGTCGAGACTACACCTAGGCCGGGATTTTCCTTTCCTGTTTGTTTCAGGCAGGTTCAGCAATGGGAGTGGATAACATCACGAGAACTGCAAAGTCACCGTAAATGTGTGATGCGTTTGTCCGCTCCTCCTATTGGTAACAAGACAGGTTTCCTCATGTTTATTGTTGGGGGCATCATTATAATAAATTGCTATAGCATTATCAGGCCCCATGCTAAAATCAGCTCCACCAAACACCCCCACCTCTTCAAAATCCATCCACGGCCGCAGACCGCAGAACAGTGTGAAGTGTGACTGGTCTCTAAAGACATGTGCCTGGAGAGCAAACCTTCCAGCAGACTCCAGTGAGTGCAGAGCTCTGGGGAGAGGGTCATGCCTGGATCCATTTGATAGGGTTGTTAAGAAGGCGTACGGTGTGTTAGCTTTTATTGTAGAGGGATTGAATTTCGGAGCCATGAGGTCATGTTGCAGCTATACACAACTCTGCTGCTGCCACACTTGGAATAATGCGTACAGTTCTGGTCACCGCATTATAGGAAGAATGTGGAAGCATTGGAAAGGGTGCAGAGAAGATTTACCAGGGTGTTGCCTGGTACGGTGGGAAGATCTTATGAAGAAAGGCTGAGGGACTTGAGGCTGTTTTCGTTAGAGAGAAGAAGGTTAAGAAGTGACTTAATAGAGGCGTATAAGATGATTAGGGGATTAGATAGGATGGACAGTGAGAGCTTTTTACCTCGGATGGAGATGGTTAGCATGAGGGGACATAGCTTTAAATTGAGGGGTGATAGATAGAGAACAGATGTCAGAGGTAGGTTCTTTACACAGAGAGTAGAAAGAGCTGGAATGCCCTGCCTGCAATAGTAGTGGACTCGCCAACATTAAGGGCATTTAAATGGTCATTGGATAAGCATATGGATAATATTGGAATAGTGTAGGTTAGATGGGCTTTAGATTGGCTCCACAGGTTGGCGCAAAATCAAGGGCTGAAGGGCCTGTACTGCGCTGTAATGTTCTATGTTCTATGAGCCTTGGAGCCTTGATACGTCCCTGGGAATCAATTGTTTCCTATGGATCTTCCAACATATTTTCTGGCTCACTTGTTTTACTTTTGAGCTTCTGGGGATTCCCTTGAATATTTGTGTAAGGATGTGCATGGTGTTGATGTTTTTCTCTTTTAATCCACAGGTGCTTTGGTCCACCTTGTTGTCCGCCAAGGGGCATACACGCGATGGGTCATACGAGGGCTGCTCTTGGATGTTTCGAGAGTAGCCTAGTACTTCACATCGTTAGTGTACACTTAAACTGGACCAGATGCTGGGCAACACAACAGCTCTATCACTGTGACTATCAGTGTTTGCTGTGCAGATACATGGATTTGAGCCAGTGTCTGTGGGAGTTTGCGCATTCTCCCCGTGCTTGCATGGGTTTTCTCCGGGTGCTCCGGTTTCCTCTCACACCCCAAAGGTGTGCCCTTAGGCTGATTGGTGTAACAAATTGTCCCTAAATTAGTCTTCCCTCAATGTGGAATGCCATAAGCATAGATAAGGACATGGGTGGAGAGGGGACTCATAGTGTTAAAATGGCGGTGCGGGCTCGTTGGGCCGAAGGGCCTGTTTCCCATGCTGTGTTGTTCTTTGTTCTTTGAGCCTCACCCTGGCACTGCCTGGCTAGTGTCTGAGAAGTCCTGGAGGCAGTGCTGACGGGAACTGTGAGTGTCTGAGGCAGAGGGGTGCCAGGAGTGCCAGGGTGATGTGGTTTTCTTGTTCTGTGCTGCCACAATATTTAAAATGATGCGTCAATCCTCCGCTGTCTAAGATGCTGGTGATGCGAGTGAATCAGAAGCCGGCCCACCAGTGGAACACGTGATTTCCAGTTTTTGTTTCGAAGTACTCACTATACAATGGAGAAAGCCACCATTGCTATCAGCAGTTTCAATGCCATTTTTCCTGCCTGATATTGGTCTTTGTTGATTTCTAGGAAAATCCAGACCTTAGAACAGTGGTTCCCACCAAAAGTGCCATGGCACACCGGTGTACAAGGAAAACTCCTCTCTCCCCACAAGAAAAGATTCAAAATGATTAAATATTGATGTAATTAAACTAAAACACTAACCTGCATCTTTAGCTCTGTGGTTAGCATCTCCAAGACCCGATGAGCCTCAATTCTCTTGCGCATGCATGTGTTGGGAAAGAGTCACACATGTGCAGTTTAGATTTTTTACATTGGTCAGGTACTTGTGTGTGACCATTGGGACTTGGAGCTGGTGACAGAGGGCCCACTGTCCCTCAAAAACTCGAAAAGGGCACAAAAAACCCTGGAAGAAACGAGAGAGATAGAGAGCGGTAAAAAAAAGTAACATATGCTGCTCTGAAAATCACAATACTGAAGCCATGCCAATAACTTGTATCTATAGTTATCTAGATCTCTCTCCACTGCTGATGCTCAGTAGCAGCATTATGCACTATCTACAAGATACACTGCAACATCGTTCTCACCCTTTTGACTACGATCAAGTGTAGTATCGACATGCTGTGCTTGGTTAAAGTCACTAGATTACATTGTAGCTTCATTTGAGGCAATTTTTTTAAGTGGCATCTCGGCCTTTTGGCTAAGATGATAACGAGATCAAGTCTTGAAGGAGGTGAAATGCCTACTCCAATCAGCTTGGATCATGTAGATCAAGCCCAAGACAGAAGGTGAGAGTCCTGTCTTGTCAGCTTGGATCAGGAATGTCTCACTAGATGAGACTCTGAATTGGACTTGATTTGACTGAATTGGATATATAAACAAAAAAAAATCAAAGATCCTTAGGCAGCATCTTCCAAACTGACAACCACTCCGATCTAGAAGGACAAGGACAGCAGATTCATGGGAACACCACCACATGCAAGTTCCCCTCCAAGCCACTCACCATCCTGACCTGGAAATATATTGTCATTCCTTTGCAATTACTGGGTCAAAATCCTGAAATTCCCTCTCCTACAGTATTGTGGGCCAATCCCCAGCAAGTGGACCGCAACGATTCAAGAAGGCAGCTCACGACCACCTTCTCAAAGGTAACTAGGGATGGTTAATAAATGCTGGCCAGCCAGCAGCATCCATGTCTCA
This sequence comes from Carcharhinus amblyrhynchos, assembly GCF_965287045.1. NCBI lineage: Eukaryota > Metazoa > Chordata > Chondrichthyes > Carcharhiniformes > Carcharhinidae > Carcharhinus > Carcharhinus amblyrhynchos. The sequence continues at coordinate 29,841,722 of NC_137334.1, read as the reverse complement.
CGAATGAATTAAAAAAAAGCATTATGCTAAGACTTATGTCCTATACTTCAGTTTTCTCCTCTTTTTTTTCGTTTAATTCTGTTACCGCTTTTGTCTCACATTTTGTTCTTCTCCCTAAGTAATGCTACTCAAAATATTAATATAAATATCAAATATTGCAGATGCTGGAAAACTAATTTTAGAAGAAAAATGCTGGAAAAAGTCAGATAATCAGGCAGCATGTGTGCAGAGAATCAGTCAACATCCATGTTTATGACCATTTCAAAATATTCACTTCTGTATAAATCCTGGATAAATTATTTGTGACCTGTGTTTTTAAGGAATTCAAGGACCCCTTTATACATTTTACATTTATATTGTATTGTTCACATTTTTCCAAAGTCAAATTTGATCGCTGGAACTGAAACTATCAGTGTTCAGCATTATTATGGCGGAAATCAGATTTTTGGCATTCACATATGCACAGTAAAACATGGAAACTTGCATTTCCCAATCCCTGATGGCGAATGTGGGCTGAAAATCGCCCCAAAAAGTATTTAGCTAGAGGACATTTTTGAGAAAATAGGATGTGCATCTCAAAATGTTATTATAGTACAGAGACATGTTATGACATTTGACAGGTTGGGAACCACTTGCCTAGCGTATGTGCACAGGTTTGGCTTCCTTAACTAAGGAATAAAAACCTGAGATGAGATTCACTTGTGTTGATTCCTGGAATGAGGGGACTATCCTTCAGGAGATTAAATAGAATGGCTCCATATTCCCCTGAGTTTAGAAAAATGAGAGGTGATCTTATCGAAATTTGAAAAAGATTCCTGGAGGGCTTGACTGAGTAGATGCTGAGAGACTATTTCACTGGGCTGGAAAGTCTAGAACTAAAGTGTATAGCCTCAGGATAAAGAATCAGCCAGACTAAGATTAGAAGATCTATTTTCACTCCGAAGGTTGTGAGTATTTGAAATTCTCTCCTGGCTCTCGATGCTCAGTTAATGACTTTACACAAGGCTGAGATTGATAGAATGTTTCTGTGTGCTAAGGGAATCAAGGGATATGAAGATACGGGTGTTCAGGTCAAAGTTCAGCCATGATCTTATTGAATTGCAGGGCAAGTTGGCGTGAGCTGCATGGCCCACTTCTGATTCTATTTCTTCTCTCATAGAAATAACGGTGATTGTGCCCAATCATTTACGGTGCATGTTATCTGCTGTTATTAGGAATCTCACTGTGTGCACACTTGCTCCCATCTCTGCTAAGGTAGCAACAACAACCAGCAATACATTGGATGTCAGCACTTTGGTTGAAGGGCTTTTTTATTGCACTTTTCTGGAATGCATTAAGCAAGTGAATAGCGATCATCGAATCCCCTGTTTATTCTTGTTTCTTATAAAATATGAAGCTGACATCCATTTGTCCTTCATTGCACTTGGTTTATATTTTATATAGTGAACGACGTGGTATAATTTATTATGTCAGTGTCGTGGGACATGGTAGATCATCTGTACTCACTCACAAGGTCGAAAAGCAAGAGTACTTTCCTGACAGCAGCAGTTTCTCCCAGTGTCACATTTCCACTCCGGCTCATTCTTCATAATCCTTAATTATAAACACCCTTAAAATATTATGTTCTTTAAAGGTCTTTAAAATATTTCCATCTCCCGTGTGATTTTGAAATGTGGCAAAGTTTAGGATTATTTTATCCCACGACATTAAATTTATACAGCGAAAAGTATTGTTTCTTGCACACTGTACAGACAAGAATACCATTCATAGAGAAGGAAATGAGACAGTGTAGAGTATAGTGTTACAGTCATAGCTAGGGAGTACGGAGAGATCAACTTAATATAATGTAGGTCCATTCAAAAGTGTAGCAGGGAGGGAGCTGTACATGAATCGGTTAGTTTGTGATCTCAAATTTTTGTATCTTTTTCCTGAGGAAGAAGGTGGAAGATAGATTATATCCAGGGTGGGTGGAGTCCTTAATTATGCTGGCTGCTTTTCCCAGGCAGTGGGAAATGTAGACAGAGTCGATGGCTGGGAGGCTGGTTTGCCTGATGTACTGGGCTATGTTCACTACCCTTTGTAGTTTCTTGAGGTCTTGGTCAGAGTAGGAGCCATACCAACCTGTGATACATTCAGAGACGGTGCTTTCTACAGTGTACCTGTAAAAGTTGGTGAGAGTTGTTGTTCACTCTTAGTTCTTGTTCTCTTTGAGTTTTAGTTAGTTAGCTAGTTAGTTCATGCAGTCCTTCTAATTCTAGTTATTCCAGCTGATTTGCTATCCTGAGGCTACACATTTTAGCCCTAGCCATTCATAAAAATACCCTTCACTGAGAACAAAAACATTTAAGCTTCAGGGAGCTCAAAAAATTGCTTTCAAAATTGCAAAATAATAAATGCAGCTGATTTTTTAAATGGCTGCTTCAAAATCTGGCTTTTGAAATTCTTTTGTTAATTACAACTGAGCTCATGCAGAACTGAATAAATCAGAATGTAATGAAATCTGCAGCTCATCTTATGAGTGAGCAAGTTTGAAAAAACATACATGTTTTACAGTCCTTCTCAGGCATGGATAACGTCTCCAAAACATGTTTTACAATCTATTAAATCAAACTGATAGCTGCTGCAGCCAAGGCCAGATCTCTGTCTGTGACTGAATTTCACTGAGTCTTTCCTCAGCTAAATGGAGGGATGTAAATTACTGAGAAGATCCAGTACATTTAAAAGAAGTATATCTAGTTACGGTGACACAAAGTCACATTGGTACCAAAAGGTCCGACAGCCAAATTATTCTCTCTGCCTGGCTGAGTGCAGTAAACTTGTAGGAGGAGTTTCAAGTGTGGTTATTTAACAGGTAGGGGAGTGATTACAAACTTTTAGATTATATTGACTATCTTGCCTAATGTGGGCTTGGTGTTGTGAGCAAGAGTTAGCAGTTGCTGGAATTGCTCATTTGGAACTGGGAGCCCCGGAGCCTTGATTTTCTATTCATTAATTTAAATGATGGAAAACCCTTAACCACTGTCCTCTGTGAGTTCTGCTCCTTGTTCAGAGGATGATTTAGCTCTGAAATGTAGTATTTTCCTAAAATTTCTTTTGAAGCAACACCGAGCATTGTAAAATTACAGGCGCATTCTATACAAATAGTTTTATACATTGAATACTAAGGAAAACTGATATCGTTGAACCAGCCTATTAGAATCTGAGCAGATCCTCTTTCAGAACTTTTCATTCAGGGCGACCACACTTTTCACATTTGTCAGCTCACTCTTTAGAGGGCAACACACTGCCTTTATCTTTTGGTCTGTCCTTGTCAAATTACAGTAGGAAGTCTCACAACACCAGGTTAAAGTCCAACAGCCACTAGCTTTCGGAGTGCTCCTTCTTACTGTGTTTACCCCCAGTCTAATGCCAGCATCTCTACATCATGACTTTTCAAATTATCGAGGAAATGAATGAGATTCAGGAGGTGAGGGTCAATGTCCATCTGTCTTCCATTGTACGAGTTGGAAAAGCCCATCCTGACTTCCTCCTCGCCTGCTGCCTGAAAATGGCCGCAGAGAGCTGGGGGCAAAACCAGCTAATGATTTTTCTTCTTGTTATCTCAGATACTGTCAGTAACAGGGACAACCAGAAATAGGATGTAAGTAATTCCTGGCCTACAGTGTAAAGCTTTCAATATTGTTGTCACTAAGCAGAGGGGCTTTGAGGATCTAGCCTTTCCCTTACAATGATCCCAAAATTTCACCTATTGGAAATCTTCCATCCAATCTTCAGCTCTCATTGCAAAATTGTTACTCTTCAGGTGCCGCTGCATATTTAATTTTGGCATGCATCTAACATGGATGCATGCAGTGGATTCGCATAATGCCCTGTTGTCTTCCTTCTGAGCTGCATTCTGCATCAATAATCATTCCTGGCCCTAGCAAATGGGTTAGGGCCATGGCAATGTGATAAATGCATATCATGTATGTTGGGGTTTGGGGTA